>NC_138378.1:100562071-100657199 GCF_054177405.1 Leptonychotes weddellii
GGCTCTTTCCACAGTTTGGCTATTGAGGACATTGCTGCTATGAACATTGGGGTGCATATGGGCCGTCTTTTCACTACATCTGTGTCTTTGGGGTAAATACGACGGTGGGACAGTCTTATGCCCAGGACTCAAAATGGCCTCAGGTGAGCTTTCTCCAGTGTGGCCCATGGGAAATACTCACACCTCATGGCCTGCCTCCTCTGACCCAGCCGGACATCCACCCAGCCGCTCTCTAACACCCCTCGCCCCACCCAGCCCCACCACACACAGACCTTTTGCAGGGAGGAAGGTAGCAGAGCTCTTGCCTGTGCCTCGATGACAGCCTGACACTGAGACCAAGAGTCCCTTTCCTGAACTTGACCCCTGGATGTTGGGAGTAGGGAGCATAAGGAGGCTGGGCCTGGGCCACTCCCATTGTCCTGATGGGCTCCTGGCTCAGATCAGGGAGCACAGAGCACATTTTTGAGAGTCTGAGCAGCATATATCCCCCTCCCCTGCTTTCCCATCTCCCACACATCCTACCTGGGGTGGAGACCAGGGCCCTTCCCCTGTGCAGCCAATTGTCCCAACCTTTGAACTTTTGACAAATACTGAACTGGCCCACGCATTTCCCTGTGTTCTTCCTCCATGAGGTGGTCCAGGGGTCCTCCTTGCTGCATGACAGCCTTGTGGGGCACTGCCGTTCCTTGCTTCCCGCCTAGGCTGGACTGAGTGCCTACCCTGGGGCGGTGGCAGGCTCCCTGCCTGGGCCCACGCTGGGTTATGTAGGAGCTGAGTATAACACACGGGGGCTGAGACCCTCTGCTTCTCCTCTTCCCTGTTCTCTCTTGGGCAACTCGCTTAGCTGCTCGGAACCTCAGTCTTCCCATCTGTGAAATGGGGATGGATAATCACCTCCTCTGCTGCCAGATGGCTGTGGTCTTAAACCAAGTAAGACCGGTTCATGTCATTATGTTTTGGCACAAATGACAAAGATGATTGATTAGCATGTCTCAGCTTTTCACACCGACGCGACTTTCCCAGCACACTGGCCTGGGGAGGAGAGCTGGCTCTCAGCTCCCCACGGCTAACTAAGAGATAACCATGAGAGTGGGGGCAGAGCACATCTGGTGTCTCCCCAGGCCTTTACCGAAAGGCTGGAAGGAGACAGTCCTTCACTTCTGTCACCTCAGCCATTTACTCTTGTCTGATAATGACAACTGACATTCTTAAAGAAATTTGCAAGGCACTTGACCTTTTACTGTTTAATGGAACTCTTGCAGTAAACCTATGCAGTGTGTTACAATCATACCCATTTTACCGATGAGGGAGCAGAGGCTCGGGGCAAGAAGGTGGTGGTGCAATCAAGAGCACTAGCTGTGACCTCCACAGATACGGTCCCATCTTGGGTCTCTCACTTAGTTGCTGTGTGATCTTGAGCAAATTGTTCAAATCTTTGTACTGTACTTTCCCCTCTAATCTGGCAATAGCCTTCCTCACCAGTGCTCACTCCCACCCTGCCCCTGGGGCCCGGGATTGCCACCTCTCTGGGTGATGGGGCTGTGGTCCAGCTGGTGGTGATGTGCGGACCTCAGCTGATGAGGACACTGGCTTGAGAGGAGCTCAGCCCTCATTTGCCGAAATCCCACATGGTCTTCTCATTGCTCAGAGCATGCTCCCTGTGCTGCTTAATGGCCAGGCGCTGGGCTGAGCCAAGGGTTAGAGTGGAAGGAGCATGGGCTGCCCATGAAGCCTCTTCTCTGCTCCAGCAGCATCTGAGCTCTCTTCCCTTGGGTCAGTGACTCACCCTCTGAGCCTCAGTCTCCTCGCTGAGAAAAGCAAAGTGGCAAGACCTGCTGTCAGTATTTTGACACTCAGTGAGGTCAACTGTGAAAGCGCCCAGCACCGCACTTGGCCCCACTTGGCCGCTCCATAAAGTCAACCCGTTGCTGTTGCAAGACGTGCCCAGCCTCTGGACAAAATGTTGTAAGTTTGGTGGCAAACATGTTTATACTGTGTACTTGCAGGAGACACTGTTGGAAATCCTCCTACTGGGCTGCGAGTTACCAGTTTCTCTAAGTGTTGGCTGCTGATGTCTCGTATCTGCTGCCTGTTATCTGGAGAATTGCCTGCAGCTAGAACAGAAGCTCTAGGGAGGTTAGAAGGTTAGAAGCCCTCTGCACCCCTCACCCCTGAGTGCAGCTCACAGACAACGACTGACTGTCAGCAGGTGCAGAAGAATGGGCCCTTGCCTCAAGATTTGCCCACCTGTCCTGGTGGTACGATTTCCGCTGCTGACTGTCTAGGGGACAAGGCTGAAACTAGACTCCCGCTGAGCCCCCAGCGTTGCTTTGCACCTTCCCCTGCCCTGCTCATTCTCTCTGTCCTGAGAGCAGCTCCCCCTCCCCTCCCCAAATCACTGCAGTCAATCTCTTCTAAATCCTGGCTTCTTGGGAACCCACCGTAGGATAGGTCATAGGCTGTTTTCTACTCGCATCATTTAAAACCACATTACATTCTTGTATCCCTGCCCTCTGGGTACTGTATGTCTGGAAGTCCTCACTGTCTTGTAAGGTAATGTGTGGCTGGGGATTCCCAACTTACTGGGAGTTCAAAGTCAGTCTAATGGGATCAGGTGTGTGTGCTTGGTTGCTCTTGACAGTACCTTGAGTCTCTCCCGAGTCTCCTTCATTACTCAGGGCCGCTTGCCCCATGCTCACAAAAATGTCCTCTGGTCAAAGCATCATCAGTTTCCTCTACTGTTCCACTGAATCCTCCTCTTTTCCTCAGATAGCAGATGAGCCCCACAGAAAAGCGACCAGGGCTGTGTGCCTTGCCATTGTTGGTTCCTTCTATGTTCCCATGTGCCTGGGCTCTGAGACCATGACAGGCATTGCTCCAGTGGTATACACCGAAAGCAAAACATTTTAGAGCTAGAACAGCTCGGTGGTCCTCAGGTGGGGCCAATTTGTCCCTCAGGGGACATTTGGCAATGTCTGGAGACCTCTTTGGTTGCCACCACTAGGGAGGGGGTGGTGACTCCTGGCATCTGGTGGGTAGAGTCCAAGGATGCCACTAACATCCTGCAATGCCCAGGGCAGCCCCCTGAAGCAGAGAATTACTTGGCCCCAAATGTCAACATTGTTGAAGTTGAGAAACCCTAGTCCATCCGACCACCTTGATATCAGGGAGGTGACTGAGGGCTCCAGAGATGGCGGTGGCAGAATTCGAGCCTGACTTGTTCTTTCTACTGACCTGTTGTCTCTATATGTTATAGCTTCAGTTCTGTGTAGCAAGCGTGTGACAACAATCTCTTGTAGAGATTCCAAACTTGTAGAATGGAAACCTCCTAGTGCAAGAGCACACCCAGAAGTTCTTATTTCTAAATGGACACTCAAGTGGTATCCACTCAGCATGAGGAATTACCCTCCCTGCAAAATATAGATCTATACATAGATTTATATATCATATCTATCAACTATCTATCTATCTATCATCTATCTATAGATATCTCTATCTCTATCTGATATACATATATATCTCATATATATCTATTCATATATATATATATATATATATATATATTTTCCCCAGAAGGGGAATGGGGGAATGTCTGGTCTATTAGTCAAGTTTCAAGTGTTGAATTTTATAACCAGATATACTGTGAATTTGTTTGCTTCTTTATGGTCTATTTTTTTCCTTTAAGAACTTTTTTCTTTAATTATAGTATATATCAAACATAAGTAATACAGAGAAAAATCACAGACAAATATATACTTCCCATCTAGTTCCAAAAATGTTTGTCCATATTTGTTTCCTATGTTTAAAAATTAATGTTATAAGAACAGTTGAAACTTTCCAATGTATCTCCCACCCTCAGGCTTTCCTCTCCTGCCTTGAGGTAATCAGTATCCTAAGATGGGTGTCTATCAATTCATGTTTTTATATTTTTACTGTATATAGACATATATCCATGGGCAAGTTACAGTGCTTGTGTGTGAGTGTGTTTTAAAATTCATACCCATTAACCACCAGAATAGCTCACATTTGAAAGACTAAAAACTCAAGTGTAAATAAGATGCAGAGTTACTGGAACTCTCCTATAATGTTAGGGAAGTAAATTGGTAAAACCACTTTGGAGAACTGGGAGTCTGCGGAAGCAGAAAGCACGCATACCCACTGACCCAGCAATTGCTGAGCTATACCCAAGGGAAATGCGTGCACATGTGCACCAAAGGAGAAGTCCAAGATTGATCACAGCAGCTCTGCTTGTACAGTCCCAAACTGAAAAACCCCAAGGGTAGATCACTAATGGAGTCCATAAATTAACTGTGGCATATTCATGCAGGGGAACCCGAGCTCACACAAGAGTGAATAAGGTGTAGCTTCATGCTTCAGCAACGATGCAGCTCACACACATAATATGGAATGAAAGAGGTGAGACAGAAGGTGAGCACAAACTTTTTGTGTGTATGATCCCATGTATATACATTCAAAACCAGGCAAAATTAACCTACGGGGTTACGACAGTAGTTACCTTCGGAGGGGGATAGTACCTGGAGGAAAGTGAAGGGATCTTTCTGGGATGCTTGGGAATGTGCTACTTCTTAATCTGGGTGCTGGGTACAAGGGCCTGTCACTTTGTGAAAACTCATCGAACTGTCCATTATGATTTGTACACTTTCATATATGTATATTTTTCTTTGATACAAAGTTTCCTTTGAAAAAATCTACGTCCATGATATCATATGGGGATAACTTTCTCCAACTGGAGTTTCTATTCAACATTACCTCATCCCCCTTTTTTTTAAAAGAAAGAGTGTATGTGTGCTTGAGCTCGTGTGGGGGGAGGGGTAAGGGGAGAGGGAGAGAGAGAATCTCAAGAAGAGTCCACGCCCAGCACCGAGCCCCAGGCGGGGCTCGATCTCACAACCCTGAGATCATGACCTGAGCTGAAATCAAGAGTCAGCTGGCTTAACCCACTGAGCCACCTAGGCACCCCTCAACATTACCCTTTTGATATGTAGCCATCTTGGCCCATTTGATCTGGTTCAGTCATTTATCGGTTACATTGTGTTTTCTTAAATGTATTTGTCAAAATGTATTTTTTCATCCCTCTGCTAAGGGATGTTCATGCTATTTCCAATCTTTCATGATTACAAACGACACCATTTGGTGTTTCTCTACTGACCATGTTCTCTTTTTCTCATGGTCTTCCATTGGCGTCAAGCTTTCTCTTCCCTTCCCTCCCTGTTCTCTCTGCTAGTTTGGCAGTTCTGCATTTTCTTTCTACTCTTTTAAAGGTATTTGATACATTTTTCACCTGCCTACTGTATTTAGCAAGGCCAGCGCTTATTTAAGATTTACATGCTGTCACCACACAGTGGAAGAGCCTTCGAATGTATTCACTCTGATCTCTCCCTTCCACCGTGCCTCCATCCCTGGGTGCCATGGTCTCACCTGGTTTGAACACTCCCATTAGTCGTCGGTGGTGTGACGCTTGCGCAGTCCTGTGTTTAGTTATACTCATATGTTTACCTTTGTTTTTCTCATCTCTGCTTTTATAACCCACTCCTTCCTTCTGGGTTCAATTTCCTTCTTTCAGAAACACACCTGTTAGCAGTTTTCCAGTCAGAGTTTGTGAATGGTCAGCTCCGTCTTTTGTCAAAACATCTTTATTTTCCCCTCCTCCCCAAATGACGGCTTCTCTGGGCACCGAATGGTAGGTCTCAGCTCTTTCTCCCAGTCCTTGGACCATAGTTTTCTGATGTCAGTCCAACAGCCATTCCTTTGCAGGCAAGATACCTTCTGGCTCACTGCCTGCTTTTCTTCTGTGAAGGTAGTTTATTTTAAGGTATTCTGCTACCTAGGTATGGAGAAACTTTTATTATGCTTGGGGTTCACTCGCTTCTTCATTCCTATGTCGGCATCAGAGGATGCTGGTGGGGGTCCATTCTACACAGTCACTCAGAGACCAAGGATAAGAGGTTCCCTCATGTAGGAGGAGTCTCACCAATGGGGATAGGAGCTCTTTTGGAGCTTGCGCTCTGGACATTCTTCTTTTCTGGAACTTGGGAGGTTTCCCTTTCTTTCTTTTGAGCTCAGCTGGGTGTTACATCATTTTGCATGTTCGACAATATTTATATCCATTTGAAGCAGAAGAAGAACATTCATTTAATTAAAACTTCATGGTGCCAGAAGTTGAAATGTTTTAAGAGGTTATATTCTAAAACATTTTCGATCCCAACTTTCAATCCTGTTTATTTTGTGTATGAATTTACATCTCAGAGCCAACTGCCAGGGCGCTCAGATTCCAAGCATCCGAAAATTAGCATATCCTACTTCTGCACATTCTGGTTTTTCTTATGCTGTCAGTTTCCGTCATCAGTCAGCTACTCCTTTGTATATTTGCAAATATTTCTAGGGTCCATTGCCACAGCAATTCATTTTATTAAACAGTAACCACCCATATAGGTCATGAGACATCCTTCCAATGAAAATTTAGCACTGACTACATATGAGGTGTGTGCTCTGCCCTGGAAGGAAAATGAAGATGAGGAAGCCTCAGCTACTGCCCCGATTAGCACACAGTCTGGTGGGAGAAATATACCCCCGATACAGGTGGACCATGGTAATGGCTGAAGAAACTCAGGAGCAGAATGCTTTGAGAATTCAGAGGGGACCTCACCCATACATGGAGAAATCAGAGAAGGCTTCGTGGAAGTGGCATTTGTACTGGTGCTGAAGGATGGTGTGTTCATTCTCCATTGTTGCCGTAACAAATTACCGCAAGTTTAGTGCATTAAAACAACACCTTGTGGGGCGCCTGGGTGGCTCAGTCGGTTGGGCGTCTGCCTTCGGCTCAGGTCATGATCCCAGGGTCCTGGGATCGAGCCCCGCATCGGGCTCCCTGCTCTGTGGGAAGCCTGCTTCTCCCTCTCCCGCTTCCCTGCTTGTGTTCCCTCTCTCTCTGTGTCTCTCTATCGAATGAATAAATAAAATCTTAAAAAAAAAAAAACAAAAAACAACACCTTGTAAGGTACAGCCTGGGACTATAGGTAGTAATACGGTATTGCCTGTTTGAATGCTGTTGAGAGTTAGTGTCCCACAGTTCTGTGGGTCTGACGTGTGAGTACAGTGTGGCTCTACTAGGTCCTTTGTTTTGTTTCACAAGGTCAAAATCAGGGTGCTGGCAGGGCTGCCTTCCTTTCCAGAGGCTCTGGGGATGAATCTGCCTCCAAGCTCGTTCAAGTTGTTTAGTTCCTTATGGTGGCAGGACTGAGGTCCCGCCTCCCTGCTGGCTGTCAGCTGGGGGCCTGTCCGCTCCCTGAGGCCACCCCACTCCCCTTTATGCTTTACATGTGGTCACCTCCAGCAGTGGGAGGCGAGTCCCTCTCATGCTGTGGATTTTTCTGACTTCCTTTGCCACATCTCTTCTGACCCCAGCTGGAGCACCTTCTCTGCTTTTAAGGGCTCCTGTGATTATATTGGGCCCACCTGGAGAAGCCAGGCTAGTCTCCCTATTTCCGAGTCTGTAACCTGCCCTGCATCTGCAGACGCCCTTTCGCCATGCAAGGTGACATAGTTACAGGATCCAGGGATTAGGGCGTGGACGTCTTGGGAGAGCCATTACCCGCCCAGCACCGATGGGTAGAAGGTACCTATGTTGGGCCAATGCCAGAGGGCTCTCAGGCTGAGGAGGCAGGAGACCACGTGCACGGAGCCCTGTGAATAGCTGGCTTTGCCTGGGTGTAAGCGGGCCAGTTTCTTGCAAATGATGAGATACGTGTGCAAGCTCTTGGGCAGAGTAAGACCTTCTGAATGAGAGCCGCAGACTCCTGCCTGGGAGCGTGGGGAGTGCAGGGCCTTCCCCTCAGCCCTGGGGGTGAAATTGCTCTTGTAGCATTTCTACGCTTCCTGTGTATGCTTCGTTCCTCGTGATTTAAGAGCGTAAAAGCTGGGCACCTGCAGTAAGTAACTTTTACGTATTATTACATATCCGTTGTACAGAGTACTGGCAAATCAGAAGAAGAATGTGACAAGCACCCGTCACCTGAGCACTCAGACGGAACTGTACATGCTATGTTTTTTGTGAGATGCCTTTAAAAGTTAGCGATAGATGCGCCTGGCTTTCCAGGTCTATTAATAGTCTCCCTCGATGTTATTTTTACTGGCTAGGTGGTTTTCTATTGTATGGGTGGCACCATGGTTTATTTAACGAGTTGCCCGATGTTGACATTTGGCTCGGTGCCGAGTTGTTTCACTATCATAAACAACTCTGAGATGACCACAACAAGGATTGTTTGTACAGGCATGTTGAACAGGATGTCATGAGACCCTCAGCAGGAATGCAGAGGGGGGGCCTGGGCGCAGTCCCAGCGGCTAGGGTGCATGGCCCCTTGCCCAGTTTCTTCATCTGGGCCTCTTGGCTGTCCCCAGGTGTGTTGTTTGTTGTTAACTTGATCCGGCTGCACCTGAGGGCTCTGCTGGGGATGCTGGAGCTGTGGCATGAAGAGGGGCCTCAGAGCACCAGCTGAGGGCTGTGGAGGACCGTGGGAGCTCAGCTGGGTGTGTGCCCCCAGGGTGGGGGGGGCTGAGCAGGCCCTGAGTCCTGGTGAGCGGAACCCCCAGGGAGACGCACCCGAGCTTCCCAGGATGCCTCTTGGAAGTTGTTTCCTTTGGAAGGAAAGGGAAGAACACAGCAAAGACATGTTGCTTTAATAGGCTGAAGGAGGATGGACAAAGAGTTGCTGTGGGCTGTAACTAGGACAGTGACAATATTTGTACTTCCTTGCCTGTATCCAACTCCTGCTACTCTGTTTTCTCCTCCCTTGCTCCCAGCTGCCTGAACAGAATGGAAGATCTGAGAACTAAATGTGTTCCTCTGGCTGGGGGGCGGGGGGGGGGGTTGGGGGGGATTGACTGGGAAAGAGCACAGGGATCCTTCTGGGGTGAGGAAACATTCTGTATGTTAACTGGGGTGTGGGTTACACATGTATTAAAACCCAGGGACTGTTGCAATTAAGAGCTATGCATTTCACTGTATATAAATGATCCTCAATATTTAACAAAAAAATTTAAGTGTTCTACATTTGCAAACCAACAGGATCTTGCTATTTTTGTGCAAGTTAATATAAATGGGATAAGGTGGAGGAGAAACAGGAAGGAAGGCACAGGAGGGGCTGTCCCGGTGCTGACCTCCTCGGGCTCCCCGGGGAGAAGCTCAGCATAGCGGGCTCTGACCCTCAGCCCTCATGTGGGTGAAGGAGACACAGCCCCGCCTTGCAGGCTGGTGCTGTGGTAAGGGGTAAGGGTTTCAGATCCTGTGTATAACAGCCCAGCGTGGTGTCTGCTGAAGGACAGGGCGTCAACATGTGGGAGTCATCCTGAAACTTTTCCAGGGATATCAGGCAGATGCTGTGCTCTGTAATTTCCTAGGCAGGGTGGGGAAGAGTCACAAGGGGACCCCCAGGAAGAGGAGAACGAAGATAGGGCCTGGGGATGCTTCTAACTGTTACTTCTGAGGAACCCCCACCTAGGACTGCCACTCAGTGCCTTTCTGGGATAGGTACCAGGGAAAGTGGTCAGTGGAGACAGACTCTGCAGGGGGGCGAGGCAGGGGCTCAGGGGACCTGGCAGTTCTGACCGGAGGAGGCGGCCTGGGGTGCAAAGCAGATAAAAAGGAGCCACATAGCTGCGTGCAGCAGAGTGCTGGTCACGTGACTCTGCCTGCAGCCAGCCCACCCCACCCTTTATGCTGCCACATGGAACATGAACCTGGTTACAATAATGAAATACTAATCTAAAGTAAATTTTGGAGAGATTACATAAATACACATCGGCTTTAGTTTTAACATTATTCTGATTATTCCTATTTGAACAGCAAGCTGTACGCCTTAAAGTCTAGTTCCTGAGAATGTATGTCTAGGCCACGCTTGCATCATTATCAACCTGCACCCCTACAAACTTCAGGGCTCACCATGCAGCCCATAATAAATTAATCAGCAAAGATGAACCAACCAGAAATTATCCTCAAAGACCAAGAAGAGCAGCAATTTAAAGTCATGACCCTCAAGACAACGGTGATCGTCCTCTTATTGCAGCAAATCCTTCTAAACTCACTGGGGACTTGCAGTGACTTTTTTGGACCCATGCCTCATGCAGTCCAGAGGAAGGCCTCGTACAGTGTGGCTGCCTCCTTCCCTGGGAGAGCAGTGAGGTGGGGCTCACTGTAAATCTCAGTAAATTTTTAACATGAGTTTACAAGTCCCAAATACTAGTAATTCACTTAATAACTTACTAGGTAGGTATTTGCTAAGTCATCTTTCGATGTAAAATGAAATTTTATACAAGTTAAAGGGAGGATCGGTGAGTGACTTATCAGATGAATCCTCCCAGCGCTCCATGGGATTAAATATTATACACTGCCAAGACTTGGCCTGCAGCAATAGAGTTGCCTGAGGTGGTTATTGAAAAATGCAGCTTCCAGGGCTCCCCTTGTAGAGATTAGATGAGTCAGGATTGGGACTCAGGAATCTGCATTTTAAACAAGCACTGGAAGGGAAGCTGATGTAGGTGGTCCACAAATAGGAATTGATTGGTATCTAGGCCAGGTGCTGTGTGCACCTGCTATTCTGAGAGCATCTCCAGGATGGATGTGTGCTTTTATGAGTTCTGGGTGGGTGGGGGTCAGGCTGGTTCATATAGCCAAAGGCAGGGAAGGCAGTGAAGAAGGGCCCAAACAAGGTGGGCTCTCTCTGTGGGAGGAATGTTGTGGTTGATCAATGAGTGGTGGCAGCTTGGAGAGAAATAAAGGCCTCCCAGTGAGGGTGGGACTGAGGGATGAGAGACTTAGAGGTCAAGGCCAGAGAGGCCGTGTGAGAGGGAGAGGACCATGGAGAAGACTGGAAGGGCATAGGGGAAGTAGTAAAGGAAAAGAAATACACACGGCACTGATTACCCACCTCATTCACTGCTCACCACTGTGCTCTGAGCTGGGCATTAGCATACCTTCATACCAGTGGGGAGACGGTGCTTGGAATGACTAACCAATTGGCCAAAATAAGTATGGAAGTCAGGACTTCATCCCAGGTTCATAGAGTTCCTGAGCTCTTGCTCTTTATCTAGTGCTTTGTCAGGCAAGTAAATGATATGCAACCACTCCATCCAACATTTATTCATTATTTCATTCATTCACTCAGCATGAATGAGCTTCTACTAAGTGTGAAGAGCTGAGATAAGGGTAGGGGATTGATTGGTAAACAAAAACGACACTTTCTGAGACTTTGATAGAAAACACATACATTAGACAACCATGTGTGTACCTATCACTTCACAAACAGTTGTAAGAACGGAAAAGGAAAATTGCAGGCTTTATAAGAAAGACGGCAGGGGCTCTTCATTTAGACTGAGGGACCAGAAAAGGCCTCTGTGAGAATGTGATATTGAGCTGAGACTTGGAAAATGGGTAGGAATTAGCCTAGCTCGAGTGTGGGGAAGAATGTTCCAGAACTGCACTGTCCAAAGGAACTTTCTGTGAGGATGGAAATATTCCATGTCTGTGCAATCCAACATGGTAGCTACAAGCCACTTGTGACGATGGAGTGCTTGAAATATGTCTAGTGTGGCCAAGGACCCGAATTTCTAATTTTATTTAGTTTTACTTCATTTAAATATAGATATGTAAAGAGCCTCATGTGTCTCGTGGCCATTGTATTGGGCAGCACAATGGGAAAGTTTATGCAAAGCCTCTGAGCTCAGAAAGGGTTTGGTGGCTTCCAGGAGCCTAAGGTGTAGGGTACAATGGGGAGGCGGGAGCCAGATGAGGCCTGTAGGAAATAGCCTTCAGAGTACAGACACCTGCGGGCCTCATGTGGGTTTTCAGGTTTACTGCGATGGGGATGTTGAAGGGTTTTGAGAAGAGGCGTATCTTGGTCAATTTTATGTCTTAAGAATATTGCTCCGGGCTGGGGCAAAAGCATCATAGGGGGTGAAAGTGGGAGAAGAGAAACGAAGGAGGACAAGATGCTGGTGGTTCAGCTGAAGGTGGAAAATGGGAATGAAGAGAAGTGGGTGGATTTGTGATATAATTTTCAGGTATAATTGACAGAATCCACGGTTTTAAAGACAGAATCCAGCTTCCTAGATCTGTGTTGTCTAATACGGTAGCCACCGTGGCTGCTTAAATTTAAATTAATTAAAATAATTAATTTTACCAATAGTTTTAATAATTTTTAATAATAAATTTTAATAAAATAAATGAAATAATGCTGCTTGCCCGCCTTAGGCGCATTTCACGTGCTCAGTGGCCATTTATCGGACAGTGAAGCTTTAGTGAACTTTTCCACCATTGCAGAAACTTCTACTGGACAGTGCTGGGGTCACCTGGAAAAGTCTTTAAAATAGGTTCTAGAGGAGATCGAAGAGGTCATCAAGTCCAACACCCTCCTGTTGGAGGCGACGTGCCCGAGGATGCTCTGTAGATGTCACTAGAGTGGTGCCTACGCCAGGCTCTCAGCCGGCAGCCTCCTCCACGTGCCTGCTTTGTAAGCATTGTTGGCAGAAGCGCCAGCTCTCCAAAAGGCTTTGCTTCAAGAACAAGCGCTTCTCACTGTTCCCCAAGGTTTGTCAGTGAGGAGGGGGACGGGGGCAGGGGAGAAGGGTGTGCGGATGGCCTGATGACCCCGTTGGACAGAAGGCGAAGTAAGGAGCTTCAGGCAGGGGCTGAGTAAGCAAAGCTTCCCGGAAGGCTCAGGCCTGATTCTGACTCAAACCATTTAATAATTCCATGGTAGCCTAGAGAAGGAAGAGTGAGATATAAACAGCAAAGCACAACCAGTTCCAGCTAGCATGGCCCAGCGCCCGAGGCCCAGGCAATGGGGCTCCAGTCCCTTCTGTAGAAAAAAATGCATGGCCTTCTGAAACCACACACCACACAGTGGGGCTCATTTTGTTATTCAGCCCCATGGCCTCACTCCGTGTCTCCAAAGACATCCCAAAGAAGTGCGTTCCAAAGAACTACCACCGGCTCATACTCTGTATATGAGTCTAGACCCCAAGTAGGCCTTGTCTCCAGAGAAGCAAAAAGAAAAACAACAAGAAAAAATCCTGAGCTAGCAAAGCTTCCTGGTGACTTGGTAATTCTGGGAACAATGAAGTGAGTACACAGGAAGTAGGTGAAAAGATAAAACAAAACAAAACAAAAAAAACCCTTGTTTTTGTCACCTCTGAGCTTCTGGTTATGGTCAGGGCTCAGCTTCAGATGAGTCAAGTGGAGGAAGGGGAGAGCGGGCTTGGGAAGTTGAGGAGGACTCAGTAGAGGACAGCAGATGTCTGAGGGTCCGTGATCCCCAGGGGCTCTGACTTGCTGAACCTGAGAAAGACAGCTTCCCTGTGACCAGTGATGTGGGTTTATCTCCACCTCCCCTCCCAGCTCAGGCTGCTCAGGCCTGCAGCACTCGGGGTCACAGCCCATAGGAGGCCACCATATTCCCCCTTGATGGAGGGAGTAGTACTCTGCTGGCTTGTCACCGTTCCCTGTTGCCCTGTGCCTTCTTGGACTGTGGACAGATGACCCATGACTATGACACCCTAACGTCCTCTCCTCCGGTCTGCGCTTGGATGCGCATCTCTCATGTTCGTGTTCCCATCAGCGCTTGAGCAGGACAACCTTTAGCTGAGCACTGCCTACGTGCTGGGCACTGTGCTAAATGCTTCTCGCGCATTAGCTCAAAGAAACCTCACAATACCCTGAAGGACTATGTTCTCTCCACTTCACTAGTGAAGAAAATGAGGCTCAGGAAAGTGAGAGCAACCATATGATCCAGCAATGGTGCTCTTCAGTGTTTACTCAAATGAGTGGAAAACTTGTGTCTACACAAAAACTTGCACATGGATGTTTATAGCAGCTTTATTCATAATTGCTCAAACTTGGAAGCAACCAAGATGTCCTTCAGTAGGTGAAAGGATAAATAAACTGTGGTCTATCCAAACAGTGGATTATTATTCAGTGCTAACAAGAAATGAGTTATCAAGTCATGAAAAGACATGGTGGAATCTTAAATACACATGACTAAGTGAAAAAAGCCAATCTGGTCAGGCTACATAGCGTATGATTCCAACCATACAACATTGTCGAAAAGGCGAAACAACGGGGAGAATAGAAGACCAGTGGCTGCCAGGGATTCAGGGGAGGGAGGGATGAGTAGGTGGAGCTCAGAGGATTTTTAGGGCAGTGTAACCATTCTGTGTGGTACTGTAATGGTGGATACATATCATTATTCATTTGTCAAAACCCATAGAATGTACACCAGAAGTGAACCCTGATGTAAACTCTGGGCTCTGGGTGATGATGTGTCAGTGTAGGTTCACTGATGGTAACAAATGTGCCACTCTGACGGGGTAGGCTGTTCCGGGGGGTAGGGTTGTGGTATATGGAATGCTGTAATTTCCAGTCAACTTTACTGTGACCCTAAGACTGCTCTAAGAAATAGAGTCTATATTAAGAGAAAAAAAAAATGTCAGTACCTGTTTAAGGTCCCAGTCTAGTGCACAATGGAACTGGGACCCCAGTGAAGGGCTCTTTAATTCCAAATACCCTGTTCTTCACTTTCATGCTGACCTACCCCACTGTAGGCTTTCATACCTTAACTGACAGTGATTCCATCAAGTGGCCATTAATTCTGTTTTCCAGATAAGGAAGTAGGCTCAGAGAGGTTAATAACTCACTCGAGTCACCAGCTGGGTGGGTGAGTAGCTGAGTGGGAACTTGAATCTAGGTCAGCTGACTCAAAACTCTGTGTTCTTATCAGGTAATACATTGACCCTCTGATCTAGAAACTCCTTTGGCCTAGAAGCATACAGAGTGGTGTCTCGGCTGGTTGCCTCCACCTACCAGGTACTATATGACTTTCGCTCTGTGTTGAGTTATTCCAGCAGCTGCTGAGTGTGGAGGGAGTCCCGTGAACCCCAGGACTTGGGTCATGTCTTCACCAAGGCAAGATGCACAAAAAACAGCTTTGTCATTGGTCCACACACTGAAGAAAGGGGTGTGTAATAGATGGAGAGAAGAGGCAAGGGAAGTCACTGGGCTTCCCTCACTTCTCACCAGAGAAGGCTCAGCTATTCTTCCCTTGAGTGTATTGGGATTCTGGGCTGGCCGGATCTCCTGGTTGTGGGGGGAAGCTGGCAACAGGGATGGAGAGGCTGTTTAGAAACCCTGGGAAAATTCAAGACTCCTTTCTCTCTCTATTTCCTCTTTTGAGGGAAGTTTGACAATGCCTTCTCCTCCTCTGTGGGCTGGGAATGTGCCTGATGTAAATCCTGACCACAGTGGTCTTCCTCTCCTTCTAGTCTTTCTTCCCTTTGCTTGTAGGCCACACCTCCTTCCCTGTTCTCTCAGGAAAGGGGGAGGGTGCTGCCCATGTCTGGCTGGCTGGCAGGCTGGCACCTCTCTTTCCTGGCCAAAATCTACCCTTTAGCCCACTGATCTCACTGCTCTCTGTCGGGGGACAACCTGAATGACAGTAAAATGTTGAGTGCACAGCCACTCTGCTGTAGAAAAGGAGCTCAGAACTTAAGGTGATAACTATCAAGGCTGCCAATGTGGAGTTGGACAGGTTGTGCACTGTCCAAGGGTGGCTGTTGGAGGGGATGAGTGATGAGTGGGGTCTGAGTTGGAGACCTTGCTGTCCTGACCAAGCCAGGTCCCCTCAGCCCAGAGGGGCGTCTCTAATGAACACGGAAGTGCCAGGTGGCCTGAGGTGTTTTCAAAAGCAATGGTGATCACTGTTTATAACCTGCATTACTGTTATTTTTATTCCTAAATACTGCTTGGCATGGCATGGAAAGAGGCTGAGCTTGGGAGTCATGGCCCCCAGGTTCAATCCAACTTAACTTCTCCACCTGTAAGAGGTAAGAACTTTGCAAGTCTCTTGGCCTCAATGGACCCACCTCAAAATGCTTCCAAATACATATTTTCATTGACCCTCATACACACAGAGAAGGAAAAAAGCTCTGTAAGGAGCACAAAGCATGGGTCCCCATTCCTGTTTAACAGAGGAAAAGTTAAGTGATTTTCCCAAAGGGCACTGAGTGGTAAGTGGTAGAGAAAGGACGGAAGTTGGTCTTCTCTCCTGGTTCTGGTGCAGCTCACACTACCCCGACACGCACACGCGGTGCTTCACACCTTCGGCCGCCAGCCCAGTGTTCAAAGCACTCACGTTCATTATCATCTGTGAGTCTCAAGGTGAACTAGATGAGGAGGATGGTGGGTGCATTTAGGGTGGTCATACAGATGTCTGTTGTTTTTTTGTGGGGGGGGAAGGTTATTGCATTGAAAGATTTTATTTACTGATTTTGAGAGCGGGAGCGAGAGCGAGAGCGAGCATGAGCAAGCACGTGCACAAGCAGGGGGAGAAGCAGAGGGGGAGAGAGAGAGAGAATCTCAGGCAGACTCCCCGCTGAGTGTGGAGCCTGAGGCAGGGCTTGATCTCACAATGCTGAGATCATGACCTGAGCCGGAGTCCAGAGTCCGAGGCTTAACCGACTGAGCCACCTGGTGCCCCCAGATGTCCATTTGCTCCCACACGGGGGCCTGTGTGTCCAGCAGGCGCCCTGAGTCCAGTTAGGGAGCACAGTGCCTCAGCCATTTGCTGAATGATATTCTAGAATTTCTGCATAGCCCTTTGCAGTTTCAAATGCACTTCCAACTATAATATTGCAGAGCTCCCTCGATCTCCAGGACGCAGGGAGGAGGCACAGTTCCCACAGTGGCTGTCTTCCAGGCAGAATGGGCTGGCTGGCCCCCGCTCGCTCTGCCCGAGGGCCAGGAGTGTGGCGTGAGTGGGGCGTTCCCGCACTGCGCCCCCACCTCCCCGGGACACCCTTCTGCGGAGTCCGTGGCTGCCTTCCCGGGTGTCTGTGTACCCCCCACCCTGTCTAGTCCCCATTCATATTCCCTCTCTCCCTCGATCCCCCTTCATACACACACACACTTCCTCACACATTCTTATGCATTCACACACACACACACGTTGGCAGTGGGGTCCAGACTCGGACCCGCCCTCAAATACACATCCTAGTGGTGGGGTGTAGACTTCAACCCCCCATACACACACACATCCACACATACACCAGCTGTGGGGTGTAGCCTTGGACCACAGCCTGCTTCCCAGGGTAGAAACTTCCCTTGGCCTCAGCCCCTCTCCAGGGCTGGCTCTCCCCTACACACACAGACCTAGGCCTGTCCTCACACTGAAAAGGCAAGGAAGCTCCTGGAAGGTAGAGTCGTGGGGAAGAAAATGTACCGACTCCCCCACTTAGTGGTAACACAGGCTTTTCTGTTTCTTACTTCACTGAACTTTTCAGCTCCGAGGGAAATACACAGACCTTAGTTGGGTTTCTTGCTAAGTAGGAATCAACAGACCTCCTGTATCATTTCTTCTAGGGCCTTGCAGACCCCAGAGACACTTCTGTTTGTGGCCCCTCAGAGCAGAGGCACGCAGGCCCCCCCTGGAGATGCCCAGAGGCAGCCTCACTTCCTCTTCTAGGGGCTGCCCTTGGCCTCAGGGTCCTGGCCCCACCGCCGGGCTCTGGTGAGGAAGGTGCCCCTTTAAGGGCTCTGGGTATTTTCAGTCATCGAGTATTTATGTGACCTGGAATGGGGCAGGGCTCAGTGGGGCTGTGTGGGTAATTTTCCTCTTATTCTTGGACAATCAGCGGAGAAGGAATTCCAGGCTGTGTGTATTTAGAGAAGGCCACAGGGATCCTCAGGGAGGAAAGTGACACGCTGACCTCTATTCTGATGAGCCCCTGGGAGCCTAGAGGCTTCTCCTCTCCACTCCTGGTGCTCCGAACCCAGGACCCTGTCCAGGGAGGGAGGAGAACCGGGCAGCAGAGTCTCTCATGGGCCTGCCTTGGGCTCTGGGCTGTCACCCACCTCTGCCCCTGCCCCGTCTGCAAGGTATTTCCAGAATGTCTCCTGTGGGCCTGCTGGGCTCTCCTCTGCCCGGGGAAATCGCTCAACTCTGGGCCACTTAAGGAGGGACCTGAGAGACGGAGATGTCAGCATGGCCTCTGGTGCCTAGAAGCACCCAGTAAATACTCAGGAAGTGGGCGATTATTCCTGGCTGACGTCAGTAGTCTATTGCTGCCTCTATATGTGAGCCTCTTTCATCCCAGCCCCAGCCACGGCTCCCCCAGGCCACGTGGCAGCCCCCAGGGGAATGTCAGCCCGTTGCTGTTGGTCTTAGAGGCTGGCCTGGACAGGCTGACCACCACCTCCCTCCCCACTGGCCTCAGGCCTTGGCTATTTTCCTAGGGTGCTTACCAGTCTGGGCCGGGCCAAGATCTTCTTTTACCCAGCAACCCAGCTGTGGACAGACAGGTGTGAGAAGAACAGAAAGCAGACATCACAGTCAGCTGATTTAATTACTGCTCTACAGAGCAGCCGCGGTCGGGTCTGGAAAGCTCCTAATGGCAGGTCTGTGTGCAACAAGAGCAGACACGGTGAGCTTTCAAGAAGCGGTTGATGGGCCACTGCTGACCGTCATGTCGGACCAGCCAGTCCGGGCAGACTCCTCAGGCCTCGGCTCCCTTCCTTCCTTGCCTCAGGCGTCAGGCGTGGTGCTTCGCTGAGCTCCCGGGCCTGCCAGGAGGGGCAGAGTGAGGTGGGCCCACCCCTCAAGGGAAGCTGAGCCTCCATTGCAACGTCCAACCTGTGCACGTCCTTTTCATCTAGTCACTCAACAAACATTGATCAATTACCTATCGTTTGTCAATCGCTGTCCTTTCCTGGGGGCCTGAGAGTGAACGGTAAATCTCCGCCGTGAAGGGCCAAATGCCCTGTCTTTATGAAACTTTTTGTTCTCCAGGGCCCTTCAGCTGGTGCTGGGGTCTGGCAGGGAGTTTATGGAGCGAAGGAAGGCTCTATGGCCTCCGTCGTCTAGAGCGTGATGTAGAATGTAGCCTAGGTCTGAGGTGGCTCCGGTGTTGGCCCTGGAAAACCCCAGGGAAGGAGCAGGGTCCTGTTTGCAGCCCCGCAGGCAAATCGTGGCTGCCCAGATGGCCTCCGGGGCCAGTCACAGGGCGACGGCTCATGCTGTCCCAGATGGCCATGACGTGTGTGCGCACACACGTGTGTATGTGCAGAAGGATAATTGCACTTGTGTTCAAGCTAGAGGTCAGAGCCTCATTTACTCCACTTGTGGTTTTCTTTTTCCTAAGTTGGGATTATTTTCTTTTTCTTTTTCACACTGGACACCTGAACAGGATCAGACCAGTGATTCCCTCCCTCTGTGGTTTTCTCAGTGTACTCTCCCATTTTCTTCTCTCACATGCTTTTATTTGAAGCTACTATTGAGGGCCCACTCCATGTTGGGAGCTGCATTTATACGCATTGTTTCATGGAATCTTCAAGACAGTCTTGTGAAGAAGCATCACGAAACCTTAGTATACGGAAGAGGGAATTGAAGTTGTCCAAGGAAGCAAGTGTGCCCAGTACCCCCCAACTTCTTACAGGGTTTGACCCCCATGGTCTGACCTCAGATCTCCTGCCCTAATCACTGCACTATGCAGACCCTTCAGGACAGGTGATGCCCCTGTCATGTGTGTCTCATTCATGGTCAAGGCTAAGGTTTGTCCATGAACCTGTCATTCAAGTACTTCAAGAAGGTGGCTGGTATTTTCTTGTCTCTTGCTTACAAGACCTGAGGCTCCACCTCTCCGAGCTCTTGGGTGAAACCTGCCCAGGCCTATGGCCCACAGATCCCAAGAGAGTCACTTACCTTTTCTAGGTCCCCCATCGTAAATGTCCCCAGAGGGGGGGACCACCTATAGGAGGGGGATGATGCCAAAACTACGCATGAAGTCCTGCTCCAATGCCCATTCTCTGCATGATCTTTAGGCAAGTTCTTAAAGCTTCAGTTTCCTCATCTGTGAAATGGAAGTAAAATGAGAATCTGCCTCATGGTGCTCTTGGTGGGTTATATGAGGTACCTTGCAGAGCTGCATTTAGCAGAGCTGACATAGAATAAGCGTGCAATAGTTACTATCTATTACAGGTCCACGGTCTGCTATCTACAATTCTGAAGTCAGAAAAGCTCTGAAAATTGTATGGTTGGTGTCAAAACTCATTTGGAAGCAAAGCCTATCGTGAAGTGGCGCAGAGCTATATTTAGAAACGCTAATGAGGCAGGGCTCTGGAGCCTGCTGGGGCTGTTAACATGATGCATCGCACACACGCCATATTACCCATCTAAAGTCTGAAGCATTCTGAATTCTGCAATGCACCTGGTTCCCAGGGTTTGGGACAAGGGATTGTGAACCTGGGTTACTTCTAAGCGCAGCATGTCCTCTGACCGACTTTCAATAGCAGTGACTGTCAGGTCTGGAACTCTCAAGAGCCAAAACCCTGGAAGGAATGGAATTAACTCTTTTCTCCTCAAAGAAATTGCAGATTGATATGTAAGGGCGGAAAGCATGAGAAGTAACGAAGACAGCTGAAACAATATATCTCTTGCTGCTTTGCTCTTGTGATCATTGGAGAGTTTCTGTAGGGATCTGGTCCTAGATGAGACTAGCTTTTAAGACGATTTCAGTTCCCAGATCCCAGGGTGTCGTGGTCACTTCCTGCTTGTTCAGCATCTTGCTAGGCAGGACTGGGGAAAGGAGAGCAGACCAGTCATCTCCTCAAGGAATCTATGATTTTTTTTAAAAGAGTTTATTTATTTGTCAGAGAGAGAGAGAGAGAGCGTGTGTGAGCACAAGCGGGGGGAGCTGCAGGCAGAGGGAGAAGCAGGTTCCCCGTGGAGCAGGGAGCCCGATGTGGGACTCGATCCCAGGACCCTGGGATCATGACCTGAGCCGAAGGCAGAAGCTTCCAGAATCTATGCTTTTACTGAGGATAAAAGATACACACTCTTGAAACAGGGAGTAGTGCGTTAAAAGATTAGGGTAGATCACAATATATTAGAAGATTAAGAAATCAATGTTCAAGTGAATAACAGAGCTAGTATGTACCATAGGAGTCCAGGAAAGGGACCCCCACCCCCCCTCCAAGGTGGGAGAGCTGATCGAGGGCAAGTTAATTCTCCGAGAGAAAAGTCCAAGGAATGGGTAGGAAAGGAGAAGAGAAGCAGCACTGATGTTGGAAGAGAAAGCAGGGACTTTGGAACTCAGTCTACACTCCGTGGGTACCGGTATGTGGCTCGGGCAATTTGGCCAAAGCTTTCTGAGCATTGGTTTCCTCACCTCTAATGTGAAGGTAGTTCTATCTCTCTCGAGCTACAATTATTATAAATATTAGGTAAAATCCTGTATGTAAAGTGTTGCCAGAACATCTCTTCTTTTGGTGGCCCTGTCCCTGCAATTTGGCTCTCAGAATCTTAGCTCTCTTTGGCTCCATGATGCCTATGTTTGACAAAGACATGTAAGTCAGGAGGAACCAGGCAACCAACCAGCCATTCAGTCAAAACCTCAAACAAATATCCCCCTACCCCCATGGCAGCATTTGACAACTCTCTCCCAGTCAGCCCCTCCCATCACTATAGTTAAGCCAGATTCTCAGTCCGGCAGTGGATGGGGAAGGCCAGCCGGCCCATGGAACTTTACCCTCCAGGCAGAGATGTTTGTTCTCAGGAGATCTCACTTTATCTTCTTCTTAGGACCTCTTGGCCTGTGAACACACAGCACCACCCCATGAGAAAGTTCCGGATAGATGATGATTGTCCTGAGATCTTGGCTCCAATGTCCTTGTCCGGTTTCAGTAGGTCATAAAAATACCATATACATCGTACATATCAACTAGGGGAGAAGTCAAGGGGAAATGTAAAACAAAGAGGAGTAGAGGTTCATGGTCAAAATGCAGGGGGAGAGAAGGCTGCACCAGATCTAATGCAGAAGGAAAAGGGGAAGAAATAGTTGCCAGAGCGGAGTTAACACCAGAGCCTGCCACACAAGCAGGGAGCTCGGGAAGACAGTCTCAGTTCTGAGGGGATGCATCTGCACCCCAATATCAACACCTAGGAGAGCTGGGACAGAGAAGGCTGTGGACGACCGGAGGTGCTTAGTGGTACAGCCCCAGTAATTGGGTACTGCTGTCATCATTCCATCTTTATGGAGGATGAAAGTCCATGAGGATCTTTTCTCCCGCGGGGGCTGGTTAGGAAGAGCACATGGGCCTCAGGGACCGGTGACAGCGGGGAGAGCAGCCTGGCTAAAGCAGACGGGAATGCTGGGAGGTTTAGATGCAGAGATCGGAGGATTTTGAACACCAGACTGAGCCTTCATCTGTAGTCCCTGGGTGCCATTGGGCGTTGTTGAGAGAGCCAACATGGTGATTAAAAACGGGGTGAAGGGAGCCCTGTGATGACAGGTGAGTGAATGTTTCAACAAGGAAGGGAAAGAAGGGAAAGGGAGACGAATAGGAATAAAAAGGAAGGGATGGGTCTTGGCGATATTTTTTTGTTTTGTTCAAATGAGTTTTATTATTTTATCGACTTAAGTTTTTTAATATGATTTATTGTCATGAAATTCACATAAGATGAATGTCTTAGAGTTCCATCTTAGAGTGAACAATTCAGGGGTTTCAGATACTCCTAATGTTGTGGAACCACCAACTTTATCAAGGTCCAAACTTTTCCATTACTCCCAAGTAAGATCCTGTATCCATTAAGCAATTTCTCCCCATTTCCTCCTCCTTCCAGTCCCTGCTAACCAGCTGTCTTCTGTCTTTATGGATTTATCTCTCTGGGATATTGCAGAGAAATGGAATCCTACAATATGTGACCTTTGATATCCGGCATCTTTCAATCAGCGTGTTTTCGAGTTTCATCTATACTGGAACATGCATCAGTCCCTCATTCCTTTTAATGGCTGAATAATATTCCATTGTGTGCATAGACCGAATTTGTTTATACATTCATCATTAATGGACATTTGGGCCATTCCACAATTTGGCGAATAGTCAGTAGGAACATAGCGTACCGTCCTGATGACATTTTGAAGATGACTTTGATGCTGTGTCTTTATGCGTACTTTGCTTGGATGCAGTGACAAGTCAGCCTGTGACATGTATTTCAGAGGTTAGGCACGCAGTTTCAATCACTGATGAGCCAGGACACAGGCGTCGGTAGGCAGAGGAAGCTAAATGGTGGGTGTCCCCCATCCTGGGGACACAGCTCCAAGTCAGCTCAAGAGGCCTGGGAGAGACTGTGTGGTCCGGGGGAGAGCACTCTAGGCTGGGGTCAGAAGGCAGGGTGGTGTTTAAGTGATGGCCCTGCTGTTCCCAAGCTGGGTAGGAAGTAGCTGGGTAGGTCTCTGAAGCTCAACCACCTCCTTTCTCAGGATGTGCTGTGGCCCCTGCAGACCGTCCCACCGTGCCGTGGAAGGCTGCAGGACCTGTATTCCCTGGGAGCGTCTCAAGCAGTGATGGATCACACATTTGTGCTGTAACTGTCATTTCCCTGTTAGAAGACACGCAAGCTGACACTCCTGAGCCACTCTCCGTACACTTGTGTGTTAGTCACAGGGCGTTATTGGCAAGTATTAGAAAATGAAAATCTTCAGAAGGCTCCTGGGGAGCTCACAGAAATTGGAGAAATGAATAATTGGCTTCAAAAGGGCTGGGGGCGCCAGGGATCGGGCCTGACTGCTGGGGCAAAGAAACGACGGTCATTTTTCTTCCTTGCCTGGCTCCACTCAAGGTTCCTGGTCCCAGGAGAGGGGCCGGATGATGGGCCACCAGACTAGGGGAGGGCAAGATGCCCCGAACAGCAGCTCCATCAGGCCTGCACCCTGGGGGGGAGGAGGTGGTTCTCCAATGCCAACAAGGGAGCTGTTAACAGAAGGAAGAGGAAGTGGGTGCTGGGAGGCCCCCGAACCTCAAATGTCTACCAGAGATCAACTCTTTGCACGGGCTGTGCAGAAGGGAGCACAGCAGGAGCTCTGGCATCACAGGCTCTGGGTCTGTCCTAGGAGCCGAGCAGAAGTCTGGGTGACCAGGGATTTGGGGAGAAGGTTAGGGCCTGGCACCTGCCTAGCTCCAGGGAGGTGCCGCCCTTCTGTGCCATGTTCCTTGTGTGAGGTCTGACAGCTCCGCCTGAGAGGTCTGGACCAACTAAAAATACCCTGGCTCCAGGCAATCAGCAGAAAGAGGTCTTCCAAAGCCAGCCAAGGTCCTCAATGTATGTAGGAAACTATCAGTCACACCCTGCAATTCTTCTTGGTATGAGTTGTCTTTACACTTTAAAAATAAATAAATGTGAACTGAGGCCCTTTAATCATCCATGTCGGAAGCGGTTGGTGAGATCTGCGGTCCATGCCCCCCAGGATAGGGTGCCCCGCTTCCTGGGAAAACAGGAATTTCTCATCAGATCAACAGGAAATTCTATCCTTATTGATGTTAGAATTAAAAATACCACAGGGAGAGAGGGACACTCTCCTATCCACGCGGGGCACTAGATATACCCCCTCCCCCCTCAACCAAGGCGCTCCCCTCCAAAACTGTTGCTCCTGGCACTCGGTCCTGGGTTTGCACCCTCCGAGACTGGCCCCAACAGCCTGGTGAGACAAGGAGCTGTGACCTCCCCGCTGGGTTTTCTCTCTGATCCCAGGCAGCAGTGTTGTGGCCGTGAGGTCACCCATGACCATGCAGGTCATGGTCAGGCTCGGGGAGCTCCCGCAGAGACACTCAGCTCCAGCTGGCTGCACTCCAAAGCCACCTCAGAGGTCCTGGCCAAGAGTGGCCCTTCAGTCAGAGGACCCGTTTCCCCCCAGCAGTTAGGAGAATGGCATTGATGGGCTGTGAGAAACCAGCCTTGAGAAGATCAGGGAAGGAAAGCCAACATTTCTTGAGGCCTGACTGTATGCCAGGGACGTACTGGTGGGTGCTAGTGGGGCCGGGCCTTTCGATCTGTCCAGCAGCCATCCAGAGAAAGTAGTGTCAGCATCTTCCCCACTTTACAGAGGAAAGAGCAGACACTCACAGAGGTTCTCGGGGATTGGAACCTGGCTCGACGTGATTCCAGAAGATTCCCTTTTCTCCTTACCCCCAGTACTTTGTTCAACATCTTGCTGCAGGTCTGAAGCAAAGTCCGTGGACCCAGTGGCCACTTGTGTGGGCGCTGCCTGCTGGCTGGCTCGCAGCCCTGCAGGACTCCTTTCTCCTGGAAGGAGCGTCGGTCTGTTTTGCAGGGTGGATGCCTTTGCTGGGCTTTCGCTGTAGGACAAGTGACTACCTCATGCAGGGGGGCGGTGAGAAACTCCCTCAACGGCCGCTTGCTCCAACTTGAAAGTCATGGGACTCCTTCTTGTAACCCTGCTAATGTACCCTTAGCCTTTGGTCTGGGATTTGTAGAAGCCAACATCTTATTTGCTTGCTGCGTGGCATTTTTGGTTTGTTCTAGTTTGGTTTTTTTTTTAGAGGTGCGGCGGAAAGAACACTGCGCAACACCTAGGCTTTAGCTCTGCCCCTGAAGCTGGGATCTTGATGGAATTCACTTCTCATCTTGGGGCCTGAGTCTCCTCATCTGTGGTAATAAGAGGCTTGACTAGGACCCGTGTTCTCAATCCAGAGGCCACGAGTCACACGGGAGCACCCTAAACGTGACTCGTCTAAACTGCAACGTGCTGCAAACGCAAAATACACCCTGGATTTCGAAGATAACCCTTGGAAAAAATGTCAGCTTTTTATGAATCATAATTATATCGATTACATGTTGAAATGATAATCGTTCAGGTATAATGGGTTAAACAAAATAGATTGTTAAAATTAATTTCACTGCCTGTTTCTTTGTACTAATATGGCTATCAGAACATTAGAAATATACATGTGATTGGGACTATGTTTCTCACGGACAGGTTGAACTAGACCTTCTGGGTTCCTTTCCAGTTGCGGTCTGGTCAGGTAACTTGTCCAGGGCTAGGTGACTGGGGAGCTTAACAGAGGCTGTTGAGGCTGCAGGAACCCCTTCCTCTGCTGCTCCTCTGTCATCGCTCCGATGTCCTCCATGGCGCTGGCCCACGGAGGTGTCCTTGCGAACTGGTGTCCGTGGCAAAATGTTTGCCCCGACAGGCCCTGCACCAGCTCATGGCCTGTGCTGTCTGCCCCCCAGTAAGAAGAAGAGGTCACGCGTACTCTGAGATCCTTCCTGCTCTGGGTTAACCACCCCCTTAGCCAGGCGGGTGGCTAATGGCTGAGGGGCAGCCTCAATTTTTGCTACGATGTCCAGGAGTAGGAGATAGTCTGCCACATTTTAGAACCTTGATAGCTGTCTTAACTTCTAAAGAATTGGTTCTTGGGGCACCTGGCTCAGTCGGTTATGTGTCTGCCTTCAGCTCAGGTCATGATCCCAAGGTCCTGGGATGGAGCCCAACATCTGCTCAGTGGGGAGCCTCCTCCCCGCCGGCCTCTGACCCTGCTCCCCCCAACTCATCCTCTCTCTCTGTCAAATAAATAAATACAGTCTTAAAAAAATAAAAATAATTGGTTCTTTTCATGCAGAGGCAGCCTAAAGAAAGATCAAAAGACAAAGAAAAAGGAATTAAGAGCCAGTCCTAGACAGAAACCCAATGACCAGGTGAAAAGGCTGAAAGCTCTTAGGATACTCAAGAATAGGGGTGTGAGGAGAAAACAAAAGCAGCGCACCCGGGACAAAGCAAGCCCCCGCCTCTCACTGTAGGCTGCACCTGTCACCAAGGGCCCATACTTCTGTGGCATCAGCTAAGGTCTGTGAGTGTTAATTCAATGAGGGGGAAGCTAAAGGCAGGGTCTGGTAGATGAGACTCAAGCATACCCTCCTCCCTGCGGGCAACCGTATGAGGACCCAGGAGATGGGAAGGGAGATGCGAGAGTGGGTCAGCGCACCTGCCCAGCCTTTGCCCCACCTGAAGAACAGTGTTGGTCATTCCCTCGGGAAAGCTAGGATATGCCTGAGACCACTAGGGATCATCAGCACATCATAAGTGCCTCCTCTGTAGGAGGCATCATAACGAACCCTGTGGGGCAGGTCATGCACACAGAGAGGCACGGAGCAAGACCGCCTTAGCAGGACTTTTGTCCCATATTATCATTCTAGAAGAGGAGAAACGGAGGCCTTTGGCCAGGAGTGACTTACCTAGGATCGCATAGCTAAGTCAGGGGGGTGGGGTGGAGGCAGGGGCTAGGATCCCAGACCGCTGTTTTAGATTCTTGTCTCAAGGAGCCTACAGGATGGTGTCCTGAGAGAAGTATTGGACCAGATGTGAAGGGGACTTGGTGCTAGCTCTGAGCCACTACTAATGATGTGACCTTGGGCAGGTCATTTTACTTCCTTCAACCCTTCGTTTCCTTACCTGTGAAGCAGAGGATGGAACCAGATGGCCTGTTAGGTCTCATGTTATAACGATCAGGACAAACTAGATTGTGCTGGGATAATGAACAACCTCCAAATGTCAGTGGCTTAGGAAGAAGGTTTATTTCTCGCTCACATTATATGATCGTGGCAGGTCAGCAGGGACACAGACCGATGGAGGCTCCACCTTGACACATGTTTTGTGGGGAAGAAAACGTGGCAAGTACCCCCTGGCTTTTAAAGCTTCTCGCCAAAATTGACACATCACTTTCACTTATATTTTGTCTGCCGGAGCAAGTCGCAGGGTCATCCACCATATGCCAGGAGAGGAGACTGGAAATATTGAAAAGCAGTCCTGCCACCCTTAAGGGTCCTTACTTTGTGACAAAACAATAGAGCTGTGTGGGACAGGTGGGATGGGAGCACCACCCTGTGGACTTGATGGGAAGGCTTCCTGGAAGAGGCTGTACTCTGGGAGGCAGAGTGTGGAGATCTTTCCAATCTAGAGGGTGTGGCAAAGGGCACAAAGAATGCTAACTTAATGGGGATCTGCCTGGTTTGGCTGAAGGGTGGGTACACCAGGCTGGAATAACCAGAGAGAAATTCGAGACCAGATCACTCAGGGCTTGGAGTGCCAGGAGGAGGGGTGCGTGCCTTATCTGCTAGGCTCTGAAAGTTCTGAGCAGGTCTGTGAACTTATGAAGCAGTGTGGGGATGGTATTAGCAGCCCCAGGCAGTGGGGGTAAGGATGGCATCGCGGTGGGGGACACCAGGTAGGAGGCCATTGGTATTCTTGGGGCTGGAGGTGATAAGGGAGTGACAGTTGATGGTGTAAAGGGAGGAATAAAAATACGCAGGAGGTTTTGAATTCATACGACTGGAAGGAAGGTGGCATCTGCAGAAAGAAGGAAGTCAGGATGGGGAGCTGGTCTGGAGTGAGGGAGGTGGGGAGCTGTGCTCAGTTCTAGAGATAAACCAGGGGGTCTCTCTTCTCATCTCCAGGGCAGGCAGAAGGCAAGGGAGCATGCGGAGAGCCCTAGATGGTTGTCAGGTGTGTCAGTGGGCTGGCGCCATCCTCCTGGGTGTGAAATTTCATGTCAGTATTCCCAGGACGCCCAGGGAGGATCCTCTAGCCCTACAGCCTCTGTCGTCTCATCATGTGCAGATGCCCCAAAGGGCACCCGGGGCTTTCCTGAGAGGGGACAGGGGTAACCTGAGGGCTTTCAGGGGTCCCTCCTGAACTCTAAAGTGAGAATCAGGCCGAGGGCATGGACGGTACTCCTGCCTGGTCTGGAGTCCTGGTCAAAGGCATGGGCAAAGTCCAGGGCTCAGCCCAGGGGAGGTCCGTGTATCAGAGGTCCGGCTCATTCCTGACTTGTCATTTTGTGCATTTTGTCCAGATCTCAACTTGCTGCTTCTAAAGCAATTGTCCTGAGTTAATCTAGAAAAGATATTGACACACCCTCTCAACCCCTGCTGCTCATGATCATCCAAGACTCTGAGTATGATTATTTAAAATAATAATGAAAAGCAAAACAGGAAATTCTTATCCGTTTTGGCAGGAAATTCTTTAGCTGCGTGGAAGGTGCTGTGCTGGGGGTTTGTGCCCTCCAGGAACTGTTTGGAAATGATTTATGGTTCAAGATGGCGCCAGTCCTTCCTCAACCCACTGCGGTAGACAAGGGAGGGATAAGCTGGACCCTGGGAAGCAGGGCCTGCATTATCTCAGAGTGTGCATTTCTGTTGATAACATGTTCATTGTCTCCACTAATAAGTTATGGTCCTGTTTTCATCTTGCCCCCGGAATGGGAAGTGCCAAATTTAGGCAAAATAAAGATGTTCCTTTTCAAATTTGAAAAGTTTAATTCCTTAGTATGTATTATTTTATGAGGAATCTGAGATAATATGACTTAGGGGGGAAGGTTTACATTTATTGGGGACATATGAGTTCCAGATATTGTGACAGACCCTTTGTCATGTTATCTTCTCTAACTATGGGGATTATTTTCCCCATCTCACGGATGTGAAAACTGAGGTTCACCGAGGTTAAGTAATCTGGTCTAAGTCACTTAAGTAGGAAAGGTTGGAATGAGAAGAATAATGTTTTCAGTAGACTCTGAATTACCTGAAGGCCCGGGCCAGGTCGGCTTTGCTCACCACTGTGTCCGCAGCACCTGGCACAGTGCCTGGAATATAGTAGCTTCCAGCCCCCAAAATAGTTCTTGAATGGAAGAATTAAGGTGTGAGGGGAATGGGGAGGCTGATTATCTTAGTTTTGCTGTGACATCCTATGCCTAGGCTCCCTCATTCTGTTCCCATAAAGTTTTTTGATTATGTCTATAGCACCAAAGAAAACACATCTCATTAAAATTTTGAAGGATCATTGGTTTTTACCAAGGGCTAGCTAGTGTTATGGCCTGACCTGAGTCCCTTCCAAAATTCATATGTTGAAGTACCTCAGAATATGACTGTATTTGGAGATATGGTTTCAAGGAGGTAATTAAGGTTAGAGGAGATCATTAGTGTGAGTCCTAATTCAGTGTGACTGGTGTCCTTATAAAAAGAAGCAGTCAGGACGCAGAGACATACAGAGGAAAGATCATATGGAGATGTATGGAGAAGATAAGCCAAGGAGAAAGGTCTCACAAGAAACTATGCCCCCTTGATCTTGGGCTTTTAGCCTCCAGGACTCTGAGGATAGAAATTTCTGTTGTTTAGGCCACCCAGTCTGTGAGCAGTCCATTATGGCAGCCCCAGCAAATGAATCCAGCTGGTCTCTCTCAGTGTCTCATTATGTCCACCTGTCTTGCTCACAGACCCTCCGCTCTCCCCCCCATTGTCTGGACAATGCGTTGCTTAAGGTCAGAAGATCTACTTTCCAGTAGCTGGCAGGTTCCACTCTCTCAGCCGATTTCTTCATCCATATTTGTTTGGCTGGCAAAGGTTTTGTTTTTAACTGATTTTTAAATGTCTCCCTTTTAAAGGACACACATTCTCCAGCTCTCCACTAGCCGGTATACCTATGGTCTTATTCCTGTCTGCTTTACCCATCTACACTCAAGTCTGAACCACTTCTGGCTCTACCAGCCTCTGTTATGGGATTCTAGGATGCTTTAGCACACAGCTTACCCTGTGCTTGGCCTCATGCCCAGGAGGCTTGTCACGGCCAGGGCAGGGCCCAGCCCCGCGAGGCCTCCTCTGCGGCCAGGGCTTGGCACCTGTCATCCTGCCACTTGGTCAGTTTTCACACCTCTGACTTAATTTAAATTTCCACCTTCATGAACTTGGGACTACTCACCCTTGTTTTTATACCTACCTCAGCACTGACTGGTATTTAGGTCCTCTGCAGGTCTGACTGACCTCAGCAATTCCATATTGATCCATGCCTTTAGTCATCCATTCAGTGAATGTTTATTGCTGGTTTTTCAGTATGTCTATTTAACTTGAGTATTACCTTCTGTGCTGTTAGCTTATTTATGGCACGTCTAAGAATTTACAATTCTTTATAGTGTGTATAAGAATTTTATCCCTCTAATTCAATTAGGCTGACCCTGGGAGGTAGGCATTATATACCCATTTTACAGATGTGGGAATGGAGGCTTAGAGATTTTGAATTACTTAACCAGAGTCTGATGTGGCTAATACCCAGAGCCACAGCTATTCCCTGATCTTCTGGCCCGTCTTTTCAGGACTCCTGTTTGCTTCTAACTCCTGCCAGATACAAGGGGGAGAGCTTTTTCGGCTTTGGAGAAGTTCCTAAATTCTAAGAGAATATGCCCTAGAGAGGAATTGTGTGTCTAAAGTCTGCTCCCGTGAAGCCACGATTGAAACAAGTGGGCCCAGGATGGGGGAGGCTGGATATGAGACAGTGTCAAAGGGGGATTTGAGGATGTGGGCCAGGTGGGAGGGGAAGAAAGGGGACATTCTAGCAAGCCCACACACCTGCTGCAGGCCTGAGTGCCTCTCACCCATGCAGCATTTGGGAGAGGCCGGGCCTGGGGCCTCAGCTCTCGGGAGCTGTATTTGTCAGGAGCTGAGGACTTAACAGCGAAAGCTTGACTTGGAGATGGAGAGCAGAGAGCTGGAAGGTCAGTGACCAGAAGGCTCTAGATAGCAGAGGGAGCTAAGCCAGAGCATGAAATGAGGACTAGAATGGAGACTGAGACTTTAGCTCTGCACCAAACTCACTGAGCAGCTGAGAATGTGTTTCTATAATCTGCAAACCCAGGTGTTCTTTGCACACCAAGATACTTCTTGGTAGCATAAAAATTGGTAATAGAGAGAGAATTCATTCTCCTTTTCCAGTTAGCCTTTCTGCCTCTTCCAGGATCTCTCTCCATCCCCACACTGTCTATTTGCATGTTGTAGGATGGCCGACTTGTTCGGGTTTGCCTGGGATCTTACCGGTTTTAGCACTGAAAGTTCCACATCCCAGGAAACCCCTCAGTTCTGGGCAAACCAGGATGGTAGGTCACCCTAAAGATCTTTCCCTCCACTGACTCCTTCCTAACCTGTGGACAGGCCCATGACTCCTCTTCATTAAACAATTCTGCTTCCCCTTAAGCTCCTAGTCCACTCTCTTTCATCTATGGATTGCTAGACTTCTTCTACTTGGAGTCCATCTCACTATGTCTCCGCACCTTCCAGACAACTCCTGAACCTTCCCTATCAAACTTTACCAGCCCTCATTCTTGATAACCACTGGGTTCTGGGATCCCATGTTCTCCCTCTAGCTGTGAAGCAGGTGCCTCTCTGTCCCAGGTCTAGGGCATGAGTGCTACCTCTGCTCTATCTCTCTGCCCATTTGCAACAGCCCTCAAGGCTCAGGTCTTGGACTGTGTCCTTACTGATCTGCACAGATGCCTACAAGAGTCAGGCAGGAAAGGCCGTCCATTAGACAGACTGAGTAAGGATGGGAAGAACCAGAAACTATGGGCTCCATTTAGAGAGGTTTTTATTTTGCAGGTTTTCGTGACACTTGGCTACCCTTGGTTTCAGTGCACCACTTTTGAATTTCAGCTGCTACATGAAGTAAGGAGGAGGCTTTATCATCCAACCTGGGACTGGAATATTTCCACCCAAAGGCATAGGAGGAGATCTGGATATATCTTTGGCAAGAATTCTGAGAGTGTTTGGAAATACCCCGTCCTTGACTTGGGAGAAGAATTCTCCTCCTTACAGTGGCATAAGTCTCTCTCTTCACCTGCCTTTGTACCTCCCCCCAACCCTAATCACAAGGCTCTCACAGTGCAGTCAGGACCCTGATGGGGACAGGAGAGAACCAGCTAGTCAAATCCTGGGAGCTCTGTTCAATTCTCCTAGCTGATGAAGGCCTTTTCACTCATCATGGGCTCATTCATTTTTCCACTGGACTTCAGGGGCAGAGCGTGGCCTTCTAGTGAGCAACGATGGTCAGAAACTAATGAGCAGGTAGATCACAAGAAATCACAGATGAGAACCAGGTCAACAACTTGAATGATTAAGCTATTTTTAGTACCAGTGTTACAAGTCTAGGAAGGACTTTGAGGAATAATTTGCCTATTCTTCTTGTCTCTAGTGGAGCTGTATGTAAATAATCTCCGATTTTCTGTATTCTAATTCTTATTTCCATGAAGAGTTTGTGCCCTTTGCTTCTTTAAAAAACAACCCCCCCCCCCAAAAAACTCCTTCATACCTGGAATTTTTTGTGAGTTTTAAAAAACTATACAGTTGGATATAAAAGAGGTGGAAGGTATATTTTTTATCCTTGAGAAGTCTCCAATTACAGACAGGAAGACAAGGTATACATAAGATTAACAACCCTTGAAAAGACTTCTTGCTGCTTCTCTTGGCCCTGCCACATCATGGATGTCAAACTTGGGCAAGTAGCTCTGATGTCTCATCTGAGACTTACTCTTTAAGTATCTCGCCCGTCATAACAGAGATCACATTACAGGGTTGTTCTGGGGTCGAAATGCATGTAAGCAGCCCAGCCCGTATACAGTATGGATTAACAAATGTTAGTGATCATTAATAACTTGAATTCTTACAGAAGTTTTGGTGATAGAAGCATTATTACCTTTATTTTATAGGTGAAGAACACTGATATTTAGTTGCTCATGGAAACTAGTTGCTCATGGTGGATTTGGGCTTCCAGCTTGGGCTTCTGACTTCCTAGAATCAGTATTTACACACTATTAAGGTGCAGAGTAATAGTGCCCCCCCCATAACACCAAGAGCTTCTAGAAAGTAAAATAGAAGGCTTTAGTGCTCAAGGAGGTGAATTTCACAACTGGTCTGAAAGTGAGTGATGGTTATAGAAGTTGAGGTTCCGTAGGTCTCGGGGTATCTGGTGGATGTAGGGGAGTCTCCATGAAGAAAGGGAGCTGCCAACATCAGGCATATGCCTGCCTTGATTTGTCCTTGTCACCATTTGCCTGCCTCAATTGCAGAGGACAGAAGAGGCATGAGCTTTGAGTATGGGAGGGCTGGAGATCTCTCCTCCAGTGGCCCAAACCTCAGGCTCCCAGGGCTGTCGTGTGAGCCCTCCAGGGACTGCATTCACTGGGCCTGGGCCAGTTCGTCTGGCACCGAACACCAGTGGATTGCCCTGCTTAGTCTAGGTGGTTTGGGAGGAAGAACAGGAATAGGAAACCCAAGCCTATCTTCCTGTACCTTGTAGTCTGCTTGGCAGACAAAACAAAGACACTTGAGACCCTTAAGAAGCCGCTCAGTCTTTTGTGATGAGATGCTGACTTCGTGGGTGCTCTCGGAGAGTTACCGTGGACTTGTGACAAGGCTGGAAAGTGGGAAAAGTGGAGACAGCCAGAGTGGGCTCATCCCCTGGCCACTTTCTGTGGAAGCACGTTGGCAGCCAGTGCAAGGAGGACAGGGTCTAGCGCCACACGGAGGGGAGCAGGAGAGGGCGGTTGGGTCCATTGCCGACAGGGTCCCGTTTTATTCTCATGCCAACCCTGTGACAGTGGGTTTAATTATCTGTGTTTTACAGATGTGGTTCAAAGATGGGTTCAATTATCTGTCCAGATGATATGCTACAGAGGCACTACTGATGGGCTTGGTGGCCTTGAGAGGTGACTGTTTCATCACATGTAAACCTTGTCCTGGATCTGCAGATTGCTCAGCTGGAGGCACTTTTCAATGTTGTCTTTCCAAAGCCAGAATTACTTAATAGAAACAGGGCAAGAAGGTTCTGGTATGGCGTTTTGCAAAGTTGTTCCCAAGGACTCTCCAAAATTGTTGTATCACTAGAGAAGCAGGACGAGAGGAATGAACAACACACACACACACACACACACACAAACACAAATTCACACACAAGGCAGACACACAGACACACAGACTCTCACGCACCCACAAATACACACACACACACACACACACACACACGGATGCTGAAGCCCTGTAGACGCTGCAGTGCTCCCAATACATACTTTGCCAAAAATGTTGGATTAGGGCCAGAAACTACAATAACTGAAATAACTTTGGAAGAACCCCTTGGGGGCAGTGGGAAGAGCCAGGGGAAGGGCATGAGAAGGATTATCTGACTCTTCATGCTTGTTTAATGCTCACAGAGAAAGGGAGCAGACTGAAATTAATCACCCCCCTCCCATCCCAAATCTGCTCTTTTTATTGAAAAAAAACCGACTGTGGTTTGAGACACATGAATGATACATTTGGTTTTCAAAGGAAATTTTATTTTTGTATTGGAAGAAATGTAGTTTTGTTTTTTTTTTAAACTTATCTAGAGAGTTGCATTTCCTGAGCTGTAAAGAAAAAAAAATTCTTTCCCTTCTTGAAACTTATCTTCTTTTCTTTCAACAGTAAGTCAACTTGGGTTATTTTTTTTTTCCATGCCTAGATCAAATGAGACCAACAACGAAGGGAAGTGACAAGTTGATCTCAAAGCTTAGCCACGGTGGAAGGCAGGCCCTCTAAGAACTGAAGTGGGGTGCCGAGAAGGGGATCTGGGCACAGGGGGATCCCTGTGTGCCCCAGATTAGCTGCCCTTGTAAAGATGAGGACATTGCACATAATTAATTCAACAAGTATCTATTTACATCTTCTTTCTTTTCTAGACCCAAATTCCGCCAACTCAAAACTCAGTCCCTCACAATACTTACCAGGCATGGATTTTATTTTGCTTAAGTGAGAAGGGGATGAAAGAGCCAGGGAACCCAGCCGGCTGAGCCCCGAGTTCACGCCCACAGCACCCCCATCATCGCTGTGTGCAGATGCTGAGCTCCACATGCACAGGGAAGGCCTGATTTCTTTCTTCCTTTTTTAAAATTAATAAACTTTATTTTCAGAGCAGTTTTAGGTCCACAGAGAAACTGAGCAGGAAGTGAAGAGAGGGGCCCCTGGGTGGCTCAGTCGATTAAGCATTGAGCCCCGTGTCAGGCTCCCTGCTCGGCGAGAGCCTGCTTCTCCCTCTCCCTCTCCCCCTGCTTGTGTTCTCTCTCTGTCATATAAAAAAATAAATAAAATCTTAAAAAAAAAAAAGAAAGTGCAGAGAGTCCCATCTGCCCTGTCCCCACACAGGCATCCCACACAGCAGGGGTCCACTGTTAGGCTGGAGGAGCCTAGAGAACACATCATTATCATGTGAAGCCCACAGTTTACATTAGGGGCCCCTCTCAGTGTGATATACTCTATGGGTTTTGACAAATGTGTGTTGACCCTACTTTCTTTTCTGATGCGGTTCTGTGTGCATATTTATAAGGCAAAGTATAATAACTAGAGAGTGATTCTGAGAAGATACTGGATTCCGAAGAAATGGGTCCTGACATGTGGGTGGCCAGGGACAGTTGTAAGGAGATAGAACTTGGTGGGTGTCTGGGGCTGGGGGGACATGATGGTTTCTGAGGGCCCATTCAGCTCCAAGACCCGCGCTTCTATAACCTGGCCGTCCACTATGAGGAACACACCCGTGAAGCCGTATCCTGTAGGGGTGCTGCTTCCCCATTCTGCCCACTCCTGCCGATGGGGCTTTAACATAAGGATCAGTCAGGATTCATGGTGTCTGGGCTTCTATTTGTTTGGTAATGTCTCAAGAGGATTGTTTGTCTCCATACTTTTCAAAGATGATAAAATGATTGAGGACATGGAATAAGATCTGTATGGCTTTTAAACTTAATTAACTATGCATATATAATTACATATATATAATATAATTATGTATATAATAAACCAGAGATAATGTACAGTATGGCTCTGGGATTAAATTCGATTCCTCTTCACTGAGGACCTGGGGGCACGTTAGCCTAGGACGAATGTGCCACAGTTCCGCACGTCAGTGGCGGTGAAGACATTGCTGAGTGATCGGGCAGCCACACTGTGACTCAGGTCCTCCCATCGGCGTCCCCACAGCTGCTACCAATCCGTGGCCACTGGACGTGGAAAGCAGCTGAGGGGGTTCTGATCCCCATCAGATCTTTTGTTGTACCAGTTCTTTGTCATCCACTGATCTTTCATAGCTTATGAGTCTGGAATTAAAAAAACAAAACAAAACAAAAAAACCCCAGCTTATCACCAGGGCTTTTATACCAAATGTAGAAACATTTCAGTCTCTGTATGCAGTTGTCTGGGTTGCTGCTTAAGGACAGTGTCTTCCTCACCTTCATTCCTCAGGAAGCCTCCTTCCCTTTAATGCTTACTTCTTCTTCTTCCTTTTTTTAGAGAGGGAGTGGGGAAGGGTAGAAGGAGGGGGAGAGAGAGGATCCCATGCAGACTACAGGCCCAGCACAGGGCCCGACACGAGGCTTGATCTCATGACCCTGAGATCATGACCTGCGCAGAAATCAAGAGTCGGATGCTAAACCGACTGCGCCACCCAGGTGCCCCTCCAATGCTTACTTCCTGAGAAGCCCAGGCTGGAGCCACAGTCCAGGAAAGAATGCTCTCTCCCTCAGCTATCGCTCTCTGTCTCTCTCCACTGTGGCATGTCCCAGAATGCCAGGGACTTTCTGTCGGTAAGAATAGCAGAAATGACAGATTGAGAGTGATTAGCACAATGGTCTCATTCTGCACAGAATAAGGGTTTTGTGGTCCTTCTTATCCTTCACTATGAAACAGCCTTCTGGCCAGAGCTGCCTGAGGTGTGACTCTGGGACCATTCTTGCCTTTTCCCCTGTGTTCCGCGGCTCCAGCTTCTCCCAGTAATTCACAGTGGCCTGCCATGTAGGCCACGGCTCCTGCTTGCGTGGTCAACGGCCTAGTCCCCATGAGGCCATCCTCTGATCGGATTTATCACGGAGGCGTTGGCTGTTCGATGGGATGCCAGCCGGGATTTACTGAGCGGCTCCTACTTGCCAGGACCCCTGTTGGAGGCGGGCTGCCCGGGAAGCTGGCTCTGAGCTGGAGGCTGGCATGCGGGAAGCGTGTTAGTGCTCTTGGGCTCAGCACTGGGGAAGGGGAAGGGAGGGAGGCAGAGTGGGCGGAGGGAGTGGCCAGGCTGCCGTGTGGTCATGGGGGCTCAGCTCCCCCACTGTGGGGCGGCCCATCAGAACTGTTCCAGCTTGGGACGAGGGGAGCTGGCCTTCTGTTTCCTCACGGACCGCTCAAGGCAGCTGCCTCAGGAAGAGGGTTCGGCACTGGCAGAAGCAGATTTCTGCAGCCGAGGGCAATTTCTAGAGTCAGCTTGAGGCTGAGGGCTGGCAGCTGTGGGCCAGTAACCACTCAAGGACAATTTTGGTGGCACAGCAAGGCGCCCACGGGACTGTGCTAAGCCCGCTCTATGCCCTTAAGGAGCGTAATGTCTGGGTGGTGGAATTAAATAAGAATGCGAGTGAACAGAGCTCAAAGGTGGCAGTAGGCAGATGGAGATCCCAGAGCCCTAGGGAGCTGTGGATGGAGGGGTCGATGGGGGACGTAGAAGTGTTGCATTTGCTTGGGGACAGTATTTGAATTGAGTGTTGGAGAATACTTCCTTGAGCAGTTTTGTCACTATGCAGTCCAGGTAGTCCGGTTGAAATATGCCGTGCACCAAGGGGCACTTCCCTGACACAGCCCCCTGGGCCTCAGTCAGTCCCTGGGGCTGACGAGGGCCATCTGGTCAAGTGCCGCAGCTCAGAGGCAGTTTGCTTATTCTTGCTTTATCTCAAGAAGTTCCAGGAAATGTAGCTGAAGAGTTCAGGGCTCCAGTTATCTCCAGCCTCACTTCCTGCTGCCACTGGCCACGCCAGGGTAAGAGGACAAGCTGCATCTGGTCTGGGGCCTGGGCAGCTATTCTGCTCGGAGCAGGGGGCACCCGCTGACTTCCCTGCAGTGAATTCTAGCACTTCATTCCCTGCCACGTTCCTGCGGAGTAGGATTTTCTGGAGTGAGGGGAGTTACTTCATCCTGCCGAGAAAGCTGTGCAGGCATTTAGGAAGCAGATAAGATCCAGAGGGCCAGGCTGCCCGCATGTGAGCAGGTGCCTGCCTGGTGGCCTGGCCCGACACCTGCCTGACCGTGAACCACTCCCCTTCTTCTCTGGCGGGCTACCAGGACCCTCTTCCACAGGGCTTCTGTTTCATTCCTTGCTGTGACTTACCTGTGACCAGAGTCGTGGCAACAGCATCGGATCCCATGGTCACACAAGCAGACTCTTGGTTCCTCAGATCAGCATAGTGAGACCCATCTCCGTGGGATGGGGAGACATGTGTGACGGGAATGGTGTGTGTGTGTGTGTGTTCTTGTATGCTTGTGTGCATGTGTGCGTGCGTGCATCGCTGGTCAGTGGAGTCAGGGGAAGGGAGATCCTCTGGCCTCTGGCCTCCTGGGATGGGGGTGGGAAGGAGAGCAGGAGGAACGGGGATGAAAGAGACAGTGGCCTTGGAGAAAGGAGGCCTGATTTCACCAGGGTCATCACTGAGCCAGCATTTCTGCGATTCTCTCAAAGGTGAACCAAATCCCAGTCCTAAGCCAAGATGGGATCGGGGTGCGGTGAGGGTCATCTCTCTACACTGAGCTGGCTTTTGCTACTCAGACAGGGATTGAGAGATGCTATGACAGACAAGACCCTGGCTGGGAGAAAAGGAGCCTTCACCTTACACAACAGTATGAGTCTGAGACTTTATGGATGAAGATAAACATTTGCCATTTGGGTCATGCTTTCATGACATCGAAGGATCTGCTAATGCCTATGAAAGTCTCAGGTGGTCTGCATTGGACCCAGGCTGTTGTGTAGCCACCCTCCCCCCAAACCCACCCCAATGGGTGCTTCTTGTGGGTTCCAAGTCCGCTGTCAGCACGAGCTCATGGTGGCTGGGAGGCCAGGCAGGGACTCCGGGCTGTGTAGGGGCCACAGTGGGCCAGGGCCTGCAGGTGCCCACAGAGAATACCCCCTGGGCGGGGGTATTCAGGCACGCTTGCTCTTCCTGGATCTTCCACACTCTTTCTTCTGTGCCTTTCCAGGCACAGCTCTGGGAAGAGGTAGATTGGATTCTCACCTGTTCCCAGAGCTGAGCCTCTTCTAGCTACCCCAACAGAATTCACATGTGTGGTGTTTATGTTCTTGGTGAACTTTCCCCTCTGTCAGCATCCTCACAAAACTCCAAAAGATGGAGATGACGCCCCACTTAGAGGGAAAATAAATGGAGGCCCTGAGGCCACACACCTTGTCCTGAGCTAGAATTCAAGCAGCCAGCATCCCCAATCAGCTCCAGGCTGACCTGGCCTCAGGCCACAGTTCTACCCCAGGGGACGGGGCAGGGGTGTGGACCTGCCCCTCATGAAATTCTGAGTGAGGAGACACAACTGCTATTTTTGATGTTTCCTTATTCTATAGTCTCAAGTGTTGTAAGTGCAGACACTTATAGCCTCTGGATGCTTAGAAATGGGATTATTACTTTGAAAGTTCCCCAGCCATCAGTCCCTCTGGGGAGCCCTGCCATACCCTCTCCTCCTCACTTACCTGGTAAGACCCACTTCAACACATCCTCGCAACACACACACACACACACACACACACACACACACACACACACACACACACACACACACACACACACACACCCCCTCCAGGGAGCCTCCCCTGCTGCAGCCCGGGCCCCCTCTGCACATCACAGTGGTGCTCAGGCAGCATGCTTATGTGGGCAGACACAAGGTGGCACGTGGCCATTTCCCGTGCTGCTTCCTGGTGCAGCCCACTGCTCCATCTGACCTCACAAACAAGGCTTCCAGCTTCTTGAGCACAGAAAGTAAGCTGCGAAGCTGGGGAAGCTGTTGTATTAGCTACCGGGTCTGCCTCTGGCATGGTCCGCTTCAGCAAACTCTCCCATGGGTATGTCTGGTTGGCAGGACCTAAAATCACACCCTGAACCTGGTTGCAAGGGGGTCTGGGAATTGCAGTGTTTCTTTGTCCAAGCTGTACCCCATCTGTTCAGCTCTAGGCAGACACATGCTCAGTCAATCCCCGGTATCTGTATCATCACAGGAGAAAAGTAAGTCCCATCCGTATTTGACTCCATTCATGCCAAGTTCCCCAGCCTAAAAAGCCACATGGAAGGGCCATCAGTGATGTTCTGAGACGCTGCAGAACATGGCTCAGACAATGAAGGTCCTTGTGCAAATCTCACATGCCTTCAGCTTCAGGCAACCTTGGTCATTAAGAAGGCAGGAACTCAGTCTCCCAGGCTTTCTTTCCTTTACACCCACTCAGGGGACTCAACTATTGGAAGAACTTTAGTCGTGATAGTATTTTGGTCACGATAGTCTAGGTTATGCTGCGGGATCAATAGCCCACAACCATCAGGGGTTTAGCATTAACACCACCAGGGCTGACACCTGGTTCCTGCCACCTGTCCAATGTGGCCTGGATTTCAGAGTGCCCCAGGGCCTTGGGCTGACCACAGCTCTACCTTCACACCTGCTCCCAAATGCATTCTTGGTGAGGCAGGAAAAACAGAGTGTGGCAAACCACACACTCATTTCTGGCAAGGAAAGGACGAAAGGATTTGCTGACACTCATGTTTCACTAACCAAAGCAAGTCCCCCAGCTCGCCTAGAGTCAAGGGGGCAGAACTGTAGTCATCCCTGTGCTGAAGGGACCAGAGAACCAAAGTGCGGTGAACAGCACTGATTACCTCTGCTGGAAGGTGGAAGGGAGAGCCATGCCCCCTGCACCATACCCCTTACACCGTCCTGGTTCCCTGTCACTCCAGCTGGGGCCACTCAACATTCCCCCATTACCATTTCCCTTCAGGCCCTGACAAGTACAGCTTCAAAGATATGGATACTATTTTTACTTGAAAATGTCCTGTGTCTCCCATCCAAGTACTATCCAGGCCCAGCCCTGCTTAGCTTCCGAGATCAGACGAGATCGGGCGCGTTCAGGGTGGTATGGCTATAGAGATGAACCATGAGAGACTATGCACCTGAGAAACAAACAGGATTTTAGAGGGGAGGGGGAGGGGGGATGCGTTAGCCCGGTGATGGGTATTAAAGAAGGCACGTTCTGCATGGAGCACTGGGTGTTACACGAAAACAATGGATCGTGGATCACTACATCAAAAACCAATGATGTATTATATGGTGACTAACATAATAAAATTAAAAAAAAAAAAGAAAGAAAGAAAATGGCCTGTGAAAAACCAGGCATGGTCCCCAGAGGCAAAATTCTCCTCATACTTTTCCTCAAATACATCTGTGGTTCTCAGTCTGTCATGACTCTGTGGGCTGGGAATGCTGCGTGTTTACTTTTGTATAGAAGCCCTGCTTATCCTTCTTGAATTAGGGAGAGAAGGTGATTGGCACAGGAGGCGTAACCCAGGTGGTTTCTCGGGTTCAGCCCGAGTGCCTCACCCAGGCTTGCGCTGACCACCTCCTCCCCAGCTGGAAGCCATCTGCTCTCCTGAGTCCCTACTTTGCCTGTGCCTCCCACACCCCCCCATCTTGGTCCGATCCCTCATTGCATGATCGACCTTTGTATAAATGCCTCACTTCCCCCATTAGCTCTCTGAGAGCCAGAACTTGATTTGATCCATCTAGAATTGTCCCTGCTACACAGATGGCATTTACTAAGTATTTTTGAGTAGGTCAAAGAATGAATCTCTGTCTTTACCTTAGGGCCTTTCCTGAAGGAGTATCTCAGTGTCTTCTGAGTAAAAGAAAGGATGGATGGATGGATGGATGGATGGACGGATGGATGGATGGATGGACAAATGAAAGAATAAAGGATTGAATATGTAGAGAGTCAGTTAACCTCTCCTAGGGAAAAGAAGCAAGCCTCGTCTCCCCAGATAGCTCTGCTGATTCTGACCACCCAATGCAGAAATACAGGCTCTTGGAACAGAGGGGACAGATGGAAGTGGGGCGATGCAAGGCAACTTCTCACCACTCTGCCAACTGAGGCCCAGGCCCTGCCGTGGCCAGCCGTGGCCCGCCATGTCCCCTGCACCTGTATACAGCTAGACTTTGGTCATGGTTTAACTCGAAGGCAGCAGGGCCAAAATTCGCTGGGGTAGGGGTGAAGGGTGTTGCTCTTCTTATCTGATGGTTTCTGTGGCCCAAACTGAGTAGTGTGGGGGAAGGAGCCATAGGACAGTGGAGTCTCTAGGGATTCCTGCCTGTGAAACCGCCCTGCTGGGTCCCTGCTTTCTACACTAGATGTTTTCCAGGCAGGGGCATGATCGACTCCCAGGTCCCCAAAGCCTGTAAGAGGTCAGGAGGCTGAGGTAGCAAGAGCCGGAGGGACAGCCCCAAAGGAAGTGTCCCTCCATGGTTCCCTCACCTGTTGAGAGGAGCCTCAAGCACCACTTCCTCTTCCTCAGGAGATGGGAAAATTGCCAACATACATTCCCGTGCCTTGCAGATCTCTCCGGGCTGGAGTCTTCAAGGGCGAGGGAAGAGAGGCAGGGGCATGTGGGGCAGGAAGCGGCACGTGGCACGTGTCCAGGCGGTGGTGGCACGAGGGCACCCAACGGACACCCCTTTCTTCTACACTAAAGAGACAGCAACGTCATCCCTCTGCTGTCTCCTTCATCTCAAAGAATGGCAGGGAGCTGAGAAACGGTCCCTCTGCTGGACTTAGCACTCAGCTTAGGGGACGTGAGACCTTTTTGCCTTGGTCTTCCCTTGCCCCTTCATTTCATGAGAAAGAGAACCCTGTGGGTGCAGAAGCAAGCCCAGAGGTTTGGGGATCCTCTCCGCTCCAGAGTGGTAGGAAGTGGTGGTTCCATGAGGTCAGCCTGGAGAGCTCCTTGGCCTGGAGGCATCAGGCCAATGGGATGCTGTGTATGGACGCTGGTTGTAGGCAGCCCGATCCTCCAAAGATGTCACCAAGAGCCCCAAGTAAGAACCCAGCCTCCTTCCCTCGGCCCCCCTCAGCCTCCTTCGGAATGATGCTCTGTGGCCAAGCAGGTACCAAAGGATAAATGTGCTGTATTAACATGAATCCTAATGACAAATGCACTGCAGTAGTAAGCATATCATAGATACACAGAATATTCTCTATATAGTCTGAACATAGATATAAAATAAGTTATACTTGTTTCTATTTTCCATCACAGTAGGAGTACAGCATACAAAGTGATTGGTTCAGTGGCCACAAAGCAAGCCAAGGGAGAGACCATGAAGGAGGGCGTAGGGCACCGAGAATGGCTGGGGTATGCCAAGGACGCTGCCGAGTCGCCGGGGCTCCTGCCAGGGACCAGACCTCAGACCCCTCACGCTAGCCTTCTGAGAACTGGCACGAGGTCCCACGCGATGAGAGCCAGTGGCTGCATTTGAGCTGGGATGATTCAGGCGCCAAGAGCCTCTGGCAGGCCAGCCCGCTCTCCCGGTGGCGCTGTCGGACTTCTGTGATTTTAGGAACGTGGGCTGCGTAGCCAGATGGCACGGTTTGCTTCTGTGATGGGACAGATGGCCAGACTGATGGCGCACCAAGTGCCGGCTGGCCCTCCTCCCTCAGCAGCCTGCCCTGGGAGGCTGAGGTGTGCCCCGCATGCTCAGCTTGTTCCCTGTGGTGCAGCGGTGGCTAGCAATGCTGGGATCCTGCACGCGTGGCCACAGCAGAAGGAAGGGTCTGAGGCTCTGGCTCTGAATCCTCTGTCTACTGCATGTGACCTCTGTGACTTTGGGAAGGTCACCTCAACTCCTCTGAGTCTCAAGCTCCTTATCTGCAAAGTGGGCGGGACTGAGGCTTACCTCCTAGGGGGTTGGTGAGGGCCAAATGGGATAATGTATGTGAAGCACCCCCCACAGCTCCCGGCACATGGGAGGGGCTGGATCAATGGCAGAAGGGTCTGAGCATCAGGGCTGGGTGAGAAAAACATGAGCCTCACAAAATCTGTGGAACAAAGCCACTTGGACTGGCTTTGAGTTGACGATTTCGGGCAATTTCTTTGCCTTCTTCCCTGCTAATTTGTTCTCTTTTCTCTCCGGGTCTGGGATTCTTTGACATGAAGTCGGGGTAGGATTCAAGGACTGGTCTGCGCTGGCAGACGGAGTCTGAGCCTGGGGAAGCACAGAGCTCAGGGCCATGTCTCTTCAAGTCCGGGACCCAGCCAAGGATGCTTCCTTCTACAGCCCCCCACCCCAGCCCCCTGCAGCAGCCCCTTCCCTCGCATCTCTCAGCCCTGGAGCACTGCTTCCCATGGGGAAGCCAAAGAGGGGGAGACAGCACTGAAAACAATGCAGTGCCGATTAAGCGAGAAGCCTTTTCCCTCTGCTCTGAGCCTAGGAATGTGGAGGCGGGTGGGCCACCCATGGGCGAGCGAACTGCCTCTGTGGGAGAAGGCAGGTCTCCGGGTGGTGGGAGATGGGAAGGAAAGAAGCATGGAGATCTGGGCTTGAACCTGGGGCCCTGGGAGCGCTCCTCTGCTTCTACCAATACCGAGAACTTGGAGATGTGTCCAAAGACCAGACCGGAAGCCTGGGGGACCCTGCGCCTCTCAGCTGCAGTGCAGTTCTCAAGATCTGCGTGTGCGAGTGTGTGCATATGTGTGTGTGTGTGTGTGTGTGTGTATGTGCGTCTCCTCCTCTCCCATCTCCTCGAACCCCTGCCTGCCCTGAACCTCCTCCGTCCATCACTCAGCCACTTTCCTCTTCGATGGGGGCAGCAGGTGGGCGGGCAGCTCATTGGGCAGCTCGTGCCCCTCCAGCTTGACCTTGATGAGGTGGTTGGCCAGTGCGAACTCCTCGTCATCCAGCATGCCGTCCTTGTCAATGTCAGCCAGCTTCCAGATCTTGCCCAGCACGCTGTTGGGCAGCTTGGAACGCACCATCTCCTTCTTGGCATTGGCACCTGTGATCTTGCCGTCCACTGGCGACAGGGTGTAGAAGATCTCGTCGTACATGGGCTTGTCCCTGGCCACCACCCACTCGGCGTCATCAATGCCCTCCCCGGCACCCTCCCCGTAGCCGTGCCCGAAGGGGCCGTGCAGGGTGCCCTCGAACGCTCCGCCCTTCACCATCTGGACGGGCCGCTGCGTCTCCTCCTGCCGCACCAGCACCATGAGCTGGGCAATGTCGTGGGCCAGCATGTCATCCACCACCTCCAGCAGCTTGCTTTTCAGGGGCTGGAATTTGCTAAAGTCCTGGGCCTGCAGCTGGTCCTGGGGAGAGGGAGAGAAAAGAAAGTGGGGGTAGAAGACCAGGGAAGGAGAGCCTTCCCCTTGCTGGGGACGCTGCCTTCTGTGAATGCTGGAATGTTCCCAGCTCTGGAGGCTAAAAAGCCGATCACAAAATAATGAAATACTGGAAGATGTGAGAGAGGAGGAGAAAAAAAGGCACACTGGCTCTGGGTGGAATTTTGCAGGAGAGAACAGGTGCAGGGGCTGGGGAAGAAAAGGAAATTGAACAAATACTGGTTTGCTCCATTTATCTGGATTCCCTTTAATGTTCTAGAAAATAATTAAATGTCTCTTTAGCTAGTTTTGGCTACTGAAGGGTGGTTCCTGAATGCTTTGTTCTCTGAGAGCAGGGCTTGTGCGTTTCTCTGCTTTATCCAAGGTGGTTCCTGGGCACAGGAGAAGCCTCAGGGACAAGCACATCGAGTTCACTGCAGAAAAATTCAGAAAACACCCACAGCTGAATTTCAAGAGCGAGTGTTAGCTTCTGCATTTCTCACCTCCCTTCCAAGGCAGGGCCGATCCTGGGAGGGGAGTGGGGGCTGGAGGGTGGGGGTGTGCAGGGCAGGAGCAGAAAAGCCCTTCCTCCTGCCCTCCGGGCATAACCTCCCAAGGTCCCAGCCCGTCCACAGCTAGGTGTGTTTGGTGGGCTCCCAAACAGGCATCCTAATGTCTTCCAGGGGGCGCGGTGAGTAACCCCATCACCCCACACATTCCCCGCCAGGACGGGCATTTACATGACTGGTTCAGCGTCCCTAACAACAGATCCTACCGTGGGACTGGCAAACAGATGAGAAGGTGAAATCATTTATGATGCGAAAGGATTCCTTCCTCACATTAGAAATGGGGTCGGATGGGCCCTTTCTTTTTTTTTTTTTTACTTTTATTATTTTGGGGTTTTTTTAATGTTTTAATTTTTTATTCATGAGAGTCAGAGAGAGAGAGACAGACAGAGGCAGAGGGAGAAGCAGACTCTCCGCCTAGCAGGGAGCCTGATGCGGGACTCGATCCCAGGACCCTGGGATCATGACCTGAGCCGAAGGCAGACGCTTAACCATCTGAGCCACCCAGGCGCCCTGGATGGGCCCTTTCAAATGTTATCTTCTCAAATGCTGGCTTGCAGATCATGACACTCTTAACAGGAAGAGAGGCTAAAAGTGGGAAATACTGTAAACCACAGCTGAAGGGCAAACCTGAATTATGTTCAAGTGATTCTGAAATCAGTAACTGGCTCCTGGTAAGTGGTTACGGGAATCAATGGATACATGGACAAATGTGTACTTTGAACGCCTATTTGTTTTCTCTTTCTTTTAGCACATAGGAAACTAAAAAGGGCTATTTGCAAGTACACTGACGTTCTGAACCCCCAGTCTTACACTGAGAAACAAGTTCCCAAGCCCAAGATCAAAATCAGCAGCAGGAGCACAAACAATATTACTACTACATCTGTTGCTATTCTTAAACAATTCCCTACTTCTTAGAAACTTTTTCTTTTTAAATAATTATAGAACCATGAGATGTTGCAAAGATTGTGCACACAGGTAGGTCCCCGGTGTTCATCAGTCAGCTTCCCCCAGGGGTGACGTCTTACCTAACTGGACGCTGCATTTTAAGAGCATAGCCCATGCCAGGCTCTGTGCTAAGCACCTTGCAAACATTATCGCATGGATGCTCATAACATCTATAAAGCTGGGTGCTTCTGGAGCCTCAGACTACAGAAGAAGAGACAGAGGTTCAGAGAGGATCTAGTTAGTATGGTGTGGTAGTTTTCTGCTTGGGCTGTGGGGACAGCCGGGAGGCTCTTCTACTAGCAGCCTGTGTGAACACCACTCTCAGAAAACTGCCAGCAATTAATTACAAAGGTTAATTACCTCTGTAAACCTCAGTTTGCTCATCTGTAAAAGGAGGATGAAAAGGTCTCCCTCAGAGGACTGCTTTGGGGAATAACATGAGAAACCAGGCGTTACGGCCCCTGGCCCAAGACAGAGGCCCATGGTGTATCCCTAAGATGACAAGCTCCTGTGCAGACTTCTGCTTCTCTGTGGCTTGTGTCCCAGATTGCTCCCAAGTGGGAGCTCAGGAGTAGATGTAAGCACTTGAGGGTCTGGAGACCCTCCCATTTCACATGGCCTCCTGGGGACTCCAAGCCTGTGGTGGCCATGATGGGGGAGAGGTCCTACACCGGAGGTGTCAGGCCCCAAACATCATGGATGCCCCTGTCTCACTGGGAGCACTGGGGCTTTGTGTTCTCCCCGGGCCCAGATATGACACCTGCTGGGATACCGGCCATCCAGCAGGGAGGGCAGACCTGGGGCCATCTCCTTGCCTTCGAATTCTGGGTCAGCTTCTATCTGGGGCAGCCAAGACTGGCCTTCTCCATTGTCAGGCCACTCGGCCAGCTCGCATGACATTGTCCCTTGCCCTGGAGCCCCAGAGCCCCAGTTACCTGCATCCTCTTCAGGTTGGGAAAGTCCCCAGGGGAGATCTGGTGCTCCCGCTCGATGCGGCCATAAATCTCAGCCAGGTTGTTCACCAGCTCCTTCTTCTTATTCTCTTTTCCGAACACCGATGGCATCTCCTTCTTCAGGGAGCTGATGATGTACGCGTGAACCTGACACACAGGGGCAGAGAGAAAACTTCGGATCCATTCCTTCCCTCCAGGGTGTGGCTCTCACCCATCTCTTCCCACGAATCCCTCCTGCTGTTACTTCTGCAGTCATTCCTATTTCACCCCCTCGCCCTCGCTTGTCGCTTCCAGCGGGGAGTTGTTTTCCTAGATCACAAGGGAAGAGCGAGATTACGGGGAGGTTAAGGTAAAAGGCAGTACTAGGGATGGTAATACTGCTGATGGGGTTGGTGAGGAGGAAGATGACTACGACAGCTAACATTTCCAGAGCACTCTGAGGATGCCAGGCACTGTGATGGAGGCTGCTCCTTTCCTTATTTTACTCTGTCCTCCCACCCTTTCATTGTAGAGCCATGGAGACAGGCACAGAGAGACCTCCCAGGGCCGGGATCCACAGTTCGAGAACGGTGGAGGAGGGCTCCAACCTGGCCACCTGACACCAGGGCCTGTGACCATAACCACCAGGCTATCCTGCCCCCAGCTGCCCGAGTGGGCACAGCTCGTGCCCACGAAGCAGGGGCTTGAGGACGTTGTCAGGCAGGCAGGCGATGGCTCAGGGTTGCGGGTGGCGGCCCCCCACTCTCGCAGCTGACCCTCCCACCCCCAACCTGCACATCTCCCGGGGGGACAGCCTCACCTTGGCCAGCCTGGCTCTCTTGATGAGGTCGTTGAGCTTGCGCAGGGCAGCATTTCGGGGCAGACTCTGAATATCTCTGAACAGGTCCTGCTCCTCCGCCTCGAAGAGCTTCCGGTTGTCGGGGATGAGAAGGGGGTGGGACCAGAAGGAGCCGATGTAGACCCGGATCACCTCCGGGGTGTTCACAATCTTGCCCAGGGACCACATGAGGGCGCCATACACCCGCATCAGCTGCTGCGTCTCGATCTGGTCCGCCTTGTTCAGCACCACCCGCATCTTGTCCTCGTGGTTCTTGAGGGCCTTGATGACCTCAGAGAACTCGTCAGAGATGTCCAGCTTGTGGGCGTCGAAGAGCAGGATGATGCGGTCCACCCGCTCGGCGAACCACTCCAGGACAGCCGCGAAGTCGTACCCTGTGGCAGAGGGACGGTCAGGAGGGGGGGAGGGGCTCGGGGCACAGGGAGGGGTTCGGGCAGAGGCAGCCAGGCGCCGTGCACAGAACTCGGTCTTGGGAGTCAGAGCTGGGTTCCAATCCCCGCGCCTCCACATGCTTGCTATTTGACCTTGAACATGTTACTCAGTGTCTCTGAGCCAGTGGTCCCTCACCTATAGATGGGCACACTAACAGTGCCTAATTCATGGAATTCTAAGGACCAGATACACTCGGAGCCCAGCACGTAGTTGCTGTTCACATCATTGTTCCCATGCAGTCTTCTTCTTCAGGCGGAGGGGCCCTCACCATTCAGGGACGGGGCTCAGCAAAGTGCTTCAGGGCCAGGCTGTGCCCAGCAACGAGGTAGGGGCTGGGTCAGTGCCACCGAGAGACTGTGGCACCGTGACTCAGCCAAGACCACCCTGCTTATAGGAGGCAGCCGCTGGAGCACGGTACCCAGCTCTCCAACCCCAAGTTCAGTGCTTGCTCCGGCTGGCAAGACGTTCACCCCCACAGCCCCCTGTGAGATAGGCAGGGTGAGGAGTGCCACTCCCACTTTCCGGAGGAGGAAACAGCTTCAGAGATGAGGTGACAGTCAAATAGCCACTGAGGGGCAGGGGCCAGGACTGGACGGGACCACCTGGGCCCTGGGCTCCCTGCAGGCCGGAGGACAGCTGTCTTGCACCTGGCCACCTCCCTGCCTCCCTGCCCTGCCCTGCCCTGCCCTCGGCCCAGGCCCAGCTAGCCTCTCCCAGAGTCCAGGAGGCCTGTGCCTTCCTGCTTCAGGTGAGCCTGCTGCCTGCACCCCCTTCCCTGCTCCCCTCTGCCCCTCCCTCCCAGGCCTGGCTATTTTACTCTTCCCTTCAGCCCAGCCAGGTGGAGGGCTGCTCTCACCTCCCAAAGGCAGTCCCTCAGAGCTGTGGGCAGGAGTGGGGCCAGAGGGCTCAGAGACCCAGGACAACCCGATTCCCTTGCCCCAAGCCCCACCCTGGGAAGCAGGCCACAGCTTCGCTACTCTGGAGCCCAGACCCAGCAGGCCTGCCTTCCTTGGTAGCTGGGGAGGGTAGCAGGGCTCATTCCCCAGTCTGGTGTGACAGGACTGTGGCTGTGGTGTGCAGGCCGCCAGTGGGGCGGCCCCGAGAGCATGCTGCTGCCCCTGTAAGCAGCCCAGAGCAGCCCGTCCTAACTGGCTGGGCGGCCGGAGCCTGGCACTTTACCAACAAGGAAGGGGAGGCTCAGAGAGTGCACATGGCTGTGTGGCGGGAGGGGGCAGAACCAGATCAGAGCTCATGTCCCCCCCATCCCGAGTCAGGCCCTCTTACCACCCCTCCACGGGCTCAGGAAAGCAAAGAGGCCAGAGAAGCTGTGGAGAAAAGAGGCTCCCCCCAACCCCAACTCTCTCCACTCCCTGATGGCACCAGCCATGCAAGAAGGGGCTCAGCTGCCAAGGCTTGAGGGGGAGTGGGGGCAATTTGGGGTGGGAGGGGCAAAAGCAGCACCGCCCCCTGCCCTTTCCTGTCCCCTTGCCTGGGGGAGGTGCCCCTCGGTGTACTCAGGATGTGCTCTGAAGTGGTCACCTGAGGAGCACTGGCCTGGGAAGCCCACTTTGGGTTTCTGGTCGGCCGTTAACTAGCTGTGTGTTCTTGGGCAAATAGCCTTCTGTCTCTGGTCCTTGGTCTCTTTGCCTGTCAAAGCAGGGGGGTTGGACTGGAAGATCTCTGAGCTTCTCTTCTCCCTCCTTCTAAGACTAGAGGTGGAGGGCGGAAAGCACAGCAGGATGGAAGTTGGGGACACACAAGGAAGCCATTGCAGGACGGAAGTTGGGGACACACAAGGAAGCCATTGCAGGACAGGGAGATAGGAGGCTGGGGGTGGGCCTCTGTCTTCACCTTGGGGTGCCTGTGTGAAGTCTGCTCTGGGGACTGAGGACAGGCGGACAATTCTGGGAAGATTTTCGGGGATTTTATAAGCCCAGAGGCCTCCCACTCACCTTCCCGCTTTTGTGAATTCTGCATGCTCTGACAGGTGCTATCCAATCACGAAGTTAGCAGCGCCAGGCGCCTTCTCCCCAGGTTTGGCTGTGAGGACGCTGAGGATCGAGCAGTGAGGGCGTGGCCTTCCTGTGGAGCTCAGCCTCCTGCGCCCAGCTGTTCAGAACCTAGCATCCTCCAGGACAGGTGACTGTCTCGGGACTGGGCTTATGCACAACCAGGAATGGGAGCATCTGAAAGGCCCGGGCTGGAAAAGGGCATGGGACTAGGTCTCTCATTTACTCTGTGTGTGGCCTTAGCAAATCTGAACCTTGGTTTTCTCAGCTGTAAAATGGGGAGAATAACACCTGACCAACAAGGGGTCAGTGGTAGAGCCCATGGCAATAGGATCTAAGAGTAGAGGGAGGGCTTGGATCAGTCTGGAGGCTCTGCCCTAAATTCCAGGGTGACAGGCCCCCTTCCCTGACATGGTCTCCGGAATGGCTCTGAGACCCCCCAGCAGGAGCTCCTGAGCACCTGCAGCAGCGCAAGGGCCCATGACATATGAACTCGTAGCTGGAGGGAGACTCAAGCCCTAAGAGAATGAGCGGCGAAGCTGGCCGTCCCGGAATCCCTGGGCTGATGGGTAGCCAGTCTGCTAGCGCCCAGAGATCTGATCTGCAGGCATCAGGCCCAGAGACCAGGCAGACTGCGGGATCTGAGGCTCTCCCCACTAACCCCCAGGGTCCAGAGGACAGGAAAGAAAGCATTTCTAAGTAATGCCAGGCAGGAGGAAATCAATGAGACAAGCACAATAAGCAAGGCAACTCCTCAATCACCCACGGGCTTCCTGCAGTCTGCAGTGAAATACAAGAGAGCTGACAGCATATTTCTTTGTATGTTCAGCCACACCATCCATTTGAGCCTCCTAAGTGTCCGCCTGCCAGGAGGTACACGGGGCACACACATCTTACAGGGCAGGGAGGGGACAGAGAGCTTCGGGGCTGGCCAAGCTCACACGGGCGGGACTGGAACCCAGGCCCTTGCCTCCTGTCCACACTCCCTTCTTAGACAGAGCCACGTGTGAGGCTGGAGCTCAGAGGACTGAGCGCATGAAAGGTCCCATCTCGCCCCCAAAGATCTCTTTTGAGATTTAAAGACATCTTAGCAAAAGAGAAATAAGAGTGCTTCAATTTTCAAAATGTGGGAAGGATTCAGATGACAAGGAGGAATAGATGTCACACTGTGTGCCTCCTAGAGGTAACCTTGAAAGCGGCCAGGCAGACTCCGCACAGGCCTCCGAGGACCACGAGGCTGCCGGCGAGCCCTTGTGACGGGTGTCAGGACTCGGCTGCTCGGCCCCGCGCGATGCCCCCCACAGAGCCACATGTGGGCAGTGTAACTCTGGGGCCCAGACGTCCCTAAGTGCGGGCCCCGCTCCGGTCAGAGTCCAAGGACGGGCCAGGGACATGAGGCTGTAAGGACCAGCCCAGACCCTCCGAGGTCCCCCCAAGGGAACTGCAGATGAGAGTCTGCCCCCTTTCCACTCCCTGCGCTCTTCCTGAGCAGGAGATGATAATATGCTCAAAAGCCGCTACACTGGGAATCAGGAGACCTGAGTTCCCATTCCAGCTTTTGGCCTGGGCGTGGGTTTTACCTGCTGTGGCCCCGCTGAGCTCACCTGTACAGGAAGGGGTCCCCTTGGAGGGATGTGAGCTCCATGCCCAAGGGGTGGCTTTTCTAGGTGGGGCCTGTGGGGATTTCCAGCTGAGAAGGAGCCAGGAAATGTGGTTCCCAAGTGTGAGGACACTCAGGCTTCCGGAGCCCTCCCACTTCGGCTGCATCCTTGCTTCTTCCCAGTAATGAGGCCGGGGCTGGGCACATCCTGTCACTTCCAGGAACTGGCTCCCTGCCCCTCTGCTGCCCGTCCCAGTGCATCTTTATCCAGAGACATGTGCTGGCCTGGGACCTCCTGGACTCAGGTTCCCGGATGTCCCCTGCTTCCTCTCTCCCCCTAACCGCCCCCTCGCCCCAGGCCTGGGCGGAGAGGCCACACCCTGAGAAAGGACCACACTTTTTCCAGCTCTAGCCCAGGGCTGGAGGGCTCCTTCCTCCTGAAGCCTGAGGCCTGGAGAGCCCTCGGGAACAGCTCACTTTCCAGCATGTGGCACCCTGGGCCCACCAGGCCAGAGAAAGCTCTGTGCAGATTTGATAATGCGGCCCCTTTTTGCTGGTGACACAGCACTGTACCTGGTGTGAAGCTCAGTGGATGGAGCGTGGGCTGGATTTCAGGCTCTACGCGCCTCTCCGCCTGGTGATCTTGTGCAGTGCCCAGTCTGCCGGACTCCCCACGGGGCCCTGTCCTGTCCTGAGCTGGCTGGGGGGTATGAAGCACCATATCTGTGGTGCAGCCAAACCCAGAGCTTGGAGGGCCCCAGGCAAGAAGCCATACGGAGAGCGTTTGCTTCCGTGCACTCGCTTGTGTGTGTGTGGTGGGGTCGGAGGGGGTGTGGGTGTGTGTAGATGAGAAGGTATACATGTGTGTAGGCAGAAACTGGAACTACTAGGTCCTATGGCTGATTGTGAGCAAGGATGGGAGAGGCTCTGCACACCGGAAACTTTCCTGATATCTGAGGGTGTCCGACGCCCTCCCATTCCTAGGCTCCTTGGAGTGCGGAGGGCAGCACTGCCCCAGGCTGGCGATACGGTGCCAGTGCCCAGCTCCCCGCTCTGGTTTTCATCACAGGCGGCTTTTGTCAGCAGCTGCATTTATAGTACGAACTCAGGAAGGCAGAGAACAAACTGGCTTATGTAACCATTCATGCGGCCATCACTTCTAGAGGTCAGTGTGGGGTAGGAAGGGATAGGAAGGACAGGCAAGAAAACCAAGCAACCAACTTTGCCAAGGGCAGCCCCCGAGGTCCAAAGATGAAAGCAGGAGAGAACATACAAGAATAGGAAAAGAATGGAACGGCACAGGAGCTGAGGAGGGCAGATGTCCCTGGAAGCAGGGCTGCCACATACAGCTGCACAGGCCGTGCACTGTACAACCGCAAGGGAGGCCATTCACATAGATCACCCCGGCAGTGTTTAACAGGCAGCCCTGGCTGGCAGATAATGGGGAAAGAAGGGAGCTCACTGTGATCCAGGCCCAGAGCTGATGTCTGTGTTTTCATTACCATCTGTAAACCTCACGAGGTCATGTGATGGGTATCATTAACCCTTGTCACACAAGGGGACACAGGCTCAGGGAGAAAATGTGACCTGTTAGGACCCATCCTAGTTCTAAAATACCCTAGAGGCCGGAGTCCTCTCTGGACCCACTTGTCAGGCTGCATGGCCTTGCATGATGTGACCCCCACCCCCGGCTCCTTCCTGACCCCCAGGCGGTTCAGACTGAGAAGTTGTGGCTCTCCTGAGCCTTCCTTGAGGAGACCCAGGCCGCCAGTGTGAAACAGTGAAGCTCCTTCAGGCCTAAACTCAGGGGAACCCCCGATGAAACTGGGGTGGCGGCGGGGAGGGGCTGGTAAGGAGGGAGGGAGTGTTTAGGGAAACACATAGAAGCCAGACAGAGAGCCGCCCAAGCCTCCTCTCCACAGGGCTCGGACTGAGCACCGCGGGGCTCACGAAGGCCCGGAGGAGAGAGCAGGCGAGCCTCTCTTCCCAGGGCCGTGGGTTCTAGGTCTTCAGACAAGCTCCTCCTCAGCCCCTGCACTGCCAGACAGCCCAGAGGTAGGGAGCCTGAGCCCAGGCTCCCCAGACTCCCTCCATCGATATCTGCTGATTACATGGTGTGGTAATACGGGCCCCTCCTGCCTGGCTGCCGTTGTTCCCCCCCTTGTCCCAGGTGTCACCTCCTCAGTGAAATGGGGGGGGCGGGGGAGGCAGGGCTTTCCTACTGGGGCCTCGGCCCTCCTGCTGCTGAATGAGGTCCTGAGGCACCGGCTCTGTCTTTGCTGCAGGACAGACCAGGGTCTTCAGGCCCTGGAGCGGGCTGCAGACCTGAGGGCCTCTCCCGCTGTCTTCCCCATCTACCCGCTGCCAGACCTGGCTGCGCCCACTCACACGGCCATGGTGGCCCCCACAGGGCCGAGCTCGGTACACAAGGAGGCACATGGGCCTCCTTGGCACAGCCATGGGGGCACTGGCCTGTTGCCCGCGAGGCAGTGGGCTTTCCTCCCTGGGGCCCAGGAGCCTGGGATTCAGCAGGTGCCGGCCCATGCGGGTCATGCCCTTGGAGGAGGGGGCTTCCGGGCCCCATCACGCTGGCCCAGACATGCCGCAGGACAGATCTGGGCTGGCTGCAGAGCGCAGCGGGCCAAGGCCCATGCGGGAGGGCAGTAGACAGTCACCTAAGGCCACTGCCCAGAGAAGCCTGCCAGTCCCAAGCCCTTCGTTCCCGGAGGCTGCCTTCTGCATATGCAGACTTGGCTCCAGCCCAGCTCTTAGCTCCAGGACTGGGGCGGGAGCGGCTTCCCTGCTTTGCTTGCCGGAGACACAGAAAGGGCAGGGGGCTACCCGGGGCACACGGCAGGTGTGGCAGGAGAGGCTGGGGTGGGCGGCCAGGAGCCGACGTGAGTTTTGGACAGCATCATCGAGCATTCTAGAGCTAGAAAAGACCAGTGACGATGATCTGTTTACTCAGGTTTACTGAGCACTCGCTCTGTGCCCGGCAGAGCTTGCTGCGTACCTGTATTTAATCCTCAAACAACCCTAGAAGGTAGATAGAATCAATTCCCCCCATTTTACGGGTGCATAGCTGAAGTAAAGAACCCTGCCCGAGCTCGCTCAGCTAGGACGTGGCAGAGGCAGGCTTAGCTCGCTGGCCGTCTGGCACGCGTGTTCTGTCTCCTCGCTGCCGTGCCCAGCGACCTCCCGGTGAGCAGTCGCCCCATATCTGTCCGGGGTGAACAGTTTTCAAAGTGCTGTTACATACCCAGCTCCCTACTCTCCCACCCCAGAGCGTGCTCCCATCCTCACGTTCCCGGGCTGAAGCTCTCTGCAGGCATTCGCCCTCCCTGCAGACGGCAAGCTCCCCAGGCCGGGGACTATGGGAACTTCAGAAGCAAACCAGGGTCTGGCCCACAGTCGTGCCTCTTGCAGAATGAATAAACCCAATGAAGTAAGCCAGATGTTGATGTCTCCTTTTACAGATGAGAAGACTGAGGCCAGCTATCTCCTAAGCGAGGCCCGAACTGTCCTCTGCCCCCTGCCTAGGATTGTTCCACATAGCACACGAAGCAGTGCCAGCTCATCAAGGTACAGCAAGGACTGGGGGTCTATCTCATAGGCTGGAAGCAAGGGAACATACCAGAAAGAACACAGCACAGGGCCAGAGCCAATCCTAGCCGGTGCCTCGCTTACCTCGGCTGATCCTCTGCTTCTCCCCAGAGAGGATGCCCGGAGTGTCGATGACGCTGATGCTCTCCAGCACGGGATTGGGCAGCTGGGCACACACGAACCTGCATGGGGCGACAGCAAGCCTGCGCTGTCCTCTCATTGGCTCTCACGCACCCTCTCACGTCCCAGCCCTGGGGCGGAGGTGCAGAAGCCTGGCTGCCTTCTCATGCAGACTCCCAGGCTCCGGGCCAGACTCAGCCCCAGCACTAGGCCCAGGAGCTGTATTTTGAGGAAGCTCCCTGGGTGATCCCGAGACAGCTGCAGTCCTCCACTTGTGAACCCTGCTGTCAGGGACCCTAACATGCCCAAACCTCAATCTCCACCCCCAAGGAGCACAGCCTCATGGGGAGAGGAGGTGTGGCCCGGGCAACCACAGTATGGGGTGAAATGGGGCCAGTGGTCTGAGGGAGGTCAGGGGAAGAGCTCGGGAAGTCCAAGGTGGAGAGATGGCTTCCAGGCATGGCTTCCTGGAGGAGGCACGGGAGCTGGCCTTCATGAATGGCTCATGCCACCTAGGAACATTTATTTGGGCTTCCAGATGCCCTGCTATCAAGACAGCGGTCAAGCCTTATTAAAGGAAATATTTCTAGGGTTGCATCCTGAAGTCTCAAAATACAAATTGGTAAACCTAACTTAGGTCCTTCTTACTTCAAGCCTCCTCTCTTAGATGCCAGTTTTGGTGGAAACTCATAAGGCGTCTTATTCTCTCCGGTACACTGGGCCCCGCTGCCCAGTGAGGTGGCAGCAGAGATGCAGGGGAGGGGAGCAGGCCAGAGATGCAAGGAAGAGGGAATCAGGGGAGGCTGCCCACAGGAGGCTGGAGCGGCCAGGGTGGGGCTGGGTAGGGAGGCGGAGGCCCCTCCAGCCTCCTCACGAGGGCCTTGAGAGATTCGGAGTTTATACTGAGGGCAACAGAAACCCATTTATGCTGAGGAACATTTTAAGCAAAAGAGTGACTCAGTCAGATAGGATGGTTGTCAGCAAGCCCGGTTCGGTTCATCAAGTATGTGTGGAGGGCTTGCCCCGTGCCTGGCGCTGGACTAGGTTATGGGGTGGGAAAGTCCACCAATAGGACAAAGCCCCTGTCCTATTGAGGCCCATGGCTTCCATTATTCCCAAGGCCCAGCCTCATTCTGGTCCTTAGGCTCTATGGCCCATTCAAGTAGTCTACGAAAAATTCCTCATTTTGCTGAAGCTGGCGTGACCTGGGTTTTGGACACTTGGTGACCAGGTGGTCAGGTGCACGGGGCTGGTGTCTGGGGCAGGGGCTGTGGCGGAGGCTTCCCCCAGGCTGAGCTCCTGGAGTAACAGGGGCAGGGGGCTGAGGGTGGGCCCCACTGAGGGGGACACCAGGGCACAGGAGCCAGAGAGAAAGGGGACAGAGCAGACTGGAGAGGGCCTGGCCAGGGAGGCAGGAGGAGGGCCAGGGAGCTGAGAGGGAACAGGGGTCAAGAGGGACTGATAGCCAAGAGAGGCGGGGTAAGGAAAGGGAGGGAAGTGTCCACAGCCCCTGATCACTGAGAGGTCAGGGTGACCTTCCCATGGGTGCTGTGATGGGGAAACAGGGAGAAGTGAGGAGGTGAGGTCTGGAAACTTGGCTGTGAAGGGAAGTGAGAATGGGGAAGAGCTGGTAGGGTCCGCTCAGCTCCTGTGCCTCTGGAGAAAAGCTCAAGTCTCATAGCGCCCTGTCTTCTGGTCCCAGGGCTCCTGCAGCAAGCCGTATTCTTTCCTTCCTCTCTGCTTGTTGGTTTTTTTCCCCCCCACTTTTCTCTACATAAAATGCCCTTTTCCCCTACCCTTTCAGCATCATTTCACTCATCATTGAACACCCACATCCAATGCCAACTTTTCCACAGAGGCTTCATCAGTCCTCTTGCCTTGGAGAAGGATATTTCTCTTGCCCTATTTCACAGATGGGAGAAGTGAGGCACAGAGACATTAGATAATCTAAGATCCATGGTGCTCTTTGGTAGGACTTTGACCCAGGACCGTCTGAGGCAGAGCCCATCGCTCTTGCTTTCACTCTAAATACCTCCTATTAGAGACAGTAGGTCACACTGTTTAGGTGCAATGCGCACGCAAACTTGTGGCGTGCATCTGTAGCAGCAGGTGATCAGGGTCAGCATGCGTCCTGGTGAGGCAGAATAATGACGGGAAGGCAGGGTCAGCTTGCCACGCACCGCCTACAGCTTTCATTCCTCAAACGGACCCAACGACCCTGGTGTCTGCAGGCTTACACTTGTCCCAGGGGAGGAGAGGTGACCTGTCCAAGTCACACGGTGAGTTTAGTAGGAGAGGCAATACTCACACTCAGCGCTCCCGCCTTCACCCCCGGGTTCCTTCCATCCAGTAAAGACAATGTCCAGGAACAGAGAGGAACTTTCCTCTACCTCCTTCCAGTTGGATGCAAATCCCCTCTGTAGTACAGTTGACCCCCGAACAATAAGGGGTGAGGGGCGTCCATCCCCCCAACCTACACCGCACAGTGGAAAATTCGCATGTAAATGGACCCACGCAGTTCACATCCGTGTTGTTCAACGGTCAACTGGATACAAGAGAGCTGGGACTGACACAGTACAGCCCTCTCTGCTTTTATTGGAGGGAGGTGCAGATTAGGGGGATGTGATTTAACTGGTGTATCCTTCCCAGCTCATGATCAGGAGGAATTAGCCCAGATTCCTACATCCCTAATCAGTGGTGACTGACTCAGTTACATTCCCAGCAAGAAAGGGACAATCAAGAGACAGTGGTTATGGAGAAGGCACTGAGGCTCCCAAGACGCCGTCCCTTCCTTCTCAAACTGCAAGAAGAAGAGAAGAGAACGCTTAGGATGAGTGTTTTCGGAGCACGCACCTGTTCAAGAAGGCATTGCCAAAGGCGTTCAGCTTCCTGAAAGGCTTCTTAGGATCCACCACCAGCGCGTTCCCAGGGATGATCCCCTCCACCTGTCCGTGCATCACAGCGATGAAGGAGTCAGTGGTTGGCTCGGGCCCAATCCTCATGCCGGGGAAGTCCTGTTCCAGGAGGTACCTGGCGGAAGGGACACAGCCATCAGGCAGGGGTTCCATTCGCAGAGCAAAGCCGGACCTCTGCCATGGGCAGGTGGTGATGCGAGTCATGGCAGAGGGCAGGTGAACAGCAATGACATTTCATGGCAGGGACAGATTTCCACGGATGGGGAATCCAAAGACCTCTGTGGAGGAAGTGGGATATTAGCTGAATTTAAAATATCTAATCTGTGCTTCTTGGTTTTTATCTTTTTCCTCCCTGAAATCAGTAATTGGGGCAGGGCAGGGAGAACCAGGATTTGGATTCAGCAACAAGCACGGGTTGAGACTGAATCCTGCAGAGTACAGTGGACTTTACAACGAAGGTCCCTTGCTCAAGTACCTACACAAAGTCAAGGTCAGAATGAGACCATCCATAGACTCTGATGGCTTTCCATAGGTCCGTATTTCTTTATCTGGTTAGTCAGTCATTTAATATAAAATATCAAAACACCTCCCACATCATACAGTGTGAAGGGCCCACTGTGAAAAGTCGGTCTCTATCCCATCTAAGACTGTTGGTCTCGCCCTCTAGCGTCAGGACTAGGCTGTGGCTGGAGGTGGCAGGTGTCTCTTTCTGCTCTTCTCCAGGTCTGGGAAGGGAGAGCCCAAGGCCCCTGCTCCTCTCCACAGCCCCTTTTAGAAGTCAAGAGCAAACATGGTGAGCCCAAGAATGAAGAGAAGGAAGGTGGAAGCCTCCTGGACCAGTGGTCCTCAGCCCTGGTGGTGCATTCGAGCTACCGTCCAGCTCCAGCTAATGGTGCCCAGGCCCCACCCCCGAGGTCCTGCTCTGCTGACTGGGGGGAGAGGGGGGATGCCTGGCCACTGGTCCTTTCTAGGAACTCCCTTGTTGATTCTAAGATGCAGCCCGGGTTGACAACCTGCTCTAGACCAACCTTCCCATTTCACTGATACATCCACTGACACTCAGTAGCATTTCCACCTGCCAGACATCACACTGATCACTAGGAGAACATTATCTTCTTCGGGTTTCACATCGGCCCTACAGGCAGGTACTGAGGGAACTGAGGCTTAGTAGGGTTATGTGGCTGTCTCCAAGTTAAACAGCCAGTACCCAGGAGGTCACCCCTGGCCGCACTGGAGGGTTTTCAGTTGCCCTGGGAAGCCCCTCATCTTCCTCCAAGACGGCCCAAGAATCCAGGTGTGAGGGCAGGATCTTCTCCTATCAGAGGATCATTTTGAGAGCTGGCCCTTGGGTTGTGATGAGAATAAATGACAACAGGTGCACACTTGGACAGCATGTCTGGCTTTCTCAAACACACCTTCTTCAGGGCCCCAGTGGCGAGGCAGGGAATCTCAGCAGCCCGGGGCCAGCGACCTGTTTCTCTAACCATGAGGGATATGCCCTTCAGAAGGGAAACTCACCCCCTTCCTCCATGACATGGGAGATTACAGTTCTGATTTATTAAGCACCTGCGATGTGCCAGACGCCGTTCTAGACTTTCCAGGGATTATCTCATTTCATCTTCATATCTCGGATGTGAGCACTATGATTCTTCTCATCAAATGGGTCTAATAAGAAAACCCACCTCATGGGGTGTTCCGAGGGTCATGTCAGCTACAGAACTTAAGCACTTAAACTACTGGCACCGAGATTCCCAGTCATTGTGAAAAGGAGGAGACAGAGGGCAAACAATGTGCCCCAGGATATGTAGTCAGTGAAGAGCAGAGCTAGGATTTGAACCTCAGCACTCGGACTTGAGAATTCATGCTCCTAACCACTACATGCACAGTCTCCTTTCCTGCCTTAGGTCCCTGGACCAGGAAACGGGAAAGGGCTGAGCCCCACAGGGGACCAGAAGGAGGAGTGGGACAGGAAGGCCTCAGAGGAGGAGTATGGTTTGGCAGGAGGCTGGCCAGGGGCCAGGCCTTGGGGGAAAGTTAGGCTTCGGTGCCCACAAACGCAGGAATGTATTCATCTCCATAAACACCCACCGCTGGGGTGCACTGCTCAGTCTCCACGAGTGGGATGCGGCACCCAGAAGTGGTTGCTATGGGTGACCAGAGCAGGTCCAGGCCCACTGGCTCTCCAAGGCCCTTCTTGGAACCTGAAGCTGCCTTATGAGAGTCACAGCTCTGCCCGGGAAGCCCCATGCATTCTTGCCTGTGATGGTGGGGGGAGGGGAGGCACCTGTCCCGCGTGTGCTTGGGTGAGAAGCCTTAGCAGGGCCCTCCCAGCAGAGCATGTGGTGGTTGTGAGTCTGAGCCTGGAGCAGGGTGCTGGATGTCATCAAAAGCCCCGGGGACAGCTGACACACAGACGGGTGGAAAGAAACAGGCTCGAGACACACAGGAATGCCCAGCCTGCAGAGGGCCAAATGCTGTGATGAAGTATCTTCCAGACATGGGCGCCTCAGATTCCAGCCCCAGGAGAGATGCGGTGTACCAGCTGATGAAAAAAGGGTGACGCTTCCCAGCACAACAGGGGCCACTTCCCAGGATGTTCCAGAGCCACAGCCTCAGGCGGCCAAGCAAGGGCCTGGCGGCTGGGCCTGCTGTCCTGCTCTCTCAGCTAAACCCACGTGACCCCCAATTTGCTGACCACACATGGGCCTGGAGAAACACAGAATCCAGTGAAGCCACCAGCAGGTCCGGGGACACAGTCGGGCTGGGCAGAGAACCCAGGGCTGGGTAAATTCTCAGGGACATTTGGGTAGGGCTTGCAGCACCGAGTGCCCCCTTAACAAAGCCACCACTGTGTCCAGAAAGGAAAAAGCTATTGAGGGATCTCATGGCTGCTTCTCCATGGGCAGTGATACAGATTCCCTCTGTTCCGGGCGAAAGCATTCCCACAGCAGTGTAAAGAAAGAAAAGTTAATTCAAGCCTGGGTGGGAGTGGCTGAGATGGGGCCACACAAGAATACAGAGGGACGGGCAGGCCGAGCACCAGTGGTGTGGAAGGTGTCCTTCAGGGACCTTCCCCCGAATGCCCTCACTTCATCGGCCCCGGAAGTGCCGTGGGATGGCGGCCTTACTCCGTGCTGCAGGTGAGCGAACTGAGAGAGAGGCGGCCCCCCTCTGGGGCCAAAGAACAATATTCAGAGGGGCTAGGAGTGGAAAAGATTTTGGTACAGCTCCCCCGCCGCCCCCTGGCCATCCAATGCAAAATTAATAAATACTACACTGTAAGAGAGGTGCCAGGAAGTCCCACGCGATTCTGATTTTTCCCATGAGGACAATTTTTCTTCACATCTTTTAAAGCAAATTATTTTCTAGCATTTCCCTCATTTTTTGTGTGTGTCCTGCTTGGCTGGCAATCTAGGCATGTGGCCTGCTTTACTGGTGACCTAAGCATCCAGGGTAAAGGCAGGGAGCCAAGAATCTTAACCCAGTCTGCCTCCAAAGTATCCATGTCCACAACAGCTGGGCCAGACCTCGGGCTGTGGCTCTTACTTTGCGTATCTTTAGACTCTAAATGCACAGGTCACTTTCTGCTCTGTGTTACAGGTATTTGTGTTGTATACCTGTATCTTTGGTCTCTCCAAGCCTTGGGTTCTTAGCTTTGAAACAGGGTCAAAACAGTAATACTGGGGCGTCTGGGTGGCTCAGTCGGTTGAGTGTCTGACTCTTGATTTCGGCTCAGGTCATGATCTCAGGGTCTTGGGATTGAGCCCATGTTGAGCTCCCTGCTCAGTGGGGAATCTGCTTGAGATTCCTTCACCGTCTCCCTCGGCCCCTCCCCCTGCTCCTGCACATGCGTGCTCTCTCTCTCTCTCTCTCTCTCAAATAAAATCTTAAAAACAAAAACAGTAATACTCTGTTGGGTAATACTTGTTTCAGGAGGTTTTAGGGACACCGGAAAGCACCTCATAATCACAAAGTGACATAGGAGATGGGAGACTCTTGATGGCCATGCTGCGGGCTGAATCAGCTCTGCCATGGACAAAGGGACCTCAGCACAGAGGAGCCCCGTGGCCCACTAGGCTCCCTTTCTTGTGCCCACCCTGTGACAGGCCGCCCGCCCAGTCCACGACCGACCCAGCACCGCCCACAGTCCCCTTCCCCACTCCTCTTCAGCCCTTGGAGGTAGAGGCAAGATCCTCCACTCCCTCACTTCCCTCCCCTTTCCCTCCCCCAACTGTGGGTGGAGCTGGACAAGAGCTCCCCCCACCCTCCTGAGGGCCAGCCTCTAAGCCTCTGCTTAGAGAATCAGCTAGAAAGAGGAGAGTGAAGGATAAAGCCCCAAGCGCGGTGTCTGCAATGTAATTGGTGCTACATTGGTTCTTTCCCTTCCTAATCGGGAGAGAGACCCTACAAGGTGGTTGCTGCTAGTCTCACGTCAGAGATGAGGAGGCTGGCGTGTGGACAGGTTAGGCCTTCCTGACGAGGTCTCTTGGCCAGTACTGGAGGGCCTGGATTCAGCTAAGCCAGGCTGTGTTCTTTCCATGGCCTTACCCCACTGTCAATGGGAATGGGATGGAGGCCTTTCTCCAGAGGTCCCCTCCTGCCAGTAAATGCTTCTCCTGATGACCTCCAGACACCGGAAGTTCAAGGCAGATCTGAAGCCAGACCTGAGGCAGGTGGACTCATTCCTCTGGCCTAGGGCTGTCTGCTCCCTTGAGTAACACTCAGGTCTTGTAAGAGGTGGGCAGAGTCCCACCCACCCCCACTTAGGGACCAGTAGAACACAGCCCCAATAGAAGGGCGTCCACTGACCACAGTGGGAGGACAGGAGTGAGATGTTGCAGGGACTGTGGCTGGCAGGACAGACCCGGCAGAGGTCAGGGGGTCTACCTGGAACGGTGGCCCCTTTCCCTAGTCCTTTGGCTTTCTGGAGGATCATCTTTCACATGGTGAGATGCTGTAAAGCCAGGGATGAGGCCTGGGCAGTGGGGACGTCGGGGTTGTGAGGAAAGATGGCATAACCCAGCTAAATGCTGAGTCACCTTCGTGGGAGGACACAGAGAGCTCCCTGAGAAGTGTGGGAGGTCCAAGGGCCCACTGAGGAGCACCCCCACCTCAGCCCGTGCTCATACTTGAGAGTCTGAGTCCCATCGTAGAAGGGCCTCAGGTCCTCACGACCAGCCCAGACCTCCCTGTAGAGGCCCAGGCAGCTTCGCTCTGGCAGCCTCAGGCCGCACACTCCATCCCCTGGTCCTCTACTTGAGCTCTGCCGCGGCCGGGCCTCCCTCCCAGCCCACCAGAGCGCTTGGGCCAGTCCCGGGCTCTGGGACCGCCCGCCATGCACCTTGGTGACCAGGGGGCCACGTGTGCAAGGGAGCACGGAGGGGGTGGTGGGAGGCTGCGGGCCAGGGAGAGGAAGAACGAAGGGGGGCACACAGCAGAGGCTGAGGAGGGCTGCCAGGGCTAGAGGGACACAGAGCTACTGTACACGAAGAGGCAGTCTGTGTGGAGGCAGCAGCCAGCAGGCCAATTTATTGTTTAGTGTTATTACTCTGGGTTGCCGGGCCTCAGGCCAGGGAAGTTATTTCAGGCAGAGATCAGAGCACATTAATTAGTTATTAGAAGAATGTCCCTTTCTGCATGTTCTTCCTGAGACGAGAAATAGACGCTGTGGTAAGTACCTATAACTGAAAGTGGATGGGCAGTCGGGAGGCAAAGGGCCAAGGGCCAGGAAATGAAGAGGCAGGTCTTTGTTTCCGAGGGAAACGTCCCTCACAGGTTTAGTCCAGGGACAGGAGTTGCTACGAATCACTGTGCTCAAAGCAAGCAGCAGGGGCAGGAGAGGGCGGGGGGCACTCTGGGCTACCCCAAGGGGGGGCCTTCTTCGCTCTGGGGAAGGGGTGTTGCATCAACTCACTCTCTTGGAAAGCAACTCAGAAATAGGATTCTTAACATCCAAATGAAAAAGCAGAAAAATTTAAAAACACAATGAAACGGTACAACCTTTGGCCCAGTGATTTCACTTCTGGGAATCTCTGAGAAAACAGTCCAATGTGTGGAAAAATATGCATAGAGGTATTCAGAGTGATTCTGCAATAGCAAAAAATTAGAGATGACCTAAAGCATCCAAAATAAGTGGGCTGGTTAATGAATAATTGCATACACATACAGCGAAATATCATGCGGCTCTTAAAAATAATGCTTACCAAGATTTTTAAAGTTACAGGAAAAAATGCTCCTTTTCTAAGTGAAATAAATTAGCACACAGAATTACATTACGGCATGATCTCAATTGTGTTATAAAATAGCTAAAAACACTGGAAAGATAGATATATAAATATCTATATCTATCTATATACATGATATTTAAAATGGTTTCCCCTGAGTCATGGGCTTTTGGGTGATTTTTTTTTTTTTTCTTCCTCCTCAAATTTATTCTTGTCTACATTTTCCAGTGGGAGGAAAAATAGCTGTTTAGTGGGTTTAATGAAAAGGAGGAATATATGTAATTTGGTTTTGGAGGACTTCCCCATGCTCCAACCCCTCCTACCCTGCTGGTGGACTCTCCCTCGAGGGGGGGATGGCTTTTGATGCTGGAGCTAAATTCAGTTACTACATGAGTGGGGAGGGAGAACCCTTGTACTTGGAGGGTAAGAAAGCGAGGGATCTGCCTCTCCCCGCCTTCCTGTCTCCCTCAGATAAGGAAAAATCTATGGCAACTCAACTCTGCCACTCCCTTCGACCCAGTTAACAGCCAGCATGACTCAGGCAAAGCCAGGAGAGTGTCTCAGGCAAGAGGTACTTAAGTCTGCCTCTCCAGGATCCTGCCTCCCGGAGACACTCGCCTTTCCCCATCTTCCCTCCCATTCTGTAAACATTTCCTGGGAGCCTCCAGGAGCTTCCACCCCAGGCGAGGCCCCCAGGGAGCTAAGGCACAGTTGTAAGATCTGGTGCTACCGGAAGGAGAAGCTCTACATCATGTCCTGGGAGTTATAACCCAGGTGTGTCCAGAGGGCTAGGGAGGGCTGCTGCAAGGGCAATGAGCCATCTGTGAAAGGCCTGCGCTTCCCGTGGGGCACAAACCAGGCCAGCTGGAGGACAGGGATTACAAAGGAAACCTGGTACAGAACCTAGGGAGCTCCGGAAGTGCCTTTGGCAGCAAAGGCTGCTTCATGAACCAAGGGAAATGGATTCGATCAGGGGTTCTCGCTCTGAGATTCTATGTCAATTTGTGCATTTTTGTGTACATGGATGTGCATTTTCCTAAAGATAGGGCCACAGCTTTCGACAGATTTTCAAAGGATATATTAACCTTTTAAAAAGTTAAGAAAGCAATGGATCAGATCCATTGCTAAGAGCCCTTGTCTTTCTAACAACATAAGATATCCAAAGCCGGTAGCTTCCCACCCCCCACCCCCGGAACCTAACTTCTTTAGAAATCACTCAGCCCCTCAAAGCCGCTGAGCCCAAGGCTGTCCACCCCACAAAGGCAACGCCGATCTGGTGTTCTGTTCAGACATGACGTGTTAGCATGGTGCAAGCCCTGCTCCCAGAATGCTTGGGTACAAGCTTGGTGTTAGAGAAAATTAGTATCTAGAAAATTAGTAACCAGACTGTTAACTTTTCTGCTCTCCTTGCCGAACAAAGCACAGTGCTTTGCATGTTGCAGGTGCTCAGTTAACTGGAATGGAAACAAGATTTGATCTGAATGGAAACAAGAGCACCCTGCTTTGAAGCCTCCTGCAGGAGATGAGCACCACTGATTTTGGGGGCCGCTGCCCCCGTGGCCACACTACAGGAGTCTGACTCAACAGAGGGCCACAAAGCACCTGCAACAGCTTGGCAATGACTGTAAATGAGGCCAAAGGAAACCGCCTGGCCTTGGGGGTTGTGTGGACTGAGGACTGGAGAGAGGCCTGTCCTGGAAAGATAGGAAAGATGGTCGTCACTCTGGTGGACAATGTACAGACCTCTCTGAGTGCAGGGTGGACAAGCTGACTCCTTGAGTTTCCCTCTGGCCCTAGGATTCTGTAATTCAAGGGAATAGATGACTCACTCTCAGCGCCACGGGCATTTAGCCAAGCATCTCCTCCCATGCACCTCAGCATCCCAGGTGGGCCTCCTACTCAGTTACACGGCTTTGGACGGTCATTTAACCCCTCTACACCTGCCAAGTCAAGGGGCTGGATGAGACCCACCCGCCCATGTCCCTTGCACCTCTAAAAGACGTTAATGTTATTACTGAGCCATTAAGATCAAACAAGGGAAAAGAAAAAAACATTATGCTTCTGACACTGCTTCTGTCCAGTCTCCAAGAGATCTATGTAGGAACTCTGCTCGGAGAAGGAAACTGATAAAAAGAAGGACCAGTGGCACTGCCCCAGCAGGGGCCACAGAGTCCCCAGCCCACCTCCTCAGCTGCAAAACCCCCACGTGAGTGGCTGAGCCCTTAAGAAGGCAAGGGAGGTGGTCCTGGCCATGAAGGGCTTGCCCCTAAAAAGTGAGGGTGTGAGGCACCCCCAACCAGCATAAGGTGCTCTTGTGACCAGGAGTTTTCTCACTGGGCCTCCTGGGCCTCAGTTTCATCATCCACAAAATGGGGAGAATACGGATGGCCCTGAACTTCTTCAAGCCGACCTCTGGAGCCAAGGGCTAAGTCCAGCAGCGAGGCACTAGGTAGGAAGGGGTGGGGGACCAGCAGTGAAATGAGGGGTGGGGGGAGGTAAGCTTTGGACACACACACAGCAGAATGTCTTCAGCGCCCTCCACGGAAGGCTTCCCGCTTGTCCCCAGGCAGGAGGGGCCCCCGGGAGTGAACGGAGGCCGTAGGCGCTGGGCGGCGGGGTGGGCTGCCAGGGCCCCGGGGCCGGCTCACCTGATGAAGGTGGTCTTCCCAGTGGAGTACTGGCCCACCAGCAGGACCATGGGCTTGTTGTCAAAATCGGCATCCTCCAGGGCAGGCGAGTGAAACTCGTGGAAGCGGTAATGCTCTTCCAGGGGCAGCAGCTTGGTCTTGTAGAGTTTCTTGAGCCCCTCGCTCACCGTCTGGAAGACCTCGGGGTCCTTCCGCCGGCGGTCATCGGAGCCCAGCCAGCTGAACATCGCGGCCGCCGCTCGCCCCCCGCGCGCAGCCCCGCGGCCGGCGCCCTTGGCTCCCGGGGGTTAGAGGCCGCGCAGGGCCGGCCCGCCGCTCCGAGCCGCGCCGCCGCCTCACGCGAGCGCGGGGCTCGGCCGCACCATGGCCGGACGCGCGGCGCGGGGAGGGGGGGCGGTCCCTGGGGCGGCGGGAGCGCACCCGGCCCGAGCTCCTGGGGCCCAGCCCAGCGCCAGCTGCCAGCAGCGGCCAAGGCGGGGTGGGGAGGAGAAATAATCAGAGCGGGGCAGAAAGGCTGCGATCTCGGAAATTAAAGTCAAACCTGCAAAGAAACTGCCAGATGCCGGGGTGCGATGCCGGGTCCCCGACCTGCCCCTCCTCTCCCCCGACTTCTCCAGCCCTGGCCCCGGTGCGGCGAGCGGATGCTGCGGCTCGGCTCCTGCGCGCCCGGCCGGCTCAGGAGGGGCGGCGGCGTGGCCCAGCCCGCGGACAGCTCAGCAGCCGCAGCCGCAGCCCGCAGCCCCAGGCGCCGGTTTAAATGCCAGCCGTGCAGGAAGCGGGCTCGCGGAGGAAGTCCCCGAGTACTGGCAAGGCCAGCCGGGCCCGGCGCCGAGAAGCTGAGCAGGGCGCCGCCATGTGTGTGGGCAGGCGCTCCGCGCGGGGGACCGGCGACCGCAGCCTGGGAAGGGAGGGATGCCGAGTCCTGTGGGAACGCTCCGGTATTTCGGTCCGGGCCTCTGGAGGTTTGATTTGGGAACAGCGCCCTCTCAGGGACAGCTGTGAAGACAGAGCTGACCCGCTCCACCCTCTCCTTGCTTTTGAATAGCCTAGCCTTTCCTTTAGTTACCGAGGCCAATGCCTTAGGAAGACAGGTACTCTAGCATCTGGGAACATTTTCCTTGGGGCGTGGAAAGAAGAATCCGATATCAGGTTACACAAAATGACCACAACTGTCAATATCCCAACTTTTTGCTAGATCTAGGGTGAAGTCAAAACCATTCCCATTCATTCGTTCATTCATTTGTCCATTCCTTCCAGTAAAACAAAACAAAACAAGCAAAACTCCCACAGGTGGTGAGTGGGTCTTATGGGGCAGACACAATTATGGTGACTGTGGATACACAGTTAATCACAAAGATGACCACACACAGACTCTCCCTCGCAGGAGCTCCTTTCCGGATGAGCTGTAAGGAGGAGCCATGAGCAGAGGGCCATGGGTGCGCAGGGGGAGGAGGCATTCTTTTTGTCTGTGTGATCTGAGGAAGGCTTCCCAGAAAGCATGACCATGTCCTGGATCCTCAATGATGACTCCTCAGAGAAGCAGAGAAGACATCCCAGACCGTGTACAGGGCTTTGCAAAGGCTTGGGAAGATGGAAGAAGTCAGAGTAAACAGTTTCTATATCTAGAGTATAGGAGGGTGGAAGGGAGTGAGCGAGGCCAGTGCAAAAGGCTTTGCTTGCCAGAGCAGGAATCATATAGGAAATAGGGACCCAATAGTACTGCTTAACTGTTAACATTAACTAAGCGCTCAGAATGTGAAAGGGGCTGGGCTAAGCTCTCATCGAGCATGTTCCATTCACCCTTCACGGCAGCTCTGAGGCAGAACATATTCTTTCCAGGGCTGCACCAAGGACAACAGGGTGGTAAGTGTTGGCCACGTTAGGCAAAAGGGGTGGCATTGTCTGTAGGGAATTTAAACACAATAATAAAACCAACTCAAAGTCAATCTGCTTTATATTAGCACCATTCTAAACCATGCCAGTGATCAACTCCTCCCCACCAAGGTGGATGGCTCCCATACACTGCCTTCCACAGATGAGGACACAGTATGCGAATGGTCCAGGCGGGACTGCTGATGCTGGGAGCAGTCAGGGAGGGGCTGGAGAGGCAAAAGAGGCTGGCGGCCAAAAGAGGCAATAGTTTCCGATTAGGAAACACTATTCAAAAATTTACAAGACAGCGGCAATTAGGATGGGGAAAAGGTGGTATTCAAGAGACTTTTTATGGCATAGAATTGACAGATCCTGGTAAGCAATAAAAAAGAAGAAATGAAGGTAAGGCAGAGTCTGGGATGGTTCTGAATTTTCTACTGTAGGAGACAAGATGGTTGGAGACAGTGGTCTACCAGTCAGAGGAGTCAGGAAGAGGGCAGATTTAGCATTTAAAGATGAGGTGTTCAGTTACTGGATCATAGGGTATTTCTATTTTTAATTTTTTGAGGACCCACCATACTGTTTTCCACAGTGGCTGCTCCAGTTTGCATTCCCACCAACGGTGCTCGAGGGTTCCCTTTTCTCCACATCCTCTCCAACACTTGTTATTTCTTGTCTTTTTGATTCTTGCCATTCTGACAGGTGTAAGGTGGTAGCTCATTGTGGTTTTGATTTGCATTTCTCCGTGACTAGTGATGTTGACTAGTGATGTTGAGCATCTTTTCATGTGACTATACTTCTCATGGTGAGCACTGAGTAATGTGTAGAATTGTTGAATCATTATATTGTACACCTGAAACTACTATAACCCTGTATGTTAATTATACTTCCACAACAAAAGAATAACAATGAAAATAAATGTAGATGATGTGTTCAGTCTGAAACATGTGGTGGTGGAGAGAGGTGTGGGAGCTCCACGTGGAAGAGTATGGTGAAGCTGCAGGGATTTGGGTAGGGATTATCAGAGGTGGGTGCTGGCTAGAATCTCCTCACTTACAGCTCAAATCTCCTGATTCCCTCCTTGAACCCCAGAGCTGATTGCTTCTTTCTGAGCTCTTTGTACCCCTGCTGGAGTAACCACTTGGATTAATATTCACCCTTGGTACTGGGGCACCTGGGTGACTCATTTAAGTGCCCAACTCTTGGTTTCAGCTCAGGTCATGATCTCAGGGTCCTGAGATCGAGCCCCGTGTCGGGCTCTGCACTGGGCATGGAGCCTGCTTGAGATTCTCTCTCTCCCTCTCCCTCTGTCCCCCTCCCCCACCATGCGGAAAAAAAAAAAAAATATATATATATATATATATATATATATACATATTTCACCCTTGGTGTTTATGTGCTGGGTGTAGAGATACAAAAGGGAGTGAGAAGATATTACAGTACATAAAACCAATAAAACAGCCTCCAAAATACATAATTAATGCCTGTACATCTATAAGAAAAAGGAAAACATTCCAATAGAAAAACCAATAGAAAAAAATGTCAGAAGACACAAAAATTCCTCTTACAAAAGTGTTGACATGAATGTCCTATAGACATAAGAAAAGATGTTAGACCTCAGTAGTAGTATCTGGAACTTGGGGAGGTCTGGGTCTGTCCAGGGGGAGAGGCCAGCATGGCCAGAGTGTCAAGGAAGAAGTCAGGGGATTCCATTGTGGAAATATTTCAATATTTTAGTAACTAGTACAACCATGGTGTTATGTACCACTGAATGTCAGCCCTGAGTGTCTAATTTGTGGAGTACCTGTTGACACATCTAACTCTAGTTCTCAGTCCTGAAGAGTTCTTTGGAAAGGAACCGAGTAATAGTTCAGCATTCCTACATACTAGCAATAGTTATAAAAAATAATTTTTTTTAAAGATATGGTTTATGAAAAACAACAAAACCCTAGGGAGAAATCTAACAAAAGATGCTCAAGAAAATGATAAAACTTAATGGAAAGACATTAAAGAAGTGCTAAATAAATGGGAGAGTCACACCATGTTTAATTATAGAAAGATTCCAGGTCTCAAAGATGAGAATTTTTTACAACATTATTGCTAGATTCAATAATTGATAGGATTTAAATTAAAATCCGAATAGGGTTTTCCCTGGAAGTCAACAAGGTGATTCTAACAATACTCCAAGAATAACTAAGATATTGAAGAAGAAGGAAGAGGAGAAGGAGGAACTGGGGGAGAAGGAGGAAAAGGAGGAGGGAGAAGGAGAAGACAGTAACACCAATAGAAATAACTAGGTGAAGCGAACTTGCCCTAGGGGACGTCATTACCAAGTTGCAATGGTTAAGATGGCGTGGTTTTGGTGCAGAGATAGAAAAATAGGACAATGACACAGTAAAAGAGCCAGTCAATGTGGAAACCCGATATACAGAAAAATTGCAATAGATATCACATTATCTGCTACAAGGTCAGGAAGAATGTTTTCAACAAAACACCGAAAGCATAAACTGCAAATGAAAAGGTTAATAAATTTGGCATTGGTAAACGTAAGCAGTAGTGCTCAACTGAATAGACAAAGAGAGTGAAAAGATATTTACGATATATACAACCTTATTAGTAGTTAGAGAAGCACCACACCACCATTAGATAACACTTCACACCCACCAACGTGGCCAAAAATAAAACACGTTGGATAATACCGAGTGGTAGCAAGGATGTGGCACGGTGGGTACTTTCACACATTGGGTGATGTGTAGATTGGCACAAACACTTCGGGAAGCCATTTGGCATTATCTGGCAAAGCCAAAAACATGCACGACCTCCACTCTGCAACTCCGATGCTAGGTGTGAGCTAGAGAAACTCCGTACACGCGCCCGGAGAGATCAGGGTCGGAATGTTCGTGGTAGCTCTGTGTGAGGCAGCCAAATATTATAAACAGCTACATTTCCCTGACCAAGAAGGTGGATAAATACATTTTGCCGTGTTCATGTCATAAAATAAATTTCTTACCAAATAATCTTCATATAATAAAATAAATACGATGCAAAAGAGAAAATGAGGGGACTAGAGCAACTGAGGACAAAACAGCGCTGAATAAATAAAGCCAGTGGGGAGCTGTGATGTGTAGCCTCGCGCCACTTCTCTCAATTTTGAGATCTTGCAAAAACCACAGTGCATTGTTAGTGGATGCGTAGGAGCTTCTGAAAAGAGAAGTGAGGGCATATAAAACAATCAGGAAAGCGGTGTCCTCTGGGGATGAGGAAGGGAAATGAAACTGGAGATAGGTTACACCGGGGGCTCCAACTGTATTTACGATTTCTTTTTCTTAAGTTTGAAAACGGATACTTGGCTGTTCATTTATAATTCCCCCTATCCTTTGAAAAAAAAAAAAATCTGGTCCTTCGATGTTCAAAATTAGATTTTTTTCATAATCCATGGTTCAAGATGAACTTTTTGTATCTGGATTTTTTTTTTTTTAAAGTAGGCTCTGTGCCCAGTGTGGACCCTGAGATCAAGACCTGAGCTGAGACCAAGAGTCAGATGCCTCATCGACTGAGCCATCCTGGTGCCCCTGTGTCTGGCTTTTTCATTGCATTTTTTCTTTCTTTTTCTTAACGCATTTTAAAATGATATAATGGAGCACCTGGTGAACCCATCAATCCAAGGACTAGAAAAATAAGCAATAATTTACATCTACCTATGTGTTCCTCCCCCATCCTGCTCCTACCCCACCTGGAATTTAGTGTGCTCTATTCCCTCGCTTTTTAAATTAATGTCAGCACATATGTATGGAAGCCTGAACAACATATTGTGGATGCCCAGGGCTTCGGGACTTGATAAACAGCATACCGGCAGCACGCATCTCCTAGAAGTCTGTTTTTTCCTACTCGACATGGTGTCAGCAGCATTGCTTTTCAGCCCTCTCCAGCTCCTGAGCGCCTCTCTCCTGCCAAGTGCCTCTCCCGAACTCAGCATCTGGCTCCTATATTCTGTCACCCTGCTGGCTCACGGAGAGTCCCAGTCAGACAGCCTGCAACACAGAGTCCTGGTCCCCCAACATCCTGGCTGTGTGTTCTTGGGGAGGTGGCTTCACTCTCCAAGCCCCAGCTCCCTGGTCTCTGGAATGGAGAGAGTAACAGGATCGCTCGGGATTAAAAGAGACGAGGGTGCTGTGCTTAGGGCAGTGCCTGGTCTATTGAGAGTGCTCAATATACACCGTTAGCTCTGCATATGATGATCACCATGACTTTCAGTCACTGCATGTGCGCTGCCCCATGATCTGGATCTATTTAGTAAGCTAGTGCGTAAGTCAGGGAGTAGCTCTTTCGGTTCTTTTGTATCTTAACTGAAGAGGGCTCCCTGACTCGAAAGAATATAATTGCTAATAGAGAATATAATTGCTGTAGGCTCTTGGGGGTGACACTATGAAAGAGGGGACTTTCCCTTCTCTTCCCCTTTCTCTGTCCTTTCCCACCAAGATCACCAAGGTCTGGCCAGAAGTAGAGGGGGAGAGATGGACACTGCAGAGGCAACTTGGAATAAAAGCTTGAGCCCTGGTTCAGGGAGGCTGGAGGAGTCAGGAGAGTTCAGTGGGGACCCTGTGTCTGCAACCCCAGAACCCAGGCCCCTCTCAGCCTGGCCCCTGTGTAAACCATGGTTTACTCATTTTGTTGGCCTCCATTGGAGAGGTAAGTGCATCAAGTCAGCCAATATCTATCATTGAGAAATAGGCTAAACTATTTAACCACCTTTTGACAACATCCTCATCCATGACACCAGACCTAAGAATGACACTTACAATGCTATTGCGGGAATAGAATAAAACAGCGTTGGTCGGGGACCTAATACAGTGTTATGTATTTACATCTTTCTAGCTACCTAGCTAGTGATATAATTATAGACTAGATCTATAGCACTCTGTAAATAATAGTTCACTTCCCCTTGAATGAATGACAACTGAATACACATAAGGACAGGGAAATCTGGAATAAAAATAAGGAGATTAGCAAATTGTGCTCCAGAAGTGCACAAAGAGGAAAGGGGATGAAGAAACAGGGTCAGGCTAGGTTCAGTTGTCCAGTTGTCTAGGAACTGCTTTCCCCAGTCATGCCGTTACTACCACATCTACGTAATTGCTGGGACATGTGTCCGTTGTGCATGCCAGCTCACATGGGCAGGAACCTAGTTTCATCCCGTGGTGTACCAGGAGCAGAGCTAACCTGGCAAGTCCACCATCACAAAGAAGAAAGCCCACACCATGAAGGCAGTGGTATATGTCTGGTTTTATTAACATGCCTGTTTGATGAGCCTCCATGGCTCAGTTTTCTAAGACCCTCATCTCCCAAAGGCAAGACATATATAACTTGCAAGATGTGAGCTGTAGTTAGAAAACCTCCCCACCAGTACCTTCAACCTCAGACTCTGATTCTGGGGGAGGAGGAGTAGGGGAGGGAGCGGGGCAGGAGGGGGCATTACTCTTGAAGCATCCGTCCTTACAGCAATCTTGGAAGTGAAGATAGGGATGCTTCCCGGGGAGGAGCAGAGAGGCTGAAAGCTTTGCCCACCGAGGCATCTTCTATGGAGCTAGCTATCATCCTACTTTCCTACTTTCCCCTCAATCCATAAAAGCTGTGAGGCAGCTTACCAAAATCTCCAGAATTCTAAAAAATAGTTTAACCCTTGAGGCAGTAGATAGGAGGGGAATGGGCAGGTAGGTGGGTGGTGCAGTGAGAAGGTCAGAGCAGATGAGTTCACCTGGGACTCCTTGGAGGTGAGCAACACAGGTGGCTCTAAGCTTCTTGATCAAAGCAAACCAGAAACAAGTTCTTGGTCCCTACCCAGATAGATCGATCTTTCCCTGCCAGAAGTATTGGATCACACCATTCTGCTAGACAACCTCCCTTGGGTGAGAAATGTGACAAAACAGTGAAACTCTAAAAGCACAAGAATCCAGAGCTGGAAGGAGTCTGGTACTTAGCAGTGAGTCCAAGCATCTTTCCCAGGTAGTAAGTTTTGTTGGTCTGCCCACCGGGGGGAGCTACAGGAAGCTCCTGGAGGAGGAAGGCTGGGCTTTCATCTCTCCTAAAACCTAGCTCAGGGGCACTTGGCTGGTTCAGTCCTTAAAGCATGCAACTTTGATCTCAGGGTTGTGAGTTCAAGACCCATGTTGGGCATAGAGACTAATTAAAAGGGAAAAAAAATCCCTAGCTCAGGGCTAGTGCCGGCCCCCAAACTTCACTTATGGCTGAAGTGATTCTTGATGAGCAGAGACTGGAAATGTGAATTTCCTACAGCTGGCCAATGGTTATAAGACAAGAAGGCCATGACTATCCCAAAAGGTGCATGGACAGAGGGAACCTGATAAGGCAGAGGATTTTTTTTTTAAACACAGAAGCAGACAACAGTGGAAGTTACAGACTGCTCACGTCTTTTAAAAGTCAGCTATTCAGCAGCTACCTCTTGCTTTGTCTCCATTTTGAAATTGTATCTCTTTTAATTTTACTTATTTTGCATTTTGCTTTCTAATTCTGATTATAGATTTTTTTTTACTTACTGAAGTTTAACACTTTTATAGTAAAAGCTATTGATTTTATTCTTTTTTTTTTTTTTTAAAGATTTTATTTATTTATTTGAAGAGAGAGACACAGCGAGAGAGGGAACACAAGCAGGGGGAGTGGGAGAGGGAGGAGCAGGCCTCCTGCTGAGCAGGGAGCCCGATGCAGGGGCCCGATCCCAGGACCCTCAGATCATGACCTGAGCCGAAGGCAGACGCTTAACGACTGAGCCACCCAGGCGCCCCCTATTGATTTTATTCTTTGTGATTCCTTCTCTTACTACACTAAACTTAGAATTCCTCTGCTCAGATACTTGAGAATTTTTTTCTCGAAATTGTCCTGTTGTTTGACATTTTTATATATAACTTTTTAATTCATCATTATCTTTGTTGTTATTGTTGTTGTAAAAGTTATGGGGTGGTTCCAGGTGCTTGAGCAGTTCTCTGTTAAATAATCTTCCGTTCTCTTTTCCATGGCAGGTCTTCTTAAAGATAAATTAGTACAAATGATTGAAGAACATAAAGCCTATTTCAGAATTATCTGTTCTGTTGCAGTGATTTGTCTATTTTTAGTAACGTGCCATTAAAATCACTGTGATCTTATGATACATTTTAATATCTGGTATGAATATCCCCCCTTACTTATGTGATTTTAAAATTTCTTAGATATTCTCTTTCCTCTTGTCCTCATTGTCTTCTTTCTCTCCCTCTCTCTCTTTTGTTTCTTCTAACTGAAAAGTCATTGTGCAAAGTAACTATGCCATTGGCCCCAGGCCACAAAATACCATGAGTATTTCACATATCCTAGAAAGCTAGCCAAATGATTGAATTGGAATGAATGCTAATATTCAACTACATGGAAATTTCATTAATTGAATTAGCCATAGTCAATGGTGGACATAGAAGTCGTTTTGCAGAATTATTGTCAACAATAATAAAAGCTCTATTTCAAAGTTATCTGTTCTGTTTTAGTGATCATCGATCAAAGATGAGTATTTTTGTATATATGTCTTCATCCATGGCTTTATTTATGTAATATATTTTATATAAATGGAATTTTTGGGAACATTATTAATGCTTTTGGTACTTATCACCAAATTGCTTTCCAAAAGAGGTACATCAATTTATCCCTATCACAATGATACCAGAGTTCCGAGGGTTTTTTTTCCCCTTTAGCACTGTATGTTATTAATTAAAAATATTCACCAATGTGGGAAGTTGGCAATGATATCTCTTTTTTAAAATTAGTAAATGTGTCATTACAAAAATGTTTGAAATTTTTCTTGTGTTTATTCACCATGTATATTTCTTCCATGATTGTCTGGTTTTTTTTATCCTTCATTTTTCTAGAAACGTTTAATGTTTTTCTCATTGTTTTGAAAAGAACTCCTTATTTACAATAAGGACATTAATCTCTTGTGTGTTTATTCATCCAGATTAATTTTAAAGAAATTTTGTCAATTACCTCTCTCTCTTCACTCCTCTGAAAAATGGAATCATTGGGATTTTTTTTGTCAGAATCTCATTAAAGCTATAAATTAACTTTAAGAGGATGAACGTAGTCTTAATATTTATTCCTTCCATCCAAGATGTCATGACTTCCCATTTATTCATATGTCTTCTACATCTTTATAAACTGTAGTTCCCATCAAACAGGTCAAAACATTTCCTTTAAGATTATTCTGTTATTTTATATTTTTATTGTTACTCTGGATGAGATATTTCTATTGTGATAACTTCTAACTGCTTATTGTTATATATAGGAATGCCATTACTTTAAAAAAATTTGTCTTAAGTTTGTTTTACTCAATATTCATTAATATAATTTCTAGTTTATTCTTAGGTTTTCTAGTTATATAAGGACCATCAGCTAGAGTTTTTCCTCTTCATTAATACTATTTTGATTTATAATTATATTTCATATTTTGGATTTTCAGAACAATGTTGAAAATTTTAAAAAAGGAGCATTCTTGTTTTGTTCCCAGTTCCTAGATACCTATCTAGATTCTTCTTTCTTTGCTCCCTTGGCTTGGGAGTTGTGACCTCTATCAACCCTTTTCTCTTTTTTGTCAGATAAAAAATATTCTACTAAAACAGAACATCTAGTATACAGCATCTTCTCAAATTTAACATACATATATTTGTGTGTATGTAGAATCCTACATACCTAATTACATATATGTTATATACTCGAGTCTTCTTTTTTATTTTATTTTATTTTTTAAAGATTTTATTTATTTATTTGACAGAGAGAGACACAGTGAGAGAGGGGACACAAGCAGAGGGAGTGGGAGAGGGAGAAGCAGGCCTCCCGCTGAGTAGGGAGCCCAATGCGGGGCTCTATCCCAGGACCCTGGGATCATGACCTGAGCCAAAGGCAGATGCCCAACCGATTGAGCCACCCAGGCACCCTGAGTCTTCTTTTTTAGAAGTCTGGGTAGCTGGTGGTGCATTAGTAGAAATGAGACCGCAGGAGGCACTTGGGGAGATATCTAGTGATAGTCACCAGAATACTGAAGCACTTCTCAGTATCTTCTCAAAGGGTTGTCCTTTACAGGATGGGACAGAATTCACATGTTAAAGAGACATGAGATCTAATTTATGGAAAACTCAATGTGAGTCAACACTTAGATGTAGTTGCCAAAAATAACTATAAACTTCTAGCTCCCTGAAGACAAACATAGGAAATGATGATGATCGGTGTTGGCTAAGAGCCTGATACATAGCAGTCATGATGCTAGGTGTTCTCACACAGATTACTCATGTCTATTTTCACGAGGACAGTTGAAAGTGTCGAGAGAGAAACTGAAGCTAAGTCCCTAAAATGAAGCAGAGCAGGGGATATGCTATAGTTTTTATGAAGTGTAGGGTCTTGAATTGAAACAGTATACCCCAGATCTGGCCTGATGTGTCACGTTTAACAGTGACAGAGCCAGTCCCTACATTGTCTTGTAAAGAATTTAAGGAACTAAAAATTTTAAAGTTATACTTGAAGGGCTATCACATGGGAGGGCAAACACTATGGATATAGGGTGAGCCCAAAACAATCAATCTACTACTGTGATATCGCCTGCTTGCAGATTTCAATTACTAACTACCTGCATGCCAATAATCGTGAACATTCCTATCTCCAGCCCAGGCATTCCCTGGGTGTCCCGTAGGCAGCACACACTCAGTCCTGGGGGTTAAGGGGTCCTCAAAGACCTCTCTGTGAGCGCTGAATCCAATCATAAGGAATAATCATAATCATTATTTTAACAAAATGTTTTGAGTGCTGATTATGTACTAGCCCCTGAACTAAATATGTTGTATTTGTTGAACACAATATTAGTTGAATTCTCCCACTAATCTTCCCAGTATGTATGATTACTATGTTGTAGATGATTAGAGTGAGACTCTCAGAGGTTAGTTCTCAAGCTATCCACCTGAAACCAGTATCCAAAGGGTTTATGGGACTAATGAGCACAGCCGCAACTTTTTACCCAGGCCTTCTCATTTGCTTTTAAAGTTGCCTGACTCTCCTTGGGGAGGCAGATTTGGGGCATTGTCCTTCTGTCTCCGAGTTTGGTTGCCTCTCGAATAATCTCTTTCCTTTCTGCGTGATCCAGGTCCCAGTGATTGTTTCTACCGTGTATCCGGCAGATGAACTTGGGTTCGGTTACACAACCCGTTAAGTGGTGGAGTCTGGTTCAAGCTTCCAGGTTCGTCTGACTCTCAAGGTAAGCTCTTTCTAGGACGCAAATGCCACATTTCCAGAGCAGGCAGATCAAGGTGGAAGGCACCATGCCAGACATGCCCAGACATGAGGGCCCTCCCGGTGACTGATGTTTTCATGGCTACTGCCTCATTCCAGAAGCCTATCAGAATTATGCTTTTCAGTTAAAGACATGTTCGGGGTTTTTGTTTGTTTGTTTTTGTTTTTTTTATGTTTTGAAAGGCACACACAAACCCTTCCATGGAACTGTGGGAGGACAACATGTTTCAACAGAAATCCCTGCCATGTTTCCATTGAAGACTTTTGCCCACACAACTCTATAAAAGCCTGGTGTTTCCTGGATGTAGAGAAATCCCTTATTTTCAGAGAATGCAAGGTTGAGGATGGCTAACAGATATACTTGTTAAGGTTAGGAATTCCTTCGATTGCAGAGCAGGCAGCCTGCATGCTAGAGACACCACTTTAGGTGGTTCTGGAGGACAAAACTCTCAGGAATGGGAGCTGCCATATTGACAACTCTGCAGGCATCATCACCTAACTGGGATGCTGTTGACTTCAGGATGCTCTTCCCCTCCTTTCTTGGATCTCCTGGGCATTGGGCACCTGTCTTACTCATTTCTGTACCCCTGGGATTAGTCATGATTTATTTACCATTGGGACTTCTTTCCTAACAGAAACTTTGCCACCACCTCTTGGAAGGAAATATGGAAATTGTGCTGTTTTCCCCAGCAGTCAATTTTCCCTGTTATGATCATCATAATGGCAAACAAACTTTCTGCCAAGAAAGACAGGCTAGGTCACAAGTCAAAAGGAAAATCAACCAACCAAAACAAATATATAAGTAGAGGTAAAATTATAAGACACTCAGGGGAAAAGGATGTCAGGAACAAAGTAAGGGTCAGAAAGAAGAATGGTTAGAAATACATTCCATAGTTGTGTATTGATTTGGACAAGTTTAATAATGCCAAGAACACAATTAAGAATAGAGGCAGAAAACAAGGTGTACACAATGAGACATTGAAAGAAAAAGTCTAGGCAACATTTTTATCTGTTAGGGAACCAGACTAAGAGCTAAAAAAGAAATGAAAACAAATCATGCTGTAGACCTTTTTAAATTTCTGTCTTGGGGGTGCATGGATGGCTCAGTCAGTTAAGGGTCTGCCTTCAGCTCAGGTCATGATCTCAGGGTCCTGGAATCAAGCACTGCATCGGGCTCCCTGCTCAGCGGGGAGTCTGCTTCTCCCTCACCCTCTGCATGCCTCTCCCCCTGCTTATGCTCTCTCTCTGTGTCAAATAAATAAATAAATAAATAAATAAATAAATAAATAAAATTTTCTGTCTTTGGATAGTCTTTCTTTGAAGGAATAGTTAATAGTTTCATAATTGTGTGATTTCTGGGTATGCTAGGAAGGCCCATCATGAGAAAAGGATCCGTCCCAATGGCTTATTGTTCATACATGAAGGTCTATGCTTCAAGGTCTATATTTTGTGTTTATTTTTATTTATTTGTTTATTTATTTTAAAGATTTTATTTATTTATTTGACAGAGAGAGGTACAGCGAGAGAGGGAACACAAGCAGGGGGAGTGGGAGAAGGAGAAGCAGGCTTCCCGCTCAGCAGGGAACCTGATGAGGGGCTTGATCCCAGGACCCTGAGGATCATGACCTGAGATGAAGGCAGAGGCTTAACGACTGAGCCACCCAGGCCCTCTTGTGTTTATTTTTTTAAAATTTATTTATTTATTTGAGAGAGAGAAAGCATGTGAGTATTGAAGGGGGAGGGGAAGAGGAACAGGGAGAGAAAAAGTCTTAAGCAGATTCTGCTCTGAGTGCAGAGCCCAACACAGGGCTCGATCTCACGACCCTGAGATTACCTCCTGAGCCGAAACCAAGAGTCAGATGCTTAACCGACTGTGCCTCCCAGGCGCCCCAATCAAGGTCTATATTTTATAATTGAAACATTGGCACTTGACAATTCAACTACTATTAGCCATGAGCATCTTTTCATGAATTAGGTTATCAGATTCTTTCCAATGGTCGTGGGAGAAAACATGTAAAAAAAAAAAAAAAAAGAAAGGCAGGAGTGCTGGATGAATGGATGTTTCACGAATTTGCTACAGAAATGCCAACATGTACTACCCATCTGAGTGAAAAGTTAGGTCATATATGGGTCTCAAGTATTGCCCCAGTATGACTTCAAGTGCTATACAAACCTGCTCCCCTGGACCCATGCTAAATTAGAGAAGCGGGGGGTAGAGAAGACATAACCAGAATGGAGGCTGATGGAGGAGGGCTCTTGCTTCTGCTTCCAGTTAGCTGCTTTCCACCCAAGATTTACTGACCAATTCTGCCCCAAGACTGGGGAAATAGCTAGGTCCCAACTCAGATTTTGTGGGGTCTTGAAGTCAACAATGTCACTGGTTTGCCTTTCTAGGATCAAGCAATTTCCTTGCATCCTAATACCACAAAGGTGCTCGCTGCCCAGGACCTGCTTTCCAATTAGACAGATATCAGACGTGTTTCTGCCCCCATTTCTAGGAATCCAGTTGTGCTCTGTGGCCAGGTCACCATTGCTGTTTTGGACCATCTCTGATGTTGCCTGCCTGGTGTGTAACCTAGTGTATTTCTACATTTCTTCACCCTCTCCGATCCCAGACCATCATGCCCTGCCTCCCTGATCTGCATGGCTCCCAGTGCACCCCCAAGCCCTTCCCAGGTACAGCAAATCTTGTCAATTCAAGTTTGCTTGGGTTATGAGTTAGAAATAAGTGTCCTTAAAATTCTGGTGAGCTCTCTGATAATTTAGGAAAACACTCTCTTATTGAAAACAAACAAACTTGTTTGTTTTTATTTCCAAACTTTGTAGTGAATTTCTTAAAAGATATTTTCCTATGACATTCTGAAAATATTTTGAGGATAAAGAAATTAATAATTTAGGTCTTAGAATTTACGCTGGAATCTTGGGATGAGTTAGCCCACAAGGTCTCTTTTTATAATCTTGGTTTTTGGATAAATTTCTAATGCTTAAAAGTTATATATGGAATCACCAATTTTTCCTTTCATTCTTCTGAACTTGATGTGGTCCTTTCTCCCACTCACAAATCAAATCCTTTCTCTTTACCTTATTTGATCCTAATTTTGAAAACCTGTAACCAGTTGAAAAAAATCAAGCAAGAAAAACATCAGAGAATAGTACAACCTGTCAATTGATTTCATGAAGCTTTGGTGCGGCCATAACTACCAAGACTTTGAATTCTTATCTAGAGGGCTGCTAGTAGTAACCTTTGCCAGAGCCGTGATGCCTCATGATTTTCTTGTTTTACTCTTGTATCTGCACAGAGGGAATCAATGCAAGAAATAGTTAGAGCTTGTCCGTAAGTATTTTAGTAGTTTTCCCCATTTATAGTTGTGTTGGACACATTACAGTTTTAACTTGTTTTTTAGTGTGAGTTGAATTAAGCAACAGAAGTGACCCATGTGAGCATGCATGAACACTTGTGAGCAGTTATATTTACTGTACTTAGTGCCTTAACTTCATCCTCAACCAGACTTCTGCACGTATTATATCACTACCTGAAATTCCAGCAATCAGGAATTTGTCTGGATAAGGAACTCCCTATTTTTTAAAAAAATGCAAATCCTTATAGCAAGGTTAAGGGGGTATGAGCTCTTCACACACTTATGAGGACTAGTTCCATCAGATTGTTCTCTGGTGCCCTGAAGGAACGAGAATTTTGCTTGGAGGAAAAGGAAGGAACCACTTTGGAGAGAGTACTTAGTTAGGTTTGTGTAGGGCACTTGGAGAGTCTGTGGAGTGGGGTAAGAGGATGCCAGAGACAAACTTGTTTTCCTTTGAATGTTTGCTCAAGGCAGGTCCCAAGCAGAGTCATAGAATGTTATAACAAAAAGCTGAGAGTTGATGGAGTACCACTTCCTCGTTTTATGTAACTCAAGTCCCAGAGAGAGGAGGTGACCTGCCCAGCTTCACAGAGTCAGTGGTAGAACTTGGACCTGAATCCACTCTCATGTCCGTGCTCCTTCTCTAATATTCTGCCACCTAGCACAGGTAAGGAGGCATTCCTTTCCCCCTTGGATTTTCTGCTAGGACCCAGAACTCGGCAAGCACTCAGGTCCTGCTGCTCCGGAGCTTACGGAGGCCACCAGAGCCCTCCTGTGGACTTTACCACTCCTCAAGCCTTGTTTCTACTGGAAAATGAACTCCTGGTCATAAATCACAAATTTGCTAACCTGCTTTTGGTCCACAGCCCACCCCTGGGTCAAGGAGAGCCCAGGCCGTGCAAAGATAGGACTCATCCCCAGATGAGGAGGGGACATCCGACTTCTGAATGACTGTAAGTCACAGGGCTCATGTGAGAGGCCAGTGAGCCTCCTTGGACTTGTTTCTTTTACCCCAAACAATAATTCACAGGAGGATCAAAGGAGGAAATGGCCACTGGGCCTTGCCCTCTTCCACACAGTTTATGACAAGTCCAATGACGACCTGACAAAAACAGCTCTGACATAGAGTGAGTCCCAGCCCTGCTCTAGGTGTGGAGCGGGGACCTAGGGTTGAGAAGCAGCCCCAGCCAGAAGTTCCTGAAACAATGGCCAATATGGGAGGGAAGATCAGTGCCAGGGTGAGGGGATAAAAATGAAAAAGTTCTGTCTGAGATACAACTTGGAGATCAGTTGTAACAGCAGTTCTCTCTATACGCATAGATCCCTGTGGTGTTTAGAAAACATTTTCACATTTGTGACTTGATGTATTATTAATAGAGATGAATTATGCTGATTTCTCAGAAGAGAATATTGAAGTTTTCTTAACCAAACAGGATCTTCTCCCCTGTCTTTTGATTCCTAAATCCACTACTCCTGCTATCCACCCAACACCCTCAGACCAAATAGGGTAAGGAAGGCTGGCCATTTAAACACGAGGTGGGGCAAGGATTCAAAGGTCTTTGAACTCAGGAGGAAAGCTTTGGATTTGACTTACCAGTGACAGAAAGACATGGTTTCTTGATTGATATGATGAAAAGCTAGTGGAATATGATGCATCTGGGACTGAGTTCCATCTCTGCTGCTTACTAGCTGTGGGTGCTTCAGTGGGGTTACTGCTCTGTGCCTCAGCTTCATTTTTGTGAAATGCGGAAAATAGTACCACCTCACTGAGTTGAGAAGATTCAGTGAGATTCTGCATGCAGTGTATTGAGCATTGTACCTGGCATGTCACAAGGGCCCAATAAATGTTGGAATGTTGGCTATTGTCTTAGTCTGCTCAGAATGCCTTAAGAAAGGCATTCAGTTCATCACAGCTATTACTACCGGTATTATTTTCCTTATCAGTGCTAATGAAATGAGTAAGGTGATAGATAGTTGCACAAAAAGATCAAGATGTGAGAGGTCAGAGTCAGAGCAAAGGCCACCACAGAGAAGCCCGTAGGAAGGAAGAGGAGGATGAAGTTCTAGAAGTAAGGAACTCGTTCATTCCACTGACGGTATTAGGCAATTAAGGCATTGCTCCATGTCCTGGGGACCCAAGGATTGCAAGCATGGAGTCAGGCAAGTGAGGGCTGACTTAGTCGCTGTGCTGAGCTCTGCACAAGCCATACCAGGAGCCTAGCACAAAGGTCCTGGGAGAGCCAAGAACACCTACCAAAGAGCCACCATGTGAGTGCCAGGAAAGGCTTTAAGGGAAGAAGAGCCAGTGTGGAATGCAAGGAAACAATCAATAGAGGTTGTTTCTAGCCATGAGTGGCCAAAGACAAGAAGACAAATGAACCAAAATGGGGGATTTCAGGAAGTAGGGTTGGGAAAGAAAAGGGAGATCTCTCAACGGCACAGGGGAATCGCTGGGTTCCTTCTCAGCAGAGAACATCCCTGAGGGCTTCATCAAACTCCAGAGACCACAAAAGAACATAAACATTGCATTAGTTCCTGTAATGAAACAATGTTCTAAGTCATATCTCCAAATACCCTCCCTTATCTGGAAGTGAGAAGATGACTAACTGTTGTCAAGGCATTACTGAAACAAATTCTGTCTGCCTGGTTTTCTAAGAAAATAATTGTATTTGTGCAATACCATCACAAAGCCCTGGGTGCTCCCCTCCCTTCCAGAGAACATACAGTGGGGCGGAGCCAAGGCTCTGGGAGCCAGGAACCCAGACTCCCAGCCAAGCACATGTGCTGAGAAAGGCTCATATATAAGGTTGGTCTCAGGCAGCAGATTTCTGATTGCACTGGGACTAGAGCCTGTCCATCTGCTTAAAGAAACAAGATCTTCAGTGCAGGTAAATTTCTTTAGCTCCAAGGGTGGGATCAGTTTAGCCCAGAGCCCCCAGGGTCCTCTGGGGTCTCTGGGTTCAGACGATGAGAAAGAGGTAGTTGCTTCTCCTGGTTTGAACTTTGCAGGTCAGAGTGTATATGGGAAAGAGCCCTGGAGCCTGGAGACCTGAATTTTGTTCTCAACTTTGTTGTCCCTAATCTGCGTGACCTTAAAGAACAGACTTCAGCCCTTTGGCCTCAGTCTCATCATTAAAATCAAGGGTCTTTGGGCGCAGGGGATCTCTGAGGTTCCTCCAGCTTTGATTGTTATCAGTGGTTATTTTGTGGAGTAACTGAGGTCGCTAGGTGCTGTCATTTCCCAGGGCTCAGACCATTCCAGCGGTTTTCTGAGCCTCCTTGATTTTGGAAGGGGTCTGGAGGTGGCTGGTTCTTGTCTGGAGCCTTTTGTGGGGTCCTGATGTTCTGGGAGGCAGGCTGTTCTCTGGGCGCTGATAGACAGTGAGGCTGGTTTGACTTCTGTGAAATCAGATGTGAAGAAGACGCCAGTGATGATGCTCACATTCTGTAAGACAGAAATAGTTCCTGAAGAAAACCAGAATACGTCACCCCAAAATATGCCTCTTTGATATAAAAATAATTTTGAACTGAAGGCACTTGAGAAGTGGTAAACACCGAAAAAAGTTCCCTCTTTTCCGCCTAAAGGCAGGAAATAAATTCTCCTTTTATTGGAGACATACTCTTAATAGGCTCTGCAAACAAACCTGCATAGAGGAATCTGCAAGCAAACCTAGTAAAAATAACCCTTATCTTCCTTGTTCTTGTCCTAGTTAAGGAAATTCTTTTCTTAGTTAAGGAAGATAAAGACTGCTTAGTTCTAGTTGGGCCTAGCCCAAATTCCTTTGTCATGTCAATTATTCACAGATTTATTTGTTTCTTTGTCTAAAAGGTATGGGAGCATCCTGCTCTGGCCACTTTGGGTCTTCATCCTCTTATAAAGGCTCCCGTGTTTATGTAAAAATTCAATAAAATTTGTGTGCTTTTCTCTTGTTAATCTGTCTTGGTCAGTTTAATTTTCTGACCCAGCCAGGACCCTAAAAGGACTGAGGAGAAATTTTCCTCCCCTCCATCTCTCATATAGTAGTTATCAGTATGACACTAGGGCTCATTTAGACTAGAAATCTGGAAATCACCATGGTTGGAGCCATTTGCTGGCCTCTGGACATGAGAAGTCACTAACTGGGGCTCTGGATGATTCTGGAAGAAGGCAGGCAGCTCTCAGCTCAGCTCATAATCCTTTTTGTGATTTGAATGGGAGGTAGCCTGGATATGGGTTAAACATTGTTGTTCCAGAAATGCCAGGTATCGTCTACGGGAGCTCAGGGCTGGAATAGTGATCCTAACCTTGAACTGGTGAAGTAGACCTAGGTTTTTAGATCTGGGGACTCTCCCTGACCAGACAGGGCGAGAAGGTGTCTTTGACTTTTAGAATGAGGATTCTTAGACTGGTGGGTGCCGACCATTACACGGAGTGAGCACCTTGCAGCGAAGAGAAGAAGGCCCTCTCTAGAGTGGGAGCCTGGCTACTGGTCCGTGATTTCCTTGTGGGCAGAAATTAATTCATCCTGTACTCCTATCATCAAGGGTGATGCCTGGCCCATGGGGAGGCACTCAATAAAGCCTTGTTTATGTAGTTGAATTTACCACTTTCCAATCTCCCTATAAATCTCTCTCCTGACCATCAAAACAATCAATAGAAAGGAGTAGAATAGACTCATATATTAGTGGTTTAATTGGCTTTGTGATAAATGTGTCCACTCCAAGGGTAACCAATAAACCGATTTCTAACACATAGATAGGTTTTGCCCTTTTTTTTGAAAGTTACATACGTTGTCAGAGGTTCTCTGTGCCTGGATATTTTTCACTCAGTACTGGTGTTTGTGAATTCCATCCGTATTGTAGCAAGTAGTTCTTGTTTGTTCAGTCTCAGTGCTGTGTAGTATTCTGTTGTGTGAATATAGCCCAATACTATTTATCCATGTTCATGCGCATGTGGGTCGTTCTCAGTCCAGGCCTAGTTTGAATAATGCTGTTATGAATACTGTTGTATATGTCTTTTGGAGCACAAATTTAAGCATTTTTGTTGGGTAATGCCCAGGGGTGGTTGTATCGTAGGGTGTATATATGTTTAGCTTTAGTATTCACGGCCAAGTCGTTTTCCTAAAAGATGTTTTTGATTAACTTACTTTCCCCAAAGTTTTGCCTTAATTTCTAACTGCACAGCTTGGCATTTAAGTAGTGTAAATCATAACCTAAGATGCAAAGCCATCATTCCTCAAGTCCAGGACTGAGCCTTGCGGCGGGCAGGGGATGCTCTTACCCAGCAACCTCCTACCCAGTGTGCACGCTTGAACAATGGGCAAGCAAGCACTAAGTCGTAACAGATTCACGGTTGTTCTTTCTGGGCAGCTCCTATTACAGTGGTCTCTGCCTGTCACACAAGATCGGAGACCCTTAGAATACCTTTCCTAAGGTGAAAACATCAATACATCAGTGAGGCGACTCAGCTGTGAGGAGGAGATCAGATGTGCTGGGGGGTGCAGAGAGGACTCTGGGGAGGAAGGGAAATCTGAGCTGAACTTTGAAGGATGGATGCATTTGAAACAAAGAGAGCAAGAAACACCTTTTAGTTGTGTGCCCATAAAAAGAAAAGTTGGATAGAGAAGAGGAGTGTGCTGTAGGTTATTTACACAGAAAGGGGCCAAAACACCAAGAGCCTGACTATTTGGTTTGAGGCCATGGGCTGTGTGGATCCGAGGGGAGTGGTGTGAAATGGCCGCTCCGAAGGTAAATGCAGGGTCAGTCGGAAGAAAACGTAGCCAATGTAGCAGTAAGTCTGTGACTCTTTAAGATGTAAATACTCCTAAAAAAAAAAAATAAGAGTAACTAACTTAAATCTGTTTTAAAACTCATTCCTATTCAAATGTGTTTTTGAAATGTTCAGAAGAGAGAAAAATTGAAAGGATTTGTCCATTAGAAGTGTGGAAGGTGGTGGAGAAATAGGAGCAGGGACTGACCTGAGGCTAGTGGATGAGAGCTATAAGACCAGAAGTGGGCTTGAGGGAACAGAATGACCCCAGTGGGATTCTGGATGAGGGGCTCAGCCCCACGAGGTTGAGCAGGCTGAGAGCCCATTGGACCTCCTCAGAAGTCTCACCTGCACACAGGGGTGCTGAATGGGGTGACCACCAAATTCCTTCTAGCCTGATATTTGGTTCATATATAGTGAGTGACATCTTCCACACAGGCTAAGTGAATATTCCTAAGCCCAAGGAAAGTTATCTCTATGGGGGTGTCTGCACTTCTACAAAGCCACAGATTCGTGGCTGTTTAGTGTCCCATGGAGTCAGATGAAAGATGGGGCAGTTGCGAGTGGGTAGAGAGTGCCACAAAATTTTAACATCTCCAAATAAACATACAGTGAGCCCATAGGAACCCCTAGCATCACCAGCTAAGGCAGGGCGCTTCCTGCCCCTCCTCCCCCCAATCTACTCCCAAGGTATATGTTCCCTTTGGAGACTCTTTCCTCCTTGAAGGTTGACCTTGATTTTACTTTGTTGCCCAGGGTGCTTTGCCCTGGAAACTGCATAATTCCCCAGGAAGTAACCCCAAAGCCAGCAAGGATTGGAAGGGAAGGCTGTTAATGAGGCTCCTGAAAGCAAACCTCAACTTAAAACAGTTCTCGGGGATGTGAACAGAAAAACAGAAGAGCAGCCGAATGATTGACAGCTCACAAAAATATTTCATATCCTGTATCTCATTTCATCTTCATATCAAGAGGGGTGGAGAGGGCAGGCTTTATCATTCTTTACATTTTGCAAATGAAGAACCATCTATTTGTTCATTTAGTCAGCCTGTCAGGGAGCATTTATCAAGCATCTGTTTATTCATGATGTATTGCCTGGCTCTGTGAATCCAGAAAAAAATATATGCCATTCTTATCTTCTATAGCTCATGGCTGGGCCGCATTCTTCATTGTCTCCTCAAAGACAAATGTCTGCCCTAATAAGTAAAGGAGTGCTTGGGGTCTTCTGTTACAAACTATATCTAAATTAGACAAACCTAAATAGTAAAAACTTTCATGATCCTTTCAAACCATTAATTTTGTTGTCGGGAAGAAAAATTTTACTTTACCCTTCCAGCTTCTTTTGGCTGGTCTAAGAATTAAATTGACATGAAGCAGATTAACGGGGGAAAATCAAATTTAATTATGTAAGCAAGAGAGCTCCATAAGAAAATGAGGCCCACAGGCAGTTGGGCAGGCAATTGAGGCCTATATGCCATCCAGAACTAATGAAAAGGATGCAGGGGTCTAGGTCTTGAAAGGAAAGGAAAACAATCCACCCGAAGATGAAAAAGGGTAAACAAATGTTTGCTGGGTCCATAGCAACAATGGGAGATAGAGAGGAATTTTAACCAACAGACTTTTCTAGGTCCCACCCTGTCTATCACACCTAGTTCATATTGTACTGTAGTTATCTATGGTAATAGTTCCTTTTCTGAAATAAGTCCTCTATCTAAACTTTCTTAGGTAGTTAGGAGGGAGGCAAAAAAGAAAAACTTCTTGAGTCTTCTGTTTTTTAAAAATAAACAGCCTAAAATAATCCGCATGCCAAAGAGACACACTTTGGGGTGGCAAATTTTGCTCCCCTACATTGCAAAATAACTTCCTCTTTTACAAACAGGTCATGATCTATACATAGAGATGTGGGTTTTCCTATTCATAATCAGTAACCACAAAGCCACCTGAAAACTTCTCAGGAATGTCTGATGTCATCACATCTACAAAATGAATTAGAGACAAGACTTTAGCAGAGAGAAATGGCAGGCCACATCTTCAAGTCTTTTTGAGACATAAATGTAACTGTAAATGTTGAGTCTATAAAAAATTAATGAATCAATTAGAGATAAAATTCTGTTGCATTAACATAAGTTCTTTTTTTTTTTTTTAAAGATTTTATTTATTTATTTGACAGAGAGACACAGTGAGAGAGGGAACACAAGCAAGGGGAGTGGGAGAGAGAGAAGCAGGCTTCCCGCTGAGCAGGGAGCCCAATGTGGGGCTCGATCCCAGGACCCTGGGATCATGACCTGAGCCGAAGGCAGATGCTTAACGACTGAGCCACCCAGGCGCCCCGCATTAACATAAGTTCTTAATGATGGACCCAGTTAATCACATTTTATTCTCTGAATTCCTATTTGGAGCCTACCATTGTGTCTAGCATTGTGCCATAACAATTTATGTCAGTTAGACCATGATTTAAGCCAGTTTGTCTGTAAAGGGCCAGCCAATAAATATTTCAGGCTTGTTGGCCATATGATGTCTGTTGCAACTACCCAACTCTGCTGTTGTAATGTATGTTGTAGATACAGCCATAGACAATACATAAACAGGTAGTGTAGCTGGGTTTCAGTGAACTCTATTTACAAAAACCAGCAATGGGCCAGATTTGGCCCATGGGCCATGGTTTGCTAACTCCTGACTTAGACTCAAGTTTTTTCAAACTCCTTTATATCATTAGCTCTTTTGAGTCCTGAGAGTGTATACAATATGTGTCATCTCCATTTTACAGGTAAGGAAACCAGCTCAGAGAGGGTAAGGGATCTGCCCATGGTCACACAGTAGGAGGGGACAAACCCAGCCACCTCCTGGGTTTCCTAATTCCAAATCTAGTGCTCCACGACCACTGCACACTGTCTATGACACCAAAGAAGTACAGTCCCTGCCCAAGATAAATCAGGCAGTGCCGACAGTTAGTCTTGTTCTTTTGTTCCAGCTGTCGAGAGCCTGGAATTGATCATGTTTCCAATCCAATGCTCTTTATCATGCAGACAGACCATTGTGCAAGAAGCCTAGGTTTCTCTTCTAATTTTACCTCTGACAGCTTGGTGGGTTATGGCAGGATGCCAGAGTTCTCTGGAAATCAATCATTCCCTGGGAGGATTCTACAGGTCCGTAGCACCTGTGGATGAGAATGTGGTTCTTATTTCTTTTGTTTCCTTTCTGGAGCCCCAACTCTACCCTTATGTGTGTATGTTTAGCATGGGTACAGTGTCTGGCGCATAGTCCCACCTGGTAATGTCCCTCAGTGTTCACCAGCCAGTTAGCACCAAAAGGCTTCATGTGGATTCGGAGCACCAGGGACACCCCTCACCATCACAGAGCTCCACCTTGCACCTAACGTCTATAGAGAAGGCAAGTAGAGCCGAGTAGAAAAGTGAAATGGAGGCTCTGACTACTTATTTGCTGAGTTCAAATGAATCCTGACATGAAGCACGTGACAGAGGAGTCTAACAACCTCTGGGGAGCCAAGGAAAGGACGCTCAGGCAGAGACAGGGTGCCTTTAGGTTGCATACTCAAATATCATGTGCCTCAGTCAGCTTTTCCCTCTTCATTTGCGTAGTCGTATGTTATGGGCCTGCTCTGACACTGCTTACTTACAATAGTTAATAGGAGTTTCCAAATACAACCAAGATACACCTGGCCCTTTGCAGAGCACTGTGGCAATCTGAGAAAGAGTCAATTTCAGCCACAGGTTATAACATACAGAAGACATGTAAGACCTGCGAACTGCCCACATCTGGGTCTAGACTCTCCTTAAGGTGCCTTAGGAGTACTTATTTAAAGACAAGATATTTATGCGTTTGGCCTCATTCTGAAATTTGGAGGGTGAAAGCATCTTGGGATGGGCATTTTGTCCTCTGAGCCCGACAAGGCACCAAGACTTGTCATGAGATGCAATGTTTTCAGGCACGGAGAGGAATCTGAATGGCCTTGTGTTTGTTTACAGATGTAAATGTGGTTGGAAGAAGGAGTCAGGGTGGAGGAAGCTTTGCCTGATAGCCCATATCAGGAAGAAACTCAGGGGAAAACACAAGGCCCCAATAATAGCGTTTGGATCCCTGTAACCCAGGTTAGGAGTCGTCCCCCAGGAAGTATGAATGCACTTGTGACAAATGAGAACAGCCAGGAATCAGATTGTCCTCACCTCAGAGAGAGGTTAAGGGTGTGAGACAAACAGCATTCCATCGGTGTTAATCCTGTGGGGGGAAAAGCCGGTATGAGGCAGAGGAGGTTTCCGTGTGTGTGAATCACTCAGAGCAGAGCCCACAATGGGATCCAAGAACAAGATCGTTTCATGAACTGATCACTAGCGGTGCATGATGGGCTGAACTAAAGGTAAGTGTTTAGAAACTTATTTTATAGTAATTGATCAAATAATTTTACTTATGTTGAATCTGAAAAAAATTTTTTAAAGGAGGGCTTGTATTTTCTATATCTTTTTTAAATTTCATTTTTCTATTAATTTATTTTCATTGATTTCTGTGACAAGCTGAAAATAAAAAAATACAGCTGCTTCACTGGTGATAATTTGAGAAGCACCAGTTAGAAGGTGGTAGGGTGTCCTAGGTGGTAGACAGTGGGTCAGTAGACCTTCAGAATGAGGGGAACTCAGTGAAGACCAGACACACAAAGGTTTCCTGGTGGAGAGGATAAAGTTGGACTTTGGAGGATAGGCAGGATCTTGACGGATGAAGAGGCCCCTCAGATCGCTCCTACAGCTGGGAGGGAGTACTCATGCTTGGCATAGGCTTGTTTGCAGGCTGCTTCAGTGCATATACATTCTGTCCCAGGCACTGTACTGGCACAAATGGGAGCTGTTGCCATGGAGGGCTGAGCATGGTTATGGGAGCCAGGGCCCTGGGTTCTGGATAGGGCTCTGATGAATTTTCCCTGGGTAGCCCTGGGAAGATCACTTGACCCCTACTAGGCTGGAAAAGCCATGAGGGCAGGGACTATCTCTGATGAATGGTGCTTAGCTCAAGCCTGGCAGATAAAAATTCCCAATAAAATTTTTGGTGAGCCAATGGATGAATGGGTTTCAGTTTTAACACTTGAAAAATGAGAGGGGCTAGGTAAGATTGGTGGTTTTCTTTT
>NC_138378.1:100657699-100751480 GCF_054177405.1 Leptonychotes weddellii
GGGGGGGTCTCTGAGCCTGGTGTAGAACCAATACATGTTAGAATTTATTAAATCCCTGTGTGAATACCTAGCACTGATATTGAGGACCATCCTGGCGTCCAAAGAACGGTAAATCACAGTCTTAGAGCCTGAGTTATGAAGCCCATAGTAAAACAGATCTGTAACATATGGGACATGAGGAGACCATGCAGCCCCCCTCCTTAGGGACAAGGGAAAAAGGCTTGGGAAAATGGGACAGAAACACAGGCAGGGGACAGGAGCAAGTGTGGCTCTCATGTGCAGTGGGAGCCTAGAAGAGCAGCTGAGAAGGTTGGAGGGACCCCAACCTCTGCGAGCGTGGAGGCTATTATTTTGTTTCCCAAAGTAAACAGAAGTGGAAAACTGCATTTTCTCAAATTAGACTGAATCGAGTAAAAGGGTTTTTGTAAAAGAAACTATTTCTGTATTAGGTGTCTTGGGTCAGTTTTGGATTTTTTTCCTCCTGTAGGAACACTGAAGGCTCCCAAAGTTTCCCATAATTTTTTTTTAAGTTATTTATATCATGCATATTTCTAAATAGAATTTGGGTCAGCCTACAATAAAACTGTAAACAGAACAAAACTATAAGCCAGTTAAAAATTTAAAGGGCAAGGAAAAAGTCATATATGGATAAGGTAAGCAGTTGAGTCCACAGGGAACGCTAAACCTAGGACAGCTAATATGGCTGACTATAAAATTTAGTTCTGAGATTCCCAGTAGCCAAGGCAAAAATGGCAACAGGATGAGTCTCTAGTTCTTATTGTCTGATAAAAGAAAGCATGCATCATCAGGAGATACATTTTATTTCCTTAGCCTTGAGTGGAACCTGTGAAATGTTTTTATGTAAATGGGTAATGTCTTTGTTATCTATGTATAAACTGGAGTGAAGAACCAGCACATGGTCCTCTTCTCCCTCTACAACCCTTGAGTGAGAGCAAAGGGGAAAGGCAGCAAGAGAGAAAGATAGGGAAATAAAGGAGGGAGAAAGGAGAGAGAGAAAGAGAGAAAATAAGAGAGGGGGGGAGAGAGAGAGAGAATATGAGATAAAACAAAAACACATGCCCAGGCAATGTGAGAAGCAGAGCCTGATTCAGGTCTTCTGAACTTTTGTCCAGGTCTCTTTCCCCTTCACTGAGATGATGTAGAATGTCTAGTTTATCTGTACGTAGCTGTTTTACTGTAGGTGGGGAGAGGTTTGGTGGTCCACCAGTATCTGTGACCATAGTCATGTCATAATCAACCTTGAAATTGCATCACGTACATGGAGGCAGCATCAGGGAGTGTAAAAGACATGGACTTTGGAGCTCAGCTGCCCTGCATTCCAACGCTGGCTGGGACTCTTACCAGCTAGGTGACCTTGGGCACATGACCTAACTTGTCTGAGCCTCAGACCCTTAACCGTAAAATGGAAAGTGCGGACACAGTGGCATTTCTCACGTCGGTTGTATACAGCATTGTTTTTAATGTAAAGTTAAATGGATTGACATGTGGTTCATCAGCCCCACATAGGATTCCAGCAGTGGTGCTCATTCCTGACATGTTGTGTTTTATCCTCTCCACTCCTCACCCCTTTATCCTTCCACTGGAGCAGGTTGGGTTTGGCTAATCAGAGACCACCTTCATCCTGTCTCCTGGCCAAGGACCCCAGGGCTGGCTACAAGCCCTGGGTATCATCTTAACTGGGGCTCTTCCATCCTCCACCCGCAGTACTATGGTGACCAGAGGAGACTGCCTCCTGAGTTCTTCTGGAAAAATGCTCCCCTAAGTTGGCCTGAAGCATTTCTCACAGAGAAAGAAGTGAGTCGGGAGCTGCAGCTGGAGCCAGGGACATACCTCATTGTGCCCTGCACCTCTGAGGCTGGCCGGGAGTCAGAGTTTCTCCTGAGGGTCTTCTCTAGGAAGCACATCTTTCAGTAAGGACACAGGACTCCCCTGGAGGTTGGGGTCCCCTCGGGCCAGGGGAGGTATGGAGGAGGAGGTGGAAATGGCAGAGGATGGGGTCTGTGTGGCCAACACAGGAGAGGGGTAGGGAGAGCAGGGAGCTCCCTGCATGGAGAGCACCCTTCCTTTCTTCCTCCCCACTCTGCTAAGAAATGAACAGTCTGCTAGACATTCAAGAGAAAAAACTAGACTAGGCCTGGCCCCTGCCCTCCAGAAGCTCAAGGCCTGGAAAGGACAGGGACGTATGAGCAGTGATTTATGCTATACTATGTCCAGTGCAAGCATTTATCTACACAGGGTGTTAGCAGAACATCAAGGAGGAGCATCTGAGCCAACCTCCCATGGTCCTGGGGGAAGCAGGGGTGGCTTTGGGGAGGTGTTAATTTCTAGGAGCTGCATAGGGATTGTGCACATGAGGGGAGGCTGTCATCAATGAGCAGGCTCAGATCCATAAGTGTGTGCAAGTGAATCAATAGACATACATCCCAGCCCAACTTCTTCTGCTGCTTATGATTGTTTTGACACGACAGCCCTTCAGTGCTTAGAACCCAGTTCTCTTTCTTTTTTATTTCATGGTTTGGCCCTATGTAGTCTGACTTGGCCTCGAGCCTCACTGCCTGTCCATGCTGATAGTATATATGAGTAGGAGTCGTTTGGTGTAGGTGGAGACAGTGAAAGGCATGCCCGGCGTGGAGATGAGCAACAGCCCGGGGGCATGTGGGGAGCAGTGTGTGGGGCCACGTGGCTGGACTGTCCATTCCAAGGAGAAGCGGGGGGAAAGGCGTGAGAGTGGGGCGAGCCCACATGGCAAATCAGCTAAAGGACTTGGAAGATGTGTTCCCAGGGGAGGGGGAATATTGGCCAAAATGCTCTCAGGAAGTAATTCTGCCTTTTGTTTTCCCTCAGTGAAATTGGCTGCAGCGTCAGTGCTGTCTTCTCTAAGGTGCGTAGGCAGGTGGCATTCCACACGCTGGGACCGTTTCCAAAGGACGGTGCGCTGTTCCCTCGCGTTCATGTGTCGGGGGAAGAAGTCTGCAGATCCTGAGGACCCTACTCTATGGCACCCATACTCTGTTTTCTTTTGTGCCCTAAGAGTCCCTAGTTCTGCTGTTTTTACACCAGGAGAACTGCCTTTCTGGTCAGGTCCTTGTCATGGAGGGCCCAGAGTGCCCGGTACAGGAGTTATACATCGACTTGCTTCTGCTTCTTTCTACCTGGTGTTTCTTTTACCCATTGCACTGTTTGCTACTTCTCCAAAGCCAGTGAGAATTGGAGAAACAAAAGATGTGTGAATGCTGTGGTAGAAAACTTAAGACGGTGCTCAAGGTGCAACTTACAGATTTCTGGGGCTTGGGGGTCATGAGACATTAGTGTGTGCCTGAGCATCCATTCATCCAGGTGAATGATGAGGTCTTTCCATGTGTCTGTTCCTCTAGGAAATGGTGGACCAAAATGAAGGGCAGGATGAATTCTTCACTAAACTCTTTGAGAAGGTAAGTTGGCCAGGGGTGGTGGCGAGCAGAGGGCAGAGTGGGGGACAAAGTGGAACATAGAATTCCATGGAGGATGTGTTTGCAGCTGCCTGACCCTGGTACAAAGTGTGACGTAAGGCTCCTGTTCCCCAAACTGCCACTTTATATTCAAGTCCTCAGGTTTTTAGACAAGTAAGTGGAAGTGGATTGTCTTCAGAAGGCTCCTGTAAAATGCATATCTGTTCTTGGAAGTGACTTTGATTAGTTGTAGGAGAAACAGCTTTAATCTTTGATCCCTGAGAAAATGGAATATAGAGTTTAGAATCCGTGTTGGCAGTGGGTGCAGAGCATGGTAATGACAAGCCCCAGGGGCCTGGGGGAGACCAAGGAGGAAGACCCCTTGGGGTGGTCACCTAGAGAAGGGATAGGGCTGGGAAGAGGGCATTAGGGAAGAGGAGGGCCTAGGGCTGCATACCTGGTCCCCTTGTGGCCTTTCCTTAAGCTGACCCAGATCAGGAGGCCAGTGGTGTGAGGTAGGGCTCTGGAGGCCACTCTGTCCCTAAGCTGCAGGACACTAGATCCGTTGAGGAATAAGACACAAATACACTAGAAATCTGGCATCTGACAGCTTAGTGATGTCATTAAAACTACAAGGGATGAGCTCCTTGTGTTGGCGACCCTCTGGATTTAATTCACAATGTGCCTGCCCCCTAGTCTTCTCTCATATTCACCCCTGGCATTTTGCCTAATGTAGCCAGAGAGGATAGTCAGAATCTTACCTGTGTTGTTCATAAATGTTTTCCTCCATACCAGGGGTTTCCAAACAGTTTCTGTTGCAGTCCTTTTATCAAATGGAATCTCATTGAGAACCCCAATATATATAAAACAGATAAAAATGATATATTATGAATACGTATCTGTTTTATAAGCTCACATTGATGATACTTACATTTCATTTATATTTTTTAAGGTTAATTTTTTTTTTTTAAGATTTTATTTATTTGAGAGAGAGTAAGCACAAGCAGAGGGAGAGGGAGAAGCCGGCTCCCTGCTGAGCAGGGAGCCTGATACGGGGCTCAATCCCAGGACCCCAGGATCACGACCTGAGCCGAAGGCAGACGCTTAACCAACTGAGCCCCCCAGGTGCCCCTTTAAAGTTAAATGTTAATGTAAAGGGTTGCTTCTGATAAACTCTAAAATTAAAACTTGGAGCCTTGGCTGAAGATCGCTTATTAAGAATAAAATTCAAACCAAATTGTTTGCTGAACTCCTGAAGCATCTTGATGAAACTCAGTTTGACAAACACCATTATTAGACTGTTTCTTATGAGTCCTGTCCTGCTGGGGTTCCCTGGACTTGACACCCGGGCTCACTTACTCTGCCCAGAAGTGGCATATGTTCCGTGCTGAGCAGGTGTGGGGGTGACTTCCCAGCTCTCTTCTCCCGCAGCCCCTCTGCATCTAATGAACCTTCGGTAATGATAATTTTCTCCTGCTACTCTGCTCCCACTTCAGTATCCAGAAATAAATGCAGTGCAGCTGCAGAAGATCCTGAACCACATGACCTGGTCAAGTGAGTATTTCGGAGTCATCCTGTAGGACTCAAGGGGCACGGCTCTTCTAAACTCCGGGTCTACTCTCTTTCCCCTGTGGGACACGTGAATTCCTGCACGAGGGTCCCCTAAGCAGCGGTGTCTTACACCAGGGTGGGTCATATAGTAGTAAAGAAATTTATACAGCTTGGAAAATAGATTTTTTGTTTTTTGTTTTTGGGGGGTTTTTTGTTTGTTTTGTTTTGTTTTGTTTTTGCTTTGCTTTGCTTTGCTCAGTTTGGGTGTGTAGAGATACATGGCTGTGAAAATAAAGATTTCTGATGTTTTGCTAGTTTGGGAAGAATATCTGAGTGTTTCTTTCTTGGCATATAAATTCCATGTGGAAGAACTGTACCCAGCCTGGCATATAAATATTGTATTTATATATAATGTAAGTGTTGACTAGCCCTCCCAGGGAGCTTTCTAATGAACTCGTATTTAAGTTGACCAACCTTCAAAAATTTGAAGGAGGGGAGCACATCCCCTCAGAGGGCTGCAAATGGCCAGTGTGGATGCCCTCATATGAAACTTGAGATAAATTATTACGAAAGCTTAAAGTCCATGGAAAATTTTTATATGTATATTTCAAGTGGAAAGAACATGATTTCTCCAGGGAGGAGAATGAATTTCAAAACAAAGAAAGTAAACCAAACAATTAACAGGTATTTGCCACCTAACATATGTGATTGATTCTCCTTTATATGAAGCCAAGACTTCAAACCCAAACAAATTATAGTCTAGGGTGTTGTATAACTCAGGGCTTGAAATAATTTCCAGATGGTTCCTCAAAGCCAAATTCAGGTATTACAAAAGAGCCAGAAGGAGAGATTCTAGAAATTATAGAATATAAGAATCCCCCCCACTGACACACACACCCTGGAAAATAAATTCTAGGGAAATTATCTAGAAGAGAAAGTTTGAGCACATTTATAATTTTTTAAATGTTTTGATCACAAGTATGCAAAGTGGTTTTCCAAAGAATGTGTGGACAAATTGCTTTCATTTAGTCCTATGAGAGAATTTTTGGATTGACAGATCAGAGAACTACTGTGGTTTTGGGCAAAATACTTGGTAAAGTATCTGATGGTAAATGATGACTTGTGGGTTGGGAAGTAGCAATATGAGATGTATTCACAAGTCTGATTACCATTCCCAAGAGTTATATAAATGTGAAACCAGAGGGATAAATCTATGTCATAGATGAGAGTCTAAGTATAGATGAGAGTCCCTGGTTTCTACCCTTGGTCCCCTTCACTTCCTCAGGTTTTATCAATGACTTAGAAGAGGACATGGGAGGTGGGCTTATCAGATTTGCAGATGGCACAAAGCTGGAAGGAATCATTAATATAATAGATAGATAGCCGAATTGAAATTCACAATGCTCATAAGCTGTACCCAAACCAAAAAATGAAACAGAGTCAGGATGATAATTAAAAACTGTCACTTCATTATTTTTTAAAAATTGATTGCCTAAGTTCCTGAGACAAGATCTCAGTTTTGTGGCAGTTTATGTGAAAGACATCTGGTTAATATAGTTGACCTGGAGCTTAACACGAACTCACAGTTTCAAGTTGCTGCTAAATAAGCTCATCTAAATTCAGGCTATATTTAATGAACATGTTTAGATTTGTATTTTTGAAACTGCATTCCAAGGAGTATTAGATACTCTGAAGTTTTGGGAAATGTTCCATGAAATAAAAGGGATTAGACTCTGTGGTCAATTGTGCTCGGGGAATTCTGCATTAAACAAAAACAAAATTTCGATGCTGGCTTCTCAGTACCATTATGTGCTAAGATGCATGGTGAATGGATAAAAGGGTCTATAAATACAAAATATTTCAAATATAGTTGAACTCAGAACCCCTTCTCTGCAGAACATCATCACTGGAACATAATTTGGGAAATACAGCTTGAAAATTTGGGAAGTCATAGTCCCCTTGTACTCTGCTTCATTAAACTGCAGCTCAAGGAGTGCATTCCAGTCTTGGTACCACATTTAGAGAGAAGATGGCAAAGCATAGGGTCTAGAAGAAGGCAAAGAGAGTTTAGAAGCCACGTTTAGTATGGAGAGGAGACGTTGAAGAGCAGACATATGCCTGTCTATGCCTTTCTGGAGGCAGAACTTGGACCAGGGACTGAACTTTGCAGGAGGTTCCTTTGGAAGTAACATAAATTTCTCCTGACTGGAGCTATGCATCCATGTGAAAAAGCAAACACCCATAACCGAGAGACCGTCCACCGAACATCTGAGGAAAGGATCCCCCAGTTTAGGTGGAACTCGGACAGATTGATCTCTCAGCTCTCTTTCGGATTTGGGAGTCCATGACTCAGTGCCTATGTCCTAGGTACCTGGGGCTACGTTCACCTGCCTATGGTGGAAGCAAAGCCAGGCTGTAACCGGCTCATCTCCGCAGGGCTTTATGGTGCTCTTTGGGTGTAGGAACCACCACTGAGCCTTCTCTCTGTCTGCTGCCCTCTTGTCCTTACTCCCCGCTACCCCCCATAAATGATGGTCATTGGAACCTACAGGTGGCCTAGACAGCTCAGCCTCTTCCCATTCAGAAAAGGGCTGTGCCGTCCTAGGGCCACGCCCATGCACACTCTTTCTGTCCCTCTGCAGGTCTGGGGAGCACCCAGCCTCTCTTCAGCCTGGACGCCTGTCAGGGGATCCTGGCCCTGCTGGATGTATCTTTTCAGGTTTGTGGCAGGAGGCATGCTGCTGCTGGTGCAGAGCCTCGCACTGGGCCATGCTGCCTGGGTTTGAATCCCAACCCAAGCGCTTCGTAGTCGTGTGATCTCAGACAAGTCACGTAGCCTGGTTGTGCCTTCAGGCCCTCATGTGCAGCGTGGAGATGCTATTAAAAGCTACTCTGTAGTATCAGTGGGAGAATGCACAGAGCAGTGACTATTAGCTATGAATAATAAGAATCTTATTTGCCGGCAGTGAGGATGAGGCGGCTGCAGGGGGTGGTGGTTAGGAGCAATCCTCTGGGTAACAAGAAGCTGTTCCAGGAGCCTCAGGCTCCCGACTTTTGCGATTGGCGACCAGGCAGTGCAGGAAATCAGAGGTCAGTAAGCTCAGTGGCATGCCACAGACTCGGCTTTCCTGGCTCTCAGCCCTGTGATGTTTCTAGCAAACCCTCTGCCTTTCTGAGTGGACAACTTAATCACAGTTTAATTATCCACGGTACAGAGGGGCACGTAGAATGGAGAGTGTGGGGTGGGGGTTGCAAATATAAAAGCTGTCTTTGAAGAAACGTTGCAGAAGACAGCGTGCGGCGGTGGGCAGGTGTGCTGGCATCGGAGGAGGTCCCAACCTTACCACCGGCTGCGTGAACCTCAACAGGAGCATCCTCTCTGAGCCCCCATTTTATCATCCGTTACAGGGGGAGAGTGAATGCCTACCTCACCTAGGAGGTGAAAATGAAGTGATGTAGGACAAGCGTGTAACTCGGGCTCAAAGAGAGGTGTGTGTGGTGGTATGTTGACCTGGTCTCCCTGATGCAGAGGTGTTTGGACATGATACGATCTACAAGGCCAATCATTAAGCTTTTAACTTCTTATAAAATGACTAAATATGAGAGCCACCCTGGGACAGACTCCTTCCAGAAGTTGGTTTTAACAATACCGGGGAGAAAAAGTTACTGTTTTTTACTTAAATCACGTCAAATTGGCTGTGTCAAAATATCCTTTCTCGCTGAATGTTAGCTGCTGTTGTCACCAACATCCCCTCCATCATCAATCTTCTCCCAGTGCAGCTGTGTTTCTGGCTCCTTCTGTCCCTTCCTAGCAAGGGCGAGGGAGCCCTGGGCTGGACTGACCAGCCAGCAGAGGCCAAGCAGGGCTATCAGACAGGGAGCAGGGCTGTCCACAAATTACACTCTGTTGTGCGGAGGGCCAGTTGCTGCTCCCAGAGGTGTGAATGCAACTCCCCTAGAGGCTTTGACCTTAACCCTCTATCAGCTTAATGCATCCGGTACTGTGAGCATCCAGGAGTTCAGAGACCTGTGGAAGCAGCTGATGCTCTATCAGGTAAGAACAAGTCTTAACCATACCTCCTTGCGGGGGTGGGGGGCAGAGATGGCAGTTCTGAGAAACTGTGTAAGGCACCACACCTCTTTCAGCCCCGTGTACCCCACTGTTCACCCAGCTGCTCTACCCTCCCTTCAGTGCGCCTGCCTTCCCTCTCTCCCAAACCCAGCCTGTTGCCACGGCCTCCTGGATTTCTAAAGTGCATGTCTGATGATGTCGCTTCTTACTGAAAGCTTTTTAAGACTCCCCATGGTCGTCAGATAAGATCTGAACTCTTTAGCATGGCAATTAAAGTCCTGCATCGGTTGGCTTCTTTCTATTTTTCCAGTTCTTACTCACCACTATCCCCCTTGTCTCCTGAGTCCAAAAGCTGGCAGCCCTTCAAGGTTTGGAGAATGTGCCTAAGTCAAGTACATTTGGCTATACCCAGGCTGTCTATCCGCATGGCAAAAAACCACTCCATATCTCAGAAGCCCGGACCCTCTGCCTATTCTTGTCCTGGCAGCAGGCCCTGCTGGCGGGGTCTCACGCTGGCAAGGGTCCACTGCTGTATGGACGCTGGGGCACGGAGGGGCTCTCAGGTGGTGCTTGGACACGCCTGGTTCCTGAGCCTTTGGTGTGGTTCTTCACAGGAGGTTTTCCACAAGCACAACAGTAACCAGTCGGGATACCTGAACAGGACTCAGCTGCGGGCCGCCATGAGGGACGCAGGTAGGCACAGGCTGAACAGGGGCTGCTAGCCACACCCTCGCCAGGCTGGGAGGGCAGGGGGTGCATCACTTCTGAAGTAATTCTAATGTGTGGAGTTGCTCCCAGAGGCCCGAAGATGTGGATCTGCAAATCACGGAAACATTTATTATCACTCTCACTGTGGTCACAGGCGACATTACTGAGGGCTGGAGCATCCATGCTCTCGTTTAATCACCCACGCCGAGTGATAATCCCCACTTTACAGAGAAGTTACAGCTCAGAGAAGTTAGGTAACTTGTCTGGAGCCTGAATCCAGGACTACCAGGCCCCAAAGTGGATGTTCTTGACCACTCTTGAGCAGACTGCCTCCTGCCTTGAAGGTCAGGATCCCAGTCGATAAAAAGATCCTCATGCTGGTGGCCTAAGGGGCAAGAATGGGGAGTCGAGATGGAGATAAAGTTAATGGACTAAATAATTAAACAACCCATACTGAACCCCATAAAAGAAGACCCCCGTGTTATCAGGATTCAGGTCCTGCAAGGGGAGGGAGCTGAAGGGGCCTCAGGTGGCGGGGAGGGGGCATGAGGTCCCCAGCACCCACGGCCGGAGTCTGTGTTCCATGCAGGAATCGTGCTCAGTGATGATGTCTGCCTGCTGATGCTTATCCGGTACGGCGGCCCCAACCTCCAGATAGACTTCGTCAGCTTCGTCCACTTGATGCTGCGCGTGGAGAACATGGAGGGTGAGCTGGTGGGAAGGAGGCAGGGCCAGAGGTCCCTCCGCACTCCTTGTGGATTGTCCACCTGTCCCCAGTTCAAGCAGGAGGGAGGACAGCAGCCGTTCAGGAGCTATGGGGCATGCTGGCTCTGTGCCTGAGAAACCCGGCTGCATCGCTCCAAGCTCATGTACACCCCGCCTGTCCCAGGGGCAAAGGCCTGAGGCAGCTCGCTTACCCTTGTAAAGTGTGGCCACCTGGGACTGAAACCAGGTTCCCAGGCGCGGGGACGGAGGGGAGGAACTGGTCGTAATGTTTCCAGCACACGTTAGCTGTGTTCCTTTCTGCTGCATTTTTACAGATGCCTTCCAGAACTTAACCCAAGATGGCAAAGGGATATACCTCCAGAAGCCAGAGGTAAGCCTTTGTCCATGGGGTGGACTCACATCATCTTAGGCAGAGGGGGCCACGGCAGGTCCAGGCTCTTGTGAAGGAGCAGGGTTCTGGGGCCTTCATTCTACTGAGTTGGGGATGTAGACCTGCATTCACTGCACTCATCCGTTCATTCGTCCACTCTTTACTGAGCACTTAGTCTGTGCTGGGTGCATAGGCAGGGACCTAGACCCTGACTCAGTGGACCCAATCACTGTGACCACAATAATGCCATGGAACAAATCCACCCAACTTCAGCTGTGACAACAATACTCACTGAGTTCCCCAGTTACATGTTTGGGAGTGAGTGTGTCTCCGCTGGCTGGCTTGTGATTGGTGGGTGAACTGGGAGCTTTGCTGGAGTACCTTCATTGAGGAAGCTCTGGCTAGGCTGGTCTCATTGTCTCCGGACAATGGCAGAAGTACAGGGGAGCGAGCTTACACATGCAGGGCCTCCCAGATCAGGCACTTCGTACTCTGCCACTCATTCTGTTGTCTGAAGCAAGTCGCATGGCCAAGCCCACTTCCAACACTTGGGGAAATAGGCACCTCGAAGTCACTTGCAGAGGGCATGGACACAGATTGGGTGAAGACCCAGGCCAGCAATGAACTCCAGCACAGACAGTAATAGGGGACCTGGTCTGAATAGGGCATTTCACAGAGGCATTTCTGGAGGAGGTGACATCAAAGTTGAAACCTTGATGATCAGAAGGAGCCAAGGAGGCAGAGTGGAGAGTAGCAAAGGCTCAGGCTAGAGGGAACAGTGTGTGCGGTCCTGGCTAGAGTAGAGAGAATGACAAAACTGGCTCAAGGTGAGTCTGAAAAGATCAGGGTCAGATCTTTCTCAGGAGCTGGCCTAGCCTTTCCCCTATGGCCTGGGATTCTGATCTTGTGTGGGTAGCCTCTTCTTGAACCTCATATAGTGGTTCACATGTAATAGGAGCTTGACAAATGTTTGTTGAGTGAATGAGATGATATGCTGATAAGACAAATCTGTGCCTGATACTGATGGTCTTCCCCGATGAGTCAAACCCCGTGGATTTACTGAGCACCTACTACATGTCAGATGTGGCACTAGGTAGAGTTTGCTGCAAAGACATTGGAGTCTGGAATTAAATTATCTGTTCTTTCTTCGTAAAAATACATCCTCTGTTTGGGCTGCTTAAAAAGGGTCTAGTGAAAGCTGAGGTTTCTTCATTGACCTCAAATGTCCATTTTATGTAATATCTTTCCAAGATATTGGGATCCTCAGTATGTGTCTTGCCTCAATCACAGTCATATTTGAATGTGAAGACAGGATTCACCTGGAGGGGAAAAGGTTAGAATCTTCTGAGCCCATTTCCATCTCAAATCCCCAAGCTCACATGCTGATTCCAAGCAGTCCCTCCATAGTGCAGTCTCAGAGCTGGGAGAGCAGGACAACATGAACGTGCAGTTGAAACAGGGCAGCCCACAGCCCGAGCAGGCTGCAGCACTGCAATGTGCCATCATGGGACGAGAACTGGACTGAGACCCGAGTTGAACCCGCAGCACTGCTTGTAACTAGCTGTGGGACCCTAGGCGACTCAACTTCAATATATCTGGGCCTCAGCTTCCCCACATGTGAAATGAGTGAGCTGGTTCTCTAAGATCCTCTTCAGCTCTGACCATCTCTGGCTCCATGAGAAGGAGATCCTCAGGGCCATCCAAGGAAGTTTGTAGGGAGTGGCAGCCAACTTGTTGGAATTTCACGCTGGTTTTCTCTGATGCCATTGGTAACTCCATCATTGTCATCTTCATCACCAGCATCAGCAGCAGCAACATTCTGATGTAATTGGCCTGAGGAGTGGTTTCTCCAGAGGTCCCCTCTATTCGAGTCAGAGGGTCTGTTCATCACACCCACATAAAGCTGTCAGACAAATGGGCCCATAAATGTAAACACGTAGAATATGCTCTAATGGATTTCTGCTACCCAGTTGGTCCACACACCTGCACACTGATGTCATGAGAATGCCAAATTGAATTCATGGCAGAAAATTGCATTGATTGTTGAATACAGAATCAGCCAGTATCTTGGGTATCATCATTCACCGGCACCATGAGAAGTCAAGGTTGATTATATTTCAGGTTGATTTATACTTACTACCAGATGGTGTGGTCCCTCTGGCTAAACCATCCATTACTGTCCTGTCTCCATGGCTTCCCAGGAACGAGGGGGAGGAGGTCCCAAGTCCTGTGTCAGGCTCCAGGGTCTAGTGACCAAAAAATGAATCACCCCTTAGCTGGATGTCAGAGGTCTGCCTGAACTGACCGTAATTTGCTTCCCCATTATGTCCAGTGGCTGATGATGACTCTGTACTCCTGAGAAGGCTGGGGCCCTGTCTGCCTTCACCGAGGATGCTGCATATGGCTCAAAGGTAGCCTTCGGCTGAGACCAATCCACACTCAACCCATTTACCGTTCTTCAGGACCATGTCTCCAGTCATCATCATCTCAGCTGGGAAGTTTTCTTTTCTGCAGATCTCCCCTTCAGAGGCAGTGTGCAAAAAGGGAAAGGAATTAGCAGAGACTGCCTTGGACTTGTAAAGACCAACTGTCATTCTCAGGGCACAACCTTTTCACAAGCAGAGATGTTACCTGATGTGACCTAAGCAATCTGACTCCAGAATTGGTGTCTCAACCTTTAACAATACTGCCTCCATGGCTGTCCAACTTAAATGACCTTAGTTGAATGTTATCCCATTTGGGGTAAGAGTCTAGGTTTTAAGATCTGAAGAGGGACTAGTATGTCCTTAAACAACTGCATCAGCTTCTAGAAATCGGTGGATTCAGGCTAAATTTCAACTGTGTGGAGGTGGGGTGGGGCTATATTGAGCTTTCAAGAACACAGAAAATGAGAGGATTGGCAGAGTCCAGGTGGGTTGGGCTGGCTCTGGCATTTGAGGTCACTGGATGGTCTTCTGCTACAGTATCTCCAGATGGTTGAATTTGGGGCCGGAACCAGTGGATTTAAAACACCTGAATTCTCCAAGAGCTTCCTGCATATAATAGGTGCCAATCTGTTTACTTGACCTATGGACTATCAGATCCATTTCAAATCAGTCCCCAAAGCCTCTGTGTGCCAACTTTAAAGAAGAACAACCAATCCATGCTATATCATAGAGCTAAGCAGTAGATGGTTGGTATCTCTGATTTTTTGAACTACCATGCTGCCTCAGTTTCACAGCATCCCTCTCAACCCAGAACCTGGAGGAAAACCAGGATGAAGACCATCTCCCAAAGTCCATACATTTTATTCACAGGTTAGCAACTCAGAGCCATTTGTTAAAATTCTATTTATTCTTGATTTCCAAACTGTTCTAATAGACATGACTGTCTGGTTTCCAAACCCATAAAAGACTAAAGGAGGAAGCTGAATGATGGGATAAAAGGGTGTCCATTGGCAGAACAAAAGGAAACTTGACAGTCTGATAAATGGGCACTGAAGAAGGAGCAAACATTTTCTAAGCATGGCTCAAGGAAGTAGAAAAGTATTTTACTTAGAAAAAACTTTATTGATTCCAAATGATGAAATGTAAAATGGTTTTCCATAAAGTTTCAGGCACATAAGGTATTACTGTTTTTATAAATGATGATTATGTGTTATAGGCAAGATTTTTATGTCTATTTATTTGTCAGTATCTCTGTCTTTAGATTCTGCCATTGTAAATATTTGTTTTAATTAAATAGCTATTGCTTTGGTCCCACGAAGGCAATTTGGAAGATTTTTGGGGGTGGGAAGGTGATACCATCATCTGGTTCATGACCCTTGGACTACAGTGTAATAGTTTTGGTTGGTGCCGATGACATTTATATCGAGGTTAATTAAGTCTGATAGAACCTCCCTTCTAGCTTCTCAATGGTCTGAACTGCCCTCCTATGTCACTCATGTGTTACCCTCACTCGCCTGAGTCTATCACTGTGGTAACTCAGATGCCCCACGCCATGCTGACCTCCTCCTCCATTCCTTCCAATGCCCCCCAATGCTGGGTCCTGGAGACCAGGGGCAGAGCTGTTTTCCCACCCAAACATCCCTTCCCCATCCTCTGTCACTCCAGGCAGTGTGAGGCAAGTAAAGATCTGGGACAGGATGGACCGCACAAGGGTCAAAGTGAGGTCAGGCTGAAGGTCTGAGAGGTGGACATCTGCATTTCCTGGAAGTTAAAAGCCAAAAGTTGGATCCTGACCGAGACAAGCAGATAGTGTGCAAACCCAGTGAAGGATTAGCAAGGAATCGGTCCTCAGGTGCCAAAATAGGTGAGGTCAGGGAGTCCGGGAGGTTGGGTTGTCCACCCATCCAGCGTAAGCAAGCTGAGCATGCCAGGCTGAGCACACCAGGCTGAGCACTGGCGCAGGCTTTTAAAATCTCAGGAAAAAAAGAAAAAAGACCCTAACTGGTGAAAAGAAAAGGACGGTTGCAAGAGAGGACTAAAATACCTGCCCTTTCTTTACCCCTCTTTTTTCTCTTTTCTTCTCTCATGTTTTGTACAAAAACTCAGCCACCAAAGGAACCTTCTAGATTCCAGCTGGAGCCTGGGGCAGGGCAGTCAGCAGCTGACTGTAAATAGCACTTCTTCCCTGCCACTGTCACGCTGGGTTAGAGAAATGATTTTAGCCTCTGGGATTCTCAATCTGATGTTTCCCCAATGAAATATCTGCATTTATATTTATAATGGGAAAAAAGGAGGAAATGAGTTTCATGGGTCATGGGTAGGTCAAAGTGGGCCAGCTGTGCTGGGCTTAGTTTTGGAGCAGGCTGTGTGCCCGGTTCTCAGGGAGCTTTGGAAAGATGGCCATCTGGGGTTGCTGGCCCCAGGTCCTGAGTCCCATCTCTTTTCCAGTGCCCTGAGGACCCAGGGGTACAAAATCCAACAGCAACGAAAGTGAGGAGACATTGGGAAGGAACATTCTAGCTGGATGACATTGGGCCTCAGTTTACTCACTTGTAAAATGGAGCCCAAAACGTCTACATCACTGGGTCATTATGACAATAAATAATGCCAGCATACTGTAGGCACTCAATAAATAAACCGTGTCCTTTTTCCCCTAGGCAGTGAAAGTATTTTTTACAACCATCATAATTTATTTTCATTTTTGTTTCTAAGAACATCGTCCCTCATAGTGACGGCTCTTCGTAAGTACCCAGGATTTCATGGTCCATTTCTACTTTCCTCTTCCTCCACGTCCCCTCTCTGAACACTTCACACCATGTCTTTGAGGTGTGGCCCCAGGAGGACTGCGCCAGTCTCCGGTGTCAGGGACTCAGCTCCGGGGACCTCTGAGAAAGTGGCCGTCTGGCTATGAAAGGTCCTCTTCTGTCAGGCAGACAGCGGCTCTGCGCTCTGCTCACCTGGGGCCTCGGGAGCAAAGGGGGTTTGCGCATCAGAGTCCAGGTTGCTAGCTGGCGGTTTCCTGGACCACCGACTGGGCGACTTCTGGGAGTGTCTTCTGTGAGACTGCAGGCTGGCCGGCACTGACTCCAGAAGCTCTGCTGGGCAATTCAGTTGCGATCTAGAGCTGACCTTGCCGTGAGAAGGCGTGGCACGGCCCCTGGCTTGTGGACTTCTGTCCTCTGTCCCGATGGGCTTGCGGGCTAACCCGGCTGGTCAGCAGGTGGGGAGGCCCGCCGGGCAGTGAGCTTTCCTCTCATCCCTCTGTCCATCCAGCCACGCAGCCAAACGTTCAGCGCTCTGCGGGAGGACACCTGGCCGCCTTCTGCAGTGGGTCAGGCACTGTGCTAGGCCCTGGGGACCAGAGTGACAGTCTTCCGGGGCGGCAGATGACTGGCAGGTGGCCTAGCACTGTGACACGGTGGGGGTGAGGTGGGGCAGGGCTTCTTGGGAGATGATGCTTAGTAAAGAGGCTAGGAACTAGAAACTAAGGGGAGGGGCGCCTGGGTGGCTCAGATGGTTGGGCGTCTGCCTTCGGCTCAGGTCATGATCCCAGGGTCCTGGGATCGAGCCCCACATCGGGCTCCCGGCTCAGCGGGGAGCCTGCTTCTCCCTCTGACCCTCTCCCCTCTCATGCTGTTTCTCTCTTGCTCGCTCTCTAAAAAATAAATAAATAAAATCTTTAAAAAAAAAAAAAAGAAACTAAGGGGAGAACAGCAAAGTTCCCCACGGAGGGTATTGCACGGGTATGTGTGTGTGTGTGCGTGCGTGTGCGTGCGTGTGTGTGTAAAAGACCGGAGTTAGGGATGGAACGGTATGTTTGGAAAGCATCCAGTGGGTCAGGGCAGCAGAGCTTAGCTCTGTTCGAGGGGGCGGCGTGGGCCCAGGTGGCCCAGGTAGGCGGTGGCCAGGGCCCTCTGAGCTCCGTCACGTCACGGCATCCGGGTCCTCTCCTGGGGGGCCGAGGCATCCCCCCAAGGACTTCAGACCTGGGCCTGAGACGTTCAGACCCTTCCTCCCCACCAGCAAAGCCAGGAAGTCAGCGGTGTGTAGACAACGACCTGGGAGTCAGACGGAAGAACTGAGTTCAAATCCCTGCCCTAGTTCACCCTTCTGAATCTCCACAGCATCGCTGATAAAATGGCGAGAGCAACACTCACCTCACAAGGTGAGTCTCGTAAGATAACATACCAGCATTTCTGGCATTTCTGGCTTTCGGCCTTGCCTGTGTGAAGTGTGAACTCCACCCGATTTCCCCGCCAGCGGTGGGCGCCTTTATTCCCGCATTTGTGGCATGTGCTGAGGCTGTTCCAGCACTAGATGGCGCTCTGTCCCCACACAAGGGCTCCCGCCAACGGACTGGCCGGGGGACAGCTTCAGCCCTTCGCCGGGGCAACTGGGTGCTTTAGTGCCCTGCCCGCCTGACTCAGCTCAAAAGGCCAGCGTCAGCCCCATGCAGGCTCGCTTTCCTTTCTTGCTTCTTTGTTTCTGCTTAGTGTTTAATGGATGCTCTGTACTTTGTATTATAAACACTGTCCTTTAAGTAATGTATAGCTTTTTTGTTTCTGAAAAAAGCAAAACTGTGTTTTGAAGCCCTTATTGTAAATGCATCTCCTTGAGATACAACCATGCCCAGGCCACTCACCCATGAGCCCCAGGACCTAGCTTAGCACCTAGCTTAATGCTGAGCTCATGTTTGGGGTTCACTGAATGAATGAGCAATTTTTGAAGTAATTCAGGTGAATCCTGTCAGGAAAAAGTCAGTGCGTATTCGAGATGCTAACCGAAGATGTTAGCATATAAGGGTTGCTTAAAGAAACAACGATTTGCCTCTGAAAGGGTCCTTTTGATGTGGCTCAAGCTAGCTTACTCTGCTGCCCTGCACCGTGCCCTGATCCCAGGGGCAGTTCAAACCACCGTTCAAAAACTCATCAGACTCTCCCTGAAGACATTCTTCTTATTTTGACATTCCGGGGACTTGGACATCATTTTCTCTTACATATTCAGAATTCATCCTCCTAGAAGCATTAACCATCTGGGTCAAGTTCCAGAGCCTTTTACTCTCCGTGGAAGCTGTGTGAGCAGTAGGAGGTAGCTGGTCCTGGGCCAGACCCAGACTGAGGTGAGGCCAGGTGGGTAAGTCCTCATCTCCATCCTCAGCTTGCTCAGCCTCTCCTGCTTGCAAAAGCAAAAGAGGCCAGAAGTGGTGTAGCCCAGTGCAGGCAGGGTGGGTGGTGGAAGGCTCAGGCCTCACCTTGTCAGGGAGTCTGGCTGTATTTTATTCCCCTGACCAGCTGTCCATGGGGCTGTAGATGAGTTCCCTAACTTCTCAGTTCAACTATTTTAGGAAGTTACGTATGCAGTTGGAGGAGATTGGATTGTATAACTTCTAAATCTGCCTCTGGCTGGACATAACAGATTTGCAAGGGCACAGGCTGGTCTTAAAAAAAGATGCCTACTTGAGTCCAACTCTACTATATCCTGGCCTAAGTTACCTTCACAAGTCACCAAGTGTTCATATCTACAGTCCAGAGGATGCCCTGTGGATTGCATGAGATCACACACTTGAGCTGCTCGGCACAGAGCCGGGCCTCCCCTGTGCCCTCTCTACTAGGGGAGAAGCTAAATGGTTTCTGAACCAGGGCAAAGCAGAGGCCGCAAGGCTCTGAAGCCTGAGACCCGAGCTTCCATTCTGCTTGGAAAACATTTCTTGGAAAGCTTTCAGACAAAAGATCCAGCTCCCAGATTCATTTTCGTTTTGGCTGAATGAGAGGATCGAAATGATGATTGTCTTTGTTCTGACTTCCCATTGGCCTCACATCAAGTATCCCCCAAGAGGAAGCCTCAGCAAGCTTGACATTGCACTCACATAGCTCTCAGACCAATTTGTTCACCAGTAGGAACAGTGGGAGGCGACCCTGCCGAGAACACCCAGCACACAGAAGCTCAGGCCTAGCGGCCTGGCCGGGCGTGGGCCCCCAGGTTGCCCCCTCTGACCTTTCACCCTTGGGCCCGCACACACTAGGGGAAGTGGGTCCGGTTCAGGCCGCTCGGCAAGGCTGGCCTGTGTGCTAAGTCCCACTCCCACTGCGTGCGGTTGGGGGTTCCTTGGGTGCAGCTCAGATGGTTAACTCACCAAGAGCATTCTTCTCCTGGTCTTTGGCTTTCTTGAGAAGGGAGAAAGCAGAGGTTTTTGGAGTGCCCTTGGCCTGGGCTTTAATGTGGAGAGGACCGTGGTGTTCTTGGGGTGTGGACACTCCTCTCCTCAAACTGCCACCCTCTCTGCATGAGTGGAGGAACTTCTGGAAGGAGTGGGCTGCAGGCAGTCTTCCTGTGGACTCTAGGAGTCTGTAACAAGCAGCTGGGTTTGGAGGCATTGCCTGGAAGCGGTCCTGGGAGACTGTTGGCTCAGGCCTGCTCGTGGCTCCATATCCTTGCCCTGTGAGTGTGGGTGTGTTTGTCCCACACCCAGGCTTGCAGGAGGTGACGGCAGCTGCAGGTCAGGTGGGGCTGGGCTGTGAGGCTTGGGAGCTGGGAGGAGAGGTCAGAATTCTGTGAGTTGTGCTGGGAAAGGTGGGCTCTCCCAGGGGGTGGAAATGATCCTGGGAGGAGGTACTGGCGAAACACATCTGACCAGAAGCCAGATGGCTTGAGCGTACATCCCCTCTGCCACCAACGGGCGCTGAGATTGTGTGGCCTCAGGAACGTTGTTTAACTTTCCCGGTGTTGGTGTGCTTGCCTTCCGATTTGTTGGGAACTCCTGCCTCACAGTACGGTGGTGGCAAAGAGTAAATAAGATTTTGAGTGTGAGAGAGCTTTGCACACCATACAGTGGAGGTTTTGCACACAGCTGCGGGTTAGAGCTCTAGGATCAGACCTGGCATCATGTGCATTGCCTGGATTATTTGAGAATATTTGACTCAGCTCTAGAAAATAAGAGAAACCAATGGATGAGGATAGCTCATATTAAGTATAGAAGCAGATGGCTTGAGAGACACGTTAGAAGTAGATAAAGGTTAGATCCTAGTGCACAGAAATGAAAACTCAGCTCCTGTTCTTAAGGAGGTTGCGGTGTGGTTGGAGGAAAATGCAAGAAAGTCAGCCCAGAGCAGGTTATAAGGAACACACTGGGGAACAGACTAACCTGGGAGTGTTGGGAGCATTCCTAGAGGACACGTACTCAGCATGAATGCTCAGAGACGTATGCAGGGAGAGAAGGATGATCTAGGGAGGAGGAAGAGCATGGGACAGGACCAAGCAAGAGAAAGCAGACTCCTCAGGAGAGGGACACTGGCTGTCATGACAAGTGGCTGTAGCAGGATATAGCATGTTCTAGAGAAACTGTTCTAGTAGCTTAGCAGAGGACAGATTGGCAGAGGTAGAAATGGGAAGAAGTTCAGAGAACATAAGTGGCCTACCCAAGGCCTACAGGAAGTAGGAGGTTCTCATGACTTATCTCTTTCTGGACCCTCTCCCCTAGTTCTTAGAACCCCAAAGGTCCAGACAGGTGCCTTTCCAGTCAGGTCTGCTGCCATCCTCCACCCTCATAGCTGAGGAATGAGCCACTCTTGGGAAGGGAGGTGGGGCGAGGAGGCTGCCCCATCCCACCTCATGTCTCAGAGACCCAGACAAAGGCTAGGTTGAAAGTGTGATGGGGACAGGGCAGCTCTGGGGCAGGGTGTATAAGGGGGCCTCCCCAAGCCCTGCTGTCCTGCCCAGGCCATACTCTGTCAGGAGGGTCCTGAGGGAGGTAGGGAAGAAAGGGGAGGAAGAAGAGGCTAACACGTGACTTCACAGATGCTTCTCAGCTTTGGTTTTCCCCACTCAACCAGAAAGGTATTTCTGTCTAATCTACCTTTAAGATTTACTTATTTATTTTAGAGAGAGAGAGAGAGAGAGAAAGAGAGCATGCATGTGAGTGGGGGTAAGGGCGTAGGGAGAGGAGAGAGAGAGAATCTTAAGCAGACTCCCTGCTGAGTGTGCAGCCCGACTCGGGGCTCACTCTCACAACCTTGAGATCATGATGAGCTGAAACCAAGAGCTGGATGCTCAACTGACTGAGCCACCCAGGTGCCCCTGTGTTCCATCCATCCTGTGAGATGTGTAATAGACATAGCCCAAGAAGCAAACAGGGCATTCAGTGAATAAGACAAGGCATTTTCCACCTAGACTCATTCCAGTAAGACCAGGCTTTCTGGACAGGAGCTTTTAAAATCACTTTTTACTACCATGGAATCTTACTGAACACTGGGTGGCTATTGAACTCAAGATTTCCTTTCCAGGGGATGGGCTTTTGGAGGAAACCATCTTATCAAAGGAGCCATATGGGCCCAATCAGGAGAGAGAAATGCACAGTATGGTAAACAGGAAAGCTTTCCTATAAAGACTTTGTAACAGGGGATTGGAGTAAGGAGAGACTGGGTGAGAAAGCATAATGAGAGCGCTAAACAGTGCAACGTCAGCAGGAATAAAGCCACGTGCTACCCCCCTAGGGCTGGGATAGGGTGGCCAAGGGAGAGCCCCCCTCCCCCTCTCAGAGTTGATGCAGACTTTGATGAAGAGGGCATATCCGTGGCTCATGAATGCTAGAGAAGTCCCTGTGGTGCCATATGGCAGAACCCATGGAAATCAGAACCCGGGGACTTGCTGGAATCTGCCCTCCAGTGTGCCAGGGAAAGCTGCTCAGGCAAGGTGTCTCACCAGGGGCACTCTGCTGCTCAGCTCCCTTTAAGTGGACTTCCCTCACACAAAATATTGAAAAGGCATGAGTTCAAGGGTTGAGACTTAATCACATTAGTCCTTTTTATTGCTTCATCAAAGACATGCTTAAATGAAATTGGCATATTTTGTCCCCTTTTTTACTGCGAGTGTGGGCTGGGGAAGAACATGATGAGAGTATGCGGTTCGGTGACAACTGGACAGATTGGCCCCAGGGCACCTGCTGTTTACCCACACCGCTTCTGCACCGCTGATGCACATGCCAACACAATGCGCAAGGGCAAGAACGGCTTAGCACTCTTGCTCAAATAGTTTGACTCCCCTGGGCCCTGGAAGGGTCCACAAACCACCCTTGGAGATCTGCGGGGTTCAACAACTTGCCCAAGTTACAACCAGGAAGTAGAGTCAGGATTCAGACATTGGGCTCCTGGCTTCAAACCCTATGCTCTTTCCACAAAAGCTGTTGAGAGCCCCCAATAAATAGCATACCTCTTCCTTATCCAGATTCTCAATAAGTTAAGAGATAAAAAAACCCCCAAGTCTAAGTGTCATTTTTATTACTGGGAGAGGCCAGGTTGGGGGACGTAGCATCAGGTCTGGGAACCAGGTGGGCTTGCTAATAGCAAGTGCACTCAGCCATGCGGCACCAGCCATGTGTGCATGCAGGGTGGGGAGGGTGCGGGGAGCACTGCATCAGAGAGACAGGGCAGGACACACAGGCAGTCTGCAACTGCTCTCCCCCAGGAGGGAGAGGGCCGAGCTGAGCTGAGAGTGGTCAGTTATTCCCAAGTCTTGACTTTCCTAAGAGAGGGGAGAAACCCAGCCTTAGGACAGGATTCTCAGATACGTACAGCCTTCCCATTCCACAGCTGGGATGTCTTCCCTCCACCCCACGGCTGTGTCCTCATTCCACCTGGGTGAAGACAGTCTCCATGTAGCCAGTTGCCAGGGTTTCTCGTCATTTCTTGGGTATGCCTTTCAATGTTCTACATCATACACTAAAAACAATCAGATGCTTTTTTAGACAGATACAGCATGTCGGGAGTCCCCTTAATGAGAGGCAGTGGGAGGCTGGAGAGGAGAAGTGGGCTAGTCTCTAGCTGGGTCTCCCATGGCCTGTGGGACCTTCCCAGCTCAACAGCGGGTCGGAAACCCCCAGGTCAGGGCACCCAGAAGTGACCGGTCTCTGGGAACACAGGTCCCCACCTGTCATGCTCACATACTTGTAACGTGTCCTGGGAATTCAATCTGTCCACTGTCAACAGAGGATGTTTCTTTGGAGTGACCAGGTAGGGACGCCCGCCCTCCAAGAAGGGCCACCTCTGGGCACCTGGAAAAGCAAACAAATCATGACACGGCTAAACAGTGAGACCAGCCAGAGCTGCTGCAGCAGAGTTCTTGCTAGTGATTAAATATTTGTGCTGCCAGCCGCATACTCCCCTGTCCCCCCAGACGGCCCCCGCCCCGGCAGTGAGCTCTGCTCCCTGACTGCGCACCATCAGCTGTCACTTAATGTCATCTGTCTCCTTGCGCGTGTGTGACACCGCCGTCCTCATGTGAGGTGAGCTCACGGAGCTTCCGTGGCCATCCACGCCGTCCAACTTTCCAGGTGATTTTGTGTTGGTTTGCGTCGCTGAGTGTGCAGGGTGGGCCCTCCGGCACCCGTGGGTGCCCTCCCAGGCCCCTGTAGGCAGGGCATCCCCCTCAGGAGCGTGGGTTCCCCTTAGGCCCTCAGACTCTGTGACGTGCCCTGTGAGCTGCCTTTAGGTAAAGCACCACATGGGTGGGTTTTTTTCACTAATGACTGCAGCCTTGAACATTGCTAGGAGCCCATGGGAGCTTATACAAATACCCTTTAAGACAAAAGTAATAGAAAGTGTGCAGGGGCCTTAAGCAGAGCCAACCTTTGACTTTAAGTTTGGGATTTTGAAACTGAAAGCTATTTCTCCCTTACAAAGAATTAAAAAAATAAAGGTAAGCAAACAGTTGTCATTAATAGGCGTTTAAAAGCTAATCTTTAGGAGAAACAAGTAACTTAAACCCCAGGTCTGTATCTTTAAGTGTGAATCCCTCCTTAGAGCCCCAGATTTCTGAGGTTTCATTTGAGGGTTGCCCATTTGTTCCCTGTGGCTTGGTCTCCTCGCTGGTTGTACGAGCTCTCACCATGATGGCCCCGTAAGGAAAGGGGTCTGGAAAGCAGTCTGCTTGTTTCAAAACTGAGGCTTTTTGTGGCTTCCTTGGTTTCAAACCATGAACCCCAGGGGCATGGGGGCTTTACACGAAGTGGGGTGCCTGGACACCTCCCTAGCATGCCGACCGGTGGGGCCTTAAATCAGAACCTCGTGGGGAGGTTTGAAACACACCTTCCAGGGTTCTTCATTGTAGCACACGGCACTTTCTTCTCTTTTCTTTTAAGATTTTTATTTATTCATTTGTCAGAGAGAGAGAGTGTGCACAAGCAGGGGGAGCAGCAGGCAAAAGGAGGAGCAGATTCTCTGCTGAGCAGGGAGCCCAATGTGGGGCTCGATCCCAGGACCCCGGGATCATGACCTGAGCTGAAGGCAGATGCTTAACCGACTGAGCCCCCCAGGCGCTCCTTCACATGGCACTTTCATGGCATGTCACGTTCTTCAAGTTTACAGATGACTCTGTGTTGTTGCATCTTAGGGGGGCTGCTTCCCTGGGCATGCAGGGAGGCACCTTCATTCACCACTTACATCTGAAATTCTGGGTGAAGATGTGAAAATCCAGCTTTTTCACAAAAGCTCCATTTTCATGAAAAATCACTAAAATCGTTCTGATGTGTGCAGAGACCTATGTTTCAGGACCTACCCACTTCTCTCTGTTAGCTTTCATGTGTTCCATCCTCCTCCAAGAGAGGCTCCGGTCAGAGATTTCCAGGACATACCAGACCCCTGCCAGATGGGCCCTGGCAACTCTCACCTCCCGGCATACTGGAAAACGCTGGTTTGTGCATTTCCTCACCGCACCCCCCCCCCCCGCCCACTCCTGTGCCGCTCTTTCAGACCTGTGCTTGGTCCAGAGCTCCCCAATGCCAAGGACACCTGAAGACGCTGAATCTGACCCTTTGGCAACTCGTTTGCCTTATCGAGGAGAGGGTGAGGAAATGAGTGTTTGGCTTACTGGAGCTGGTATACACACATTAATTTTAGGGTCTTCATCTGCTTTGGTAGATAAATTACAAACATTTCCATGAATAACCACGTCTGTTATGCAAATTGGTTTCCATCCGCTGGTCTGTTGAGAATAATGTTCCATAATTACAACAGTTATTTACTTATGGGTAAATCGGCTTTCTTACCACCTTCTCCATTTGAGAGAAGGGTCCAACTACTCCTGGAGCCTGTGGGTCTGGCCTGGCTGACAGGCTCCGCCTTAACGAGCCTGTGGTCCTGGGGCCAAGGAGAATCCAGATACATTCAACCAATGAGTGGAAATGAGGCCCCCTTTTGGCTTCTTTGTGCTAATATGTCTAGGACACGGTCCTCAGGGGTTTTATAGCTAGTTGAAGAAGGAAGTCACATGGAACAAATGGAAGAGAATGAAGCCCTGAGATGTAGGATTCTACCTAGGATTGATGCAGTAAGTATCAGCAAAGAAGAGATCTTGAGCTGGCTTCCTGGAGGGGAACTCGCCCTGGGCTTTAGAAGACAGGAAGAGTTCCTGGAGGGGCCTCAGGTGGGAAGCATCCCAGGCCTCAAGCTGAGGCTGGAGGAAGGAGCTGATGTAACATAGGGGGACTGTCTAGGGGGACCTTCTAGCCTGGAAGGAACGGACGTGTACTGAATGACTGCTCTCTGGCCCGAGTCTTGTTGGATTCACTTAGTTTCTAACAGTAGTGAGGCAGGGAGGGGTAGCTCCAGATAGGGATGCTGAAGCAGGGAGAAGTTAAAGCAGGTTGCCTGAGGTTACAAAGCCAGGAAAGGAGAAGGTTGGAAAAGAAGGCAGGAGCAGAGGACAGCCGAAGTTCTAAAATCCCAGGGAGAGATCCTAGAACATGACTCTCTGGGATCTTGATGTTCAGTGAAACGACAAAGAATGTTGGGAGGACAAATCAGAGTAGAGGGGTGGCGGAAGAGCGGGGACAATTATCTCGCTTTCTTTTCTGGATCTCTTGACTTCCCTCCCCAAATATCTTTTTTACCTTGGTTTTGTAAATTGAACCCAAAGAATGTTACCCATATATATATATTTTTATATTCAGTATTTCACAGATAAGGAAAATGAGACCGAGAAAAAGTGTATCACTAGCCATTTGGGCTTGTTTTCCTAGTTAGCCACAGAGTGCTGACTCTTGGGACGTGATCTGTCCCCCTTAGTTATAATTAATAATGGTAGTGATGTCATAGGAAATTCATTCCATACTTTCATTACTGCCCAGAGTGTCTGGTAGAGTATAGTTCTCGTCTTCAAACAGCTTCCATTCCAACAGGGAAACATTGAGTTTCTATTGACCAGAGGCATAGAAGACTTCCAGGACCACATGCAGAAAAGCACTCTTTGTTTCCCTGGATGCCCTCTTGGTGGGAACAGATCAGAAATCTCAAAGATTCAGTGTGCTAAAGAGTGTAAGTTCTGTAAAGAGGCTGCTGACACATACAACTAAAAATCCAGCCAGATCAACCAAATACAGGATTTTCCCCCTCACTATCTGGCAGGTGGAGGGCAATTGAGAAGAGAAGGGGAGGCTTGTGAGAAAATCAGATCAGCTATGGAAAAATAAAGCAGTAACAGTTTTCTGCGCAGTAGTTACAATGTCAGTAACTGTGGCCTGGCACAGGGAGTTTTACAGAGGAAGTGATTTGTACATTACTCATTCATACCTTTATTCCATGAGTGTTTATTGAGCACCTACTCCATGTCCAGAACTGTGGGAAGAGAGATGAACAGACCCGGTCTAGTTCTCCTTGATTCACATTCTAGTTAAAGAGCCAAATACTCAGGTTTGTTAGGATCACCGTGGAGCTCTGAGGAGGGGTAAGTGCAAGGGGTTATGCAAGACAAAGGAGGGCTCATAATTCAGGATCAGGAAAGACTTCCAGGCAGAGGGGACATCTACTCACCATGCTGGAGCCACGCTGGTTTTCTTGCAGTTACAGGTTCCTCCCCACTCCAGGGCACCTTCATTTACTGTTCCCTCAGCATCACATGCTGTTCCCTCTCATTTTGACTGTCTACTCCCATACCTCTTCAATTCTTGGCACAAACACCGCTGTCTCAGAGAGGCTTCCCCTGGGTAAACCTCCCAAACCTACATGATGATTCCTTTGTTGTTTTTCTTTTCTACTACTCTATTCCTTTCTCTTATAACACAAAGGTATTTGTGTCTATGTAAATCTTTATTTATTTTTCAAAAGATTTTATTTATTTGTTTATTTATTTATTTATTTATGGAGAGCATGAGCAGAGGGGAGGGTGAGAGGGAGAAGCAGGCTTCCCGCTGAGCAGGGAGCCTGATGTGGGACTGGATCCCAGGACCCTGGGATCATGACCTGAGCTGAAGGCAGATGCTTAACCAACTGAGACACCCGGGCGCCCTCTATGTGAATCTTTAAATAATCATCTATTTTCCCCACTAGCATGTAAGCTCCTCAAGGTAGACTTTCCTCCGCTGTGTATACAATAGTGTCTGTGACACAGAGGACTCTCAATAAATATTGGTGGGACACATGCGTGACCCTACCCAACAAAGGCAAGTCAAGTTTCTTCATCTGCAAAATGGGATTTTTGGACCTACTTTCTAGGGTTTCTGCAGCGTGGTTGGCTGAGTAACATCCCCCAGAGACTTTCACATCCTCATCCCTGGAAGCTGAGAATATGTTACCCAATAAGGCAAAAGGGGCCTTGCAGATATGATCAAATTAAGGATTTTCAGATGGGGAGATTATCCTGGATTATCCAGATGGGTCTGATGTAATCACAGGAGTGCTTGCAAGAGGCAGGCAGGAGATCAGCAGGACAGAAGGTGATGTGGTAACAGAAGCAGAGAGAGACTTGAGGGTGTTATGTGGCTGGCCCTGAAGATGGAGGAAGGGGCCGCAGGCCAAGGACTGCCAGTTAGAAAGGCCAAGAAACAGATTCTCCCCTGGAGCCTTCAGAAGGAGCTCCCACCTGCTGACACGTGATTTAGCTCTGGCAGGCTCATTTTGGACTTCTGACTTCCGTAACTGTAAGAGCAAAAAAATTGTGTTATTTTAAGCCTCTCAATTTGTAGTAATTTGTTACAGCAGCAATAGGAAACTAATACATGTAGGGATCAAATAAGATAATGTGTGGGAAGACTCTTGGAAAAACCCAAAGCCAGGAATCATTATTAGTTTATGACGGCTCGCCCTTGTTTATTGCATTTCTGTGTGGTGCTTCTGTAAGTTCCAGCTACCATAATGGGGAGAGATGCTTGAATAATAGCCCTACACCCCAAGGAAGGGTATTTTTTCATAGTTTATAATTGCCATAGAGCTTGAAAATCTTCCAGGTCTTATAGTTCTTAATTATGCTCTCATGCATATGCATCAATTACCCACATGCTCCTACCTAGCTTGTTACTGCGAAGATATTTAAAAAAAATATATTTGGAACAGTTTCCTCTGTATGCATCTCCCTCTGAAAATATCCTATGAAATATTTCACCTCCACTGCAATAATCTGCTCCAGTTGGGACATGCTTGCCAATCTTCCCTGCTCGACAGAATTAAACCTCCACCCTCATCAGCAGCCTTGGTGCCTGTTTATTCTACCTGACAATTCTCTCCTCCTAACTCCCGGTGGCTTAATTGCAGGTTTGGTCCTCTGGGTTTGTGTCTGCTTTGCTGGGTATGATCTGCAATCCAGGAGGGGCCAGGGAGTGCCTGACCCAGGTGGTTATATTTAAATGGCAGTGGAGGGGGAGGGGAGGGTGTTGATGTTTTTGCTTGCTGTTTCTCCCTGTAGAAATGGCTCTGCTGGGAGCTTCAGTGCTCCAGAGGCCATTTTATCTGCAAGCAAATGACTTTGTCAAGCGATAGCATGTGCACTCCCCAAGTGGCCGTTCTGGTGATTTTCAGGCCCGCTTGACTTGGTTTACCAAAGCGTGAGTCAGTTTTGTTCTTCCCTGGCCCCCTCTTTTCCTTCTGTTCCCTCTCTCCCTGACTGCTCCCCCTGTGTGAGCGATGCCCATAGGAACTCTGCCTGTTTGTTTCTGTTGGGAAGATCATAGATCTTCATGGGGCATTTTCATCAAATGGACCAATGCCATTCTGTTGCTGAGATAAAAGGTGGTGGTCTGTCTCGATTTTTGACTGTTACATTGAGCTTTAAAAATTGTCGTTTGTGAGACAAGAGATCTCACCTTTGGAAACCTCCATTTTACAACGTGAGTCGTATTGTTAGGTAAATTCCTTAGCCTCTCTGCAGCTGTGTTTCCTTATCTGTGTAATGGAGGTAACAATAATAGAAACATGGCGGAGGGTTAAATTCACGGGGAGGGTTAAATTAATTAATGTGTAAAATGCTTGTCATGCACAGAGCACAGTCGTTTGGAGAATGCTTGTTTCCTCCTCTGCCCCCTCACTCCACTTTCACACTTGAGGTGCCCACACACCCTCTGGTGAGGTGGCTTTAAAGGAAGGTTCTGTGGCCTCAGACCAGAGTCAGATTTGGTTGGTCTTGGGAGAGGCCAGGGAGTCTGCACTTTGAGCAAGCTGTCCAGGTGACATGGATGCAGGTGGTCTTCAGACTGCCTCAGACACTGCGCCGTGGGCTGTGAAGATGGTGAGCTTGGACCATAAGCATCCTAAGGGTAGCGCCTCTGTGATGTGAGTTTGTGTATCATCACAATGCCTGTCACAGGGGAGACATCCAAGACACACTGGCCAACGTTACGTGAATACCTCTGTGCTCTTTCAAGATAACCTGATTGACTTTTTCAAGCTTTACTCCTCACTGGGCAATTAGAAGGCTATGTATAAAGTATACTAACTAGTACAACAACCCTAGAACAACATGAACTCTGAGACATGTTCGCGGGGAACATCTGGGGTCCCCAGTCTCCCCCATTCCAGCGTGTCCATATCTAACCATTATGTTCAATAAGCCTCAGTTCCGAGCTATGTTCTTTCTCCATGATGCCTTTCCTGGTTAGAGCTAACACTACCCTCCCCTACTTCAACCAGTTTCTCTCTGTCATTTAAAATAGGTTAACTCGAAAAAATAAAAATAAACAACATAAACAAAATAAAATAGGTTAATTCCCACAGGGTATGCATGTACATTAGCTCTCTCAGCAGATTGCACAGCTTTTGATGGTTTCCCCTTCCCTCCCCGCCCCCTCCATGAGTATCTCTCAAATCCACGCCTTTCTCCCATCTGGGCATAACTGGCCCAGTCCCAGCTCCATCGTCTTGCTCGTATTTACCACATTGCTTCTTTGATCTATCCACATCATTTTTTCCCCTTCCACATTGTTTTTCTCTTTGCAGCCAAAGGGAGTCTTGGAACACAGGAGTCTGATAATATCAGCCCTCTGCAACCCTTCCTCACCCACCTGCCACTTAAAATCTTCCCATGGCCCTTCTTCCTTGTGCTATTGGGATAAAGCCCACAGATCTGAACATGACCTCAAAAGTTCTGTGGAGTTGAGCTGCCCCTTGCCTCTCTAGTCTCATTGGGAATTATCATCCCTTCACTCCGGGTGTCTTGTGCTTCCTTAAATGCGACACGCTGCCTTTGGCTACATGGCCTTTGCACATACCAGTCCTCCTCCTCCTCCTGGAGTACTCTTCTCATCCTTGTCCCCTGGCCTAGGTAACTTTGTTTTCAGCACTGAATGCAAATCTCACATCCTCAGGAAAGCCTCCGGTTCAGCCCCCTCCCTAGTCTAGATACAATTCCTTTGTCCTATGATCTCCTCAAACTGTGTTCCTTCCCTCATTATCCTCATCTTACTTTATAATCATGTCAGTCATATAGATACTTGATTAATGTATGTCTCCAGGAGAGCAGGGACTTGTCTGCTTTTATTCACCTGGGTCTCCTTTGCCTAGAAGGTCAAACTTAACATATACCAGATGAATAGCTGGTAAATAAAGGAAGGAGTTAATGTGCAGCTTTTACTTTGAATGGGGGCTATTGTTTTGAACTCACTCAAAAAGCACCTGGTTTTCTTAAGTTCTAGGAATCAGAATTAAGCCATTGGTCTCTAGAAAATAAGTTTGAATTTAAAAATTTGTGAAAACTGGTTTATGGCTTAACTTGGACTCAGAGACCATAGTGATTGATGTGTTATGACTACCTTCATTAAGTTTAAGTCCTCTAATTTTCAAAGGAAGTAGATTTTGCTGACTAAATGACTTACGGACTTGGGTAGACAGATGGCCATAGAGTACTGTGTCAACATGAGTTTTGGAGACAAATGTTTTCCAGTGAGCAGGAAGGAGGCTGTATGCTGAGATAAGTGGAGTATGGGCAGGTGAGCGTGGAGGTGGGAGATGTGGAATGTCTGGATGGAGATCCATACACCATACACCATATTGTATATGGTACCTTCCATCCAAACATGAATCTCAGACTAACATGTGAGAGTAACTGTGTTTGAGGGGCGCCTGGGTGGCTCAGTTGGTTAAGCGTCTGATTCTTGATTTCGGCTCAGGTCATGATCCCAAGGTCCTGGGATTGAGCCCTGCATCGGGCTTCCCGCTCAAAGGGGAGTCTGCTTGTCTCCCTCTCCCTCTGCTCCTCCTCCTGCTTATGCTCTCTCTCTCTCTAAAATAAATAAATAATTTTTTTCTTTAAAGGAGTAACTATAGTTGAGGGTAGGTGATGGGACCATAAAAGTCATGGTCAGAAAAAGGACCCTCAAAAGGTGTAAAGAAAATGTGGAAGAACAAAAAGAAGTATTGAATGACAGGTAGCAGTGCACAGAGACTTCAGGAAATAAAAAGGTTCAGGAGATTCCTTATCCCAGAAGCTACAGTCAACATTGCTTGGAGTTCCTGCCCCGCCAAAGCTTCCTCCTTGGCCAGTTGCTCCCAGCCCAGATTGAGGAGGTTGCCCAAGGCAGTCATGACCGTAGCATGCAACTGCTCTTGCCCCTTACTCCTCATATAATTGTTTGGTCTAGAGCAGGTTCCTGAGCAGAGCTGAGCCAATAAGATCCCTCTCTCAAAATTTGGAAGTGGAATAGTGAAGGGACTAAGAGAGTTCTTTGTCATAACTTGGGCCCAACGTGTAGATAGAGATGGGGTCACAGTCAGCTCCCATGCAGGCCAAAGCTGAAATTATGAGAGCAGAAACTGTGAGTGACAAACAGCGAGGAGAGGATAGAACAAGTTGGAGAGAGGCTGAGATGCAAGACTCCTCGTGTCAGAGAGAACAAGAGAGGGTCGCCACTTGGGCCCTGTGCCTTTCAATTACTTAGATCCTCTTTCAAAGAGGCCCAGCTGGGTCAGGTGACTGCAAGTTCTGTATCTTTTCAATAAACTCTCCTTACGTGGGCTAGCTTAAATGGGTCTCTCTATTCTTTATTTTCAAAAGAAATGTGAGAAGCCATCAGTGATTGAGCACATGATGGAGTAAACAGTTTCCACTTGAATTTGAGATGTACCCGGGAGGACTCAACTTTCCTAAAGAGTAGGGCCACAAACATAGCCTCAGAAGAAACAAGCTGGAAAATTCATGCTTGTAACTAAGCTGGAAGCTAGTTCTTGTGTTTATGCATACATTTGGCAGTCTCCGTTATACTTAAGTAAGGCAGATTTTCCTGCCTGGACATCTGACCTAGCATGAGTTGGGCTAAAGTGCTGCTATGGAGGAACCCCTGAGCCTGAGGTCCAAAGTGGAGAGTCTTCTCTGTTGCCTTGGGAGATGGTAGTGGGAATGACAGGCAGAAAGAATTGCTTTAGCTTTTGCCTCTTCTCCTCTAATCACCGCCTGGCCTACCAAAGTGCTTGTAGTCCCGTCCCTGCTCTTCTATATTATTTCTAAGGTCTTAGCACCATGCTGATGCTCTGTGTAAAATCACACTGGTTGCTATTCCCTTTGGATGGTGTCTCAGCCCCTAGCTCTAAATGCTTCAGATGTTCAAGGCAGCAGATTAAGCACCCTCCTCATTGGCATTGGTGTTGTCAGCTAGTCAGCAAGTGTTTACTGAGCATCCCCTCGGTGCCCATCTCTGCACCAGGTGCTCCATGCACTTGGCTTATATGTGTGAAGAAAACAGTTAATTGACTACTGGATGTGCTATTCTGTTGGAAGGGTTCTGACGCTTTGGTGAGCATTGCCAGGGCAACCAGACCAAGAGTCTCTTAATTAATTAATATCACAGTGATTGCACCCAACTCTAGCTAAAGAGAAGAGGAAGCTGGTTGGGATGATTTTCTTCCATGTGAGGGATGGATGAAAGAGAAACATGGAGTTTTACAGCATAGTAGGGGTTTTGCCTCATTTTAAAGCTAGCTGGGGAAAGACACTGAAAGAACTGGCATGAACGGGGGCGGGAAGGAGTTGTGGATGAAAATAGTTCAGCTCATAACCAAATGGATGACCAGCAGAAAAATAGCTGAAGGACTTCTTGGGAGAGAAGGAAACCATCATTGAAGCATCTATCAGGAGAGAAGCTCAATTGCTGAGTTGTAAAGGCTTCCACGTAAAGGCTAGCCTTCTGATCAGGGTTCCTGAGAAGATCCACTTAAAAGGGCTCTCATGGAAGAAAGACCCATACACGTGTGTTTTGTGTATTTTTGTTTCGTTTTGTTTAATATCATATGTGTGTGTGTAATAACAAAAACCAATTAGTGATTGTCCAACTTCCCCAATGGGAACACAAAATTAAATAAAACAAAGACTGTGCACATGATGGTTTTTTACTAAAGGTGCAAATCTTTTCTTCCCACAGTTCTAGCTGCCTTTCTGTGCTTTGAGCTCCATTCTGCAACTAAAGGGGGGCGGGGACATAGAGTGGACTCCAAAGGAACTCATTTGTAGGATGAACTGAGCCAGTCAGATTCTTTCTCTCTTCAAGGATTTCACTAAGAAACGAAATTAGTCAATAATCAGGAGCTTGAATGGGGGGCTCACGGGAGGTCACAGAGATGGGTGTTAGGCAGCCATTTTGTTCTATGAGCACCCAGAAGCAGAGAACAAGACTGGGAAGAGAAGGAGAATTCCCTCACTCACTCATTCTTTATTCATTTAAAACTATTCGATGAGCAACTTCTATGCATCATACTCTCTTCGGGGCACAGATGATGCAACATTGCCTAAACTAAAGTCCCTTTCCTCATAGAGTCTACATTCTAGTGGGGCAAGGGAGAGATACAGAATAAATAAACATAGCCTATATGCTCAGGCCATCATAAGTGCTATGAAGGAAAAGAAAGCCCCTAAGGCCAGATTGATATTGATGGTTGTGAGGCTGCTCTTTTTGACAAGGAGGAAGGAGAGGTAGAACAAGGGAAGCATCCCTGTGGCTCTCCAGGGGGATATAATGAAGTGAGCCACTGAGAGGATTCACGGCAAGGCTTCATGTGGTCCTAGAGAAACGGAGAGAGAAATTCTTTTGAGATCTGGCTGTCCTTACTGTCCTTACCGTCCTTGGGTTCTGTTAGACACTCGGCTACACATCCAAAGAATTCCCCTTTTTTCTTAAGCCAGTTTGAGTGGTTTTCCTTTCTTGCAGTTAACAAATTCCAAAGTCATCTACAAATCCACAAGGTGAGGCTAAAGCAGTGATAAGCTCTCTAGAATTTCTGTTAAGGCTCACTGGTCGGAGCACGTGGCTCTTTCTCCCTACCTGATGATAGCCCTAAAGGGCAGGGGCCTTAACAAAGGGGCAGAAACCAACCAGTCAGTGAGTAAAAGAGATGTCAGGAGGTAATAACTCTGCAACTGTTTCTTATTCCAGTTCAGCAAATCTTGAAAATACAAGAAAGCATCAATCTTGGAAATGCAAGAAAGCATCGATCTTGGAAATGCAAGAAAGCATCAATCTTGAAAGCATTAAAAGAGTATTTGTGCCAAGATCATTCCATTTCATCTGGGGGATCTGGGGAAACTTATATTAGCTGTGGGTTTTTTTTTTTTTTAAATGAGGGCCACCGTTGATCCCCAGCCTGGATTCATCTCATATAGATCACTGTTGATGGCTCTGAGATATTAGACATATAAATGTGTACGGTTTATTTGACGTATAAATGTGTACGGGGTACGGTTTATTCCTGGCCTCGTGACCTCACTCTAGCTAGAGAACCAATCAATAAGATGGGATCACTCTAAACCTGTGTGGACCCCCAAGGCACACCAACACTCCAAAGTCAAAAAAGGAACATAAGGTAACAAGGCAATGCTGTGGCTGGAGGCTGTGGCTGCCACTGGACTTCGGCTGTAGGAAAATAATATTTATTGAGTCCTCTGATGCCAGACACTTGGCATAGATTAACTCTTTCTGTCCCTTAGGAATTAACCTCATTCTAAAGATGAGGAAACTGAGCTGCAGAGATTAAGTGCCTTGCTGGATCTGCCAAGTTTGGAAGCTACAGGAGATTACTGTGACTGATAGAGCAGAAGCAGAATATTGAGAGGAATTTAGGCAAAGCTTCCAGGGGTAAGCCGAGCATCGCACTGCAGAGCTGGTCAGCCAAGCAGGCCACCGCTACCCTTACAGAGGAGGGGATGCCCGTGTTCGCCCAGCGGCCATGTCCGGGCAGGTACACGGTGCCACTGCTCCAGCCTCCACCACGCCTCTTTTGCCCCCTGAAGTTCAACCTTCCCGCTCTCATGACTCCCACCGCCCTCTTGTCTTATCAGCTCCCATGTAAAACGTTGCCAAGTGGCTTCTGTTTGGGAGAGTGTAAATCTGAGCTCTCGCTGTAAGAGAGGCTAGAAGGGAAGTGGCTGGTCTTTTCAACTCCCAAGACAGACCGGTTCAGTCCCTCATGGAGGTGGGGGAATTCGTCCAAAATTGAAAGCGGTTCACATGTAGGCAGCCAGACTCAGGTCACATGCCTGCCCGCCAGAGCTGTCAATATGGCACACCCAGGGAGGGGTGGGCTTGGTTCTCCATTTCCAGAACCCAGCATACTTCCATACCCTAGGGCTGTCGATGGAGTAGAAGGAGAGGCTCGCTTAAAAACTGTATGGAACAAACGTGGTGCTGAGTATTCTCATCATGTCACTAAGTGGTGAGGGTTGCAAAGGTGAAGACATGGTCCTTGCCCTCAAGGTGCCAGCCCATCTAGCCAGCATCACATGGTCATGAGCAGCAATGATGGATGACAAACATACTGGTTACCTTCTGTACCAGGTGCTTCGGATCCGCTGTCTCTAAACCCTGACAACAACCTGCCAGGAGACATTCTTAATGCCATTTTGTTTTTCACATGGTGACACCGACGTTCAGAGAGGCTACATAACATGCCCACATCACGCAAATAAGAAGCAGCAAGTCCCAGACGAGAACCAGAGGCTCTGTCTGACCAACTCCAACCTGGGGACACGGGGGGTACAGAAGGATCAGTGGCTACAGCTGCTGGCTGAGCTGGGATTCAAACACAGGCCTCTGACTCGAACCCCAAAAGCTAAACCAAGTGAAACTGACTCCACGTGAGCCGCACTCACTGCAGCGTGTGCAGGCTGCTCTGCCCCTTTGCCTTCATTGGTCTGGATGCCTTTTATTCAGTCTTGAGGTTATAAAACTTGTCCTTTCCAGTTCCATGTCTTTAAGGGACGGTGACCACCTCAGCTGATTCTAGGACAGGGGCGTGTCCCTAAGCCAGACCACCCAAAGACCCTCTGAAGACAGTCTAGAAAGAATCAGGGCACCGTCCAGCTGACCTTGAAGGTCACTTCCCCGTCTGACTCTCCATGAAGAGGGCTCATTCCTGAAGTGTGTGACTCCTTTGGGACAGAAAGCTCCAGATTTTAACTCTCCTCTGTGAGACTGTGGGGCTCTCTGATCTCAGGCCAGTCACCCTGACTGCTGGCGAGTTCCTTCCCTAAAGGCTGAGGACAGGCTGCTAGTGGTGATTAAGTTCGTAATGACGGAAAAGGACCTTTGAAGAAGGAACATGCTCAGCGCCTCTGGTGGGGGTGTCGAGAGTGACTCTATGAGGGCATGGCTCCCAGCTGGACAGGTCTGGCAGTGCTGAGGGTAAGAAGAGCGGATATTCTGAGAGAGGTCATGAGAGGCTGAGAGACAGAGGCAGAGACACAGAGAATCAGGGGAACTGGTCCTTTATTCCATGTCTTTTCTCCCATCTTGCACTGCTGGTCTAGGGTCCACCATAGTTACCCAGCCTTACCTTTCCTGATGCTCCTCACGTGCACTAACATGGTCTGTATGTCCGTGCTTAAGCATTTCTGTTGTCCTGTTAGCGTTTTTAGGCCATTTCCATTCAGTTCCTGTAAATGGGAGCCCATACCACCTCCCCACCTCAACGTACACACACAAGTGCACACACACCACACCACACCCTCTACACACACTCCCATACCACACAGATACCACACCATATCACCCACACCACACTGCCCTACATCCTCCCACATACCCACGCACACCCCACGCTCCCCCCACACACTACACCCCCATGCACACCCCCCACACCACACACAGACCACCACACACATCCCCCAGATCTCCCCACCACATGCACACACACACACACACACACACCCCTGCTCCCCACCCCCCACCCCACATCCTACCAGTAAAAACCTCGGGGCCATTGCTGCACCCTGGAGATTGCTTTGCCTTTGAGAGTCTGAAAAGAAAACCCATCAGCCATCAAAGCTTTTAATTATTTATTTTTAATTACACAAGCAATGCATGAATATGTTCTACTTGTAAAAAATTCACGCAATACATATAAAATTAAAGTCTCCCTCCAGTGAAGAATTTTAAATAGTTCTGGTCTTCACCTGTCAGACAGCAGGCTGCCGTGGACCAGCTCCGGCGAACGTTGGCGAGCCCGGCGGGGGTTTAAGGAAACATGGATCCTGTGTTATACGGGTCTGGGTGAGGACACTGGGGTCCCTTTTAAGTGAAATGGGGGGGCTCAAGCTGAATGGATCGTTTCTGTTTAGAAGCTGTTGACTTTGCCAGCAATGCGTGCTCAGATTTTTGTAATTTGCTTTTAAGGGAACGAAGAAAAGGAGGCTCGGACTCCACAAAGATGTGCCCCTTTCTCTTATATCTGTGGACGTAGGGCAGCCAGCACCACAAGCAAATGCCCAGCATGCTGGCCTGCTTCCTTCCCAGCCCAGGCAGAAGAAAGAGAATTTTCCCTAACGCACCCTGTCCCATCTAATTCACTGAAGGGGTTTCTCAGTATTGGCTCACACCCTCCTTGAGCTTAAGGGACGTGGCTATATTTGGCCATCACAAGTGGGAAAATTTCTGTCAAATCCATCTCTTTCTCCACAACATTCCATTAGTGGGTGTTTCCTGATGACTCAAAAAACCCTTGTATACATTTGCTGTGGATCCCAATGGTGATAAATCAAGGGTTTTGAAAGAGGACTCAGAGATGCATTGAATTGAAGAAAGATGGAAGCAGAAAGAACCTTAGAGACCATCAGTTTAGTTCTTCAATTTACAGGTGTAGACGCCAGAGAAGTGGGGTCCGATGCCCTGGGTCCCATAGGCAGAGTGAGAACCAGGATTCCCGGTGTCAGACCCACCGCTCAGTGCTCTCTCTGTCCACTACACCAGACTAGGAATCCACACCGCCTCTATGATCTACCCACAGGACCTGGCAGGTCACAGTGATTCTTGGTCCCATGTGCTTCATCACTTCTATCTACCTTAGAGTAGCCTTGCAAAGAATATCAGATGAAACAATGACTGTTCGGTGCCATACAAATCGCCAAGCAACTTCCCAGTGCAAAAAGTGAACCACAGCTCAGTGATTAGAAAGACAAGCATTCTTAATGAGTCACCTACAACAGCATTTCTCAGAGCACGATTGTCGCCTACCTGGATAAACATTTTCGGGAACCTGGACAGGAAACTTCGGTTTTTTTGTTTTGGTTTGTCTTTTCAAGTTCCCCCAGAAACTTGGTTATGGACTGAGTGTCCAATGATCTTAAGAAATTATTTTTAATTCAGTTAGGTGTGATAATGGTGTTGTGTTTATGCCCAGGATGTCGTTAATTTTCAGAAATGTGAGCTGAAGTATTTGTGAGTTATTCAGGGTTATTGTTTTGGTGTTACGTATCATGATGTCTGTAATTTATTTTTTAAGGGTTCAGGAACTGTGGGTGCATGCGTGTGCGTGCCCACATATAAATGGCAAAACGTTAACTACTTTTGAATCTAGGTGGTGGGTATGTTACAGGTGTGGCGGTTGAGTAGATATAGTCTTTCTGTATGTTTGAGAACTTCTATAATAAAATGACTGGTAAAACATTCTCCAGGTGGTTCTGATTCTCTGAACTGGTTCGAGAACCATTATGGAGCTGCACTTGGCAATGTCAGCGTGTGTGTGAGTGGAAAAGTCTTTTTAATTTGCCTCCTTGGTGTCTCATTAGAATTGGAGCCACTTCCCCCTAGCAATGCTAGCAAGGTTCTATTTCCTTTTGCTTTGTTTTGCCTGTCTGAGTCATCTGCAGAGCCAAAATATTGATCTAATGGGCCATCTTTCTCATTTCCAGGCAGGTCTAAAAGTGTAACGAACTCAATTGGATTTTATGGACTAGACCAGTGGTTCCCAAACTTGGGTGCCTAGAAACAGCGCCCGTGGAATTTCAGCAGGCTTAGGGTGAGACACAGCTATCTGATTTAACAGCGTTCAGAGGTAATTCTAATAATGTACTTCTAGGTTTGAGACCCATATTTTAGGTAATGACCACAAAGCCAAGGTCGCAGGTTTGATTTCCAACTTAAGAGCTATTGAACTTTGCATGAAGAAAAGTTCCGTTCCTTAATGACATCCTGCACACCTTACCTTGTTCTACCATTTTTAAATGAAGGTTTTGGTGGAAGAAATGAAAAAAAAAATTAACCAGGATAAAGAAGATAAATGGATCAGAGCAATTTACTGTTGCAAATACATATACTATTTGCCCCCTTCTTCTGAGGACCTGCTACATTCTGTGGTAGAGGCGGCTGCATTTTATTGATGGGTGAAAAGAGACCTTTATTTGTCATTCTCAGATTACCCCATGTATCAACTACTTCGGGGATTTTGGGTGAAAAGGGAAAAATGTTTTGTCAGCATCAGTGAATTGTAATCAAAATGAATGAGGCTTTTAATGAAAAACACCTGATTAAAAGTTACCCAGCAAGCCTGAAAGGAGAAATTGAACCTCAGGAGACCGGAAAATTAACCACTTCCCCCCTCGCCCAACCATCTTTATGGTGAACACTTTCTGGGGCTCCTCAGGCCGCCATGAAGGAAGATGGGAGCAGCCCTTCGGTGGAGCCCTGGTTCCTTCGGCACAAAAGCAGCTTCCCGTGTTCTTATGTAAGATATCTTTGCAGCTTAAACCTTTAATTAACCAGAGATGTCATCAAGAAAAGTTTGCCAAGGAAGAGGATGCCTGGTTTAATTAAAAAGATCTTTAATAGTTATTAAGGAAATCAATTTGGAAGTCAGGCCCGAGAGCCGTGATGGGGGAAGAAATCACTGAGAGGAACTTGGCCATCCCTCCGGGTAATGGATTTTAACCCTTGGATCCGCATTGCCTCAGAATCCCCGGGGCGGTGGTGCAGGGACGGAGAGGAATGCTTATCAGCACTCATCACTTTAGAATCTACATTCGGGATCCAAGAGGCAGGTCGGCCTTATGGATGAGAAGCCTAACCTTTCTGGAATGCAGTTATCCTGGCAATTGAAGAAAATAGGAAACCTTTATAAATTGAAAATCTCCTACCTCATAAGTATAAGCTATTTTTTTTTTTTCAAAGAGATGCATTATTTCTCCCTGAGAATTTGTGCTTGGACTGTACATCAGGCTTCTTTCCATTACCGTGCAAACCCGCCTTCTTCGGACCAAGCTAGAAAAAGGGATTTGGCCCTTTGGAGCACAAGAGAAATATTATTTTCACTTGTCTCATGGAAATGATCACACAAAAGGTGAAATAGCCAGAGGATGGGCAAAATAAATTGTCTGTGTGGAGGAAAACTGCAAAAGGGAAGGAGTTTTTCTTTTAAAAAAATAGCATTTTGCCAACAGGGGGATGATATTAATACCATCCTCTGACACAGCCCAGTTGAGTTCAAATGCTAAAAGCACTTTTCAAATAGTCTATGTTTAATTAATATTTGTATAGCACTTAGAGAGGGAAACTGAAGACAGGTGCAGAGTACGGCTACAAAAATAATTTTCCTGTTGCAATGTAGCTATTTCTCTGGTGGGCCTAAGAGCCTGTACCTGGGATTCCTGTTATTACTCATTGGAAACTCAACAGAGAGGAGGAACCAGGTCTTTGAACACTCAAGCCTGCTCCCTAATGGCCAGCTTCCTCTTTCTTGAAGAGCTGGACACAGGCCTTGTATTTGTATTCCTCACAGCAAATTGCCCAGAATCTGTGCTCATGAAGTGTTTGTTGATTGCTCTGCTGATTACCTGGAAACCTCTGGGCTTAGTAGCGCCCCCACCACCCCAAGTGCCTTAGTTCCCTGTTTCACTCGAAGGACTTCGCTTGGAGAATTGCGGGTCTGGCTAGATACATGATAACCCAAGCTTTAGTAATGAACTTATTTTCTCGCTGTAGCTAGATCATGCAGCTTCTCGGGGCTCCACTTTTCTTAATTACAAAATAAGGAGCATTGAACTAGATGTTCTCGAAGATCCCTTATGACCCTAACATAGTGCCATCTATTACTTCCCCTTTGCCTGAACCAGGTATATCTGTTCTAAGTCAATGGAATGATGGTGCATGGGAAATATCAGCGCTTATTAAAACATTTACGGCTGAAGGATGGGTTGTAAACCGGCCAGCAGCAGGCTGGCTCCAGGCTGCACGCCTGTTTAGTTTAGCCCACCTGATTTTTTATTTTTCCCCAAGGATGGGATTCAAATTAGTTACCAATAGTTAAAATCCAGGAGATGTGTCATTGTTGTCTGGACTTCTGTTTCTGTTGAGAAGTTGGAAAACTCTGGCAATGATCTCCACTGGCCATGATCAGTTAGAACTGCTTCCCTGTGGGTCTTGCACCCCCTCCCCCACTGTGTCCTCAGAATGAAGGTTGAATGTCAGTTCCCTTGTTCCCACTGCACTTAAGCTGTTGTCTTCCTGACCCTATCCTGTTGGACTCGTTCATGTTTCTTTCATGGCCTGTGTAGGTACGGGGGTGAAAGGAAGAGATGGTTGGAGGGATCATTAGGGTCTGATGTCAGGAACCCTTACCCTCTGAAGAGACATCTGTGCCAGGAACCTGGCTGCTTTCTGGGATAAATGAGTGGCTAGGTGGGTAAAATGCTTTCAGTCAGTAAATGGGATCAGACACTGATGTGGGCAACAAAATTCTTCTCCATTTAAAGCTCGCTCAATTTGTCCGCATGGCCTCATCCTTGGAGAAAAGTCTTGAATATCATTTATTCAGAAAAGTGCCCCACATGAACATTGAGATTATCCTGAGCCCAGCACACACACAAAAGAACTTTTAACAGCAAAGACCCGCATGTTTAGTCACCTAAGAAAATCAATCTCGTGTTTGGCAATGTCATTGGAAACCCTCCTGTCCATTAGAGTAGTCATCTAATGTATTGTCTAAAATAGCAATTTCTTAACAAAGGGGGCACTATCAATAATTATGCCGGGAAAATAGGAATAAACCAGAACTTTCTTACATGACCTGGACATGTGGTCACCCTGCTCAATATGCAACATCCACTGAAGACTTGATCACAGAATCTGCCATTGGCCCCTGGGAGTTGTCCTGGGAAGGAGGTTTGTCCCATTTCCACCCCTGAGGCATGCTTGGCTCCTCTCACTGCTGATGTTCCTGCCAGATTGCAAAGAACCCACACGGTTCTGTTCCTTCTGGGACTCCAGCTCTCCTGCTCCCTTCTACCTTTCACAGGTGCCTCTAAGCGTAAGCCTCCCAAGGACCGTCTTTAATAGTCAGAGATGATGCAGGTGGCTGTCAGACCTGGCCGTCTGAAATTCTGGGGACCTGGGGAGTAAATGACAGCTGTCTTTGAATCCCTCCATTTCTTCTGCTTGTGTGCTCCTCTTTCAGAAACCCTTCTAGGTAATTCAGGTTAAAGAATTTTCCTCTACTTTTCTTTAAGCTGATTGGGTTACCCCTTTATGCAATTAGAACTTTGCACTTTCTGGTGGGGGGATGGTGGTGGCTCATGGCTCAGGTCACGGCAGGACATTACCACTGAAGACCGAATCACTTTCTACAAGCAGTGAAGACATATCACTGGGGCAATAGTAAGTTTTCCACTTGGTATTTGGAGAAGGAACAAAGAAAGTTTGGGGGCATTTCAAATAATGAAAGAAGAAGCAGGCTTTTGAAATACAAAGATATAAATCCCTTTCTAGGAAGCAAATTATACCTCAGAAAAAAAGGGAGGAGGGGTAGACGGTAGTAGGATGGTGAAAGGAGTTGTTTAATGGATAGAGAAAGATCCAGAAGGGTGATCCTCAGATCTCTTACATAAAGCCACCCATCTACTCATCAAAGATGAGAGGAAAAGCCAGTTGGCTTTATTCTTCTGACAAAGATGCACCAACGTGGCAGAGGGAGGAGGTAGGCAGGTTGGTAATGGCTCATGCTCATTTCCCATGCGGCCGAAAGAGTCCTATCTCTCACTTTATCAAAAGGCCTTGCAGGAGACTTGGGGCATGTGGTTGTGACAGAATCTACAGCGGCAGGGAAAAGGGAGAGGAGCACAGAGGAAAAGGGGCTGATGTATTATTTATAGTTGGAGAACTTGAACAGAGCAGACTGCAGGGGTCGGCCCGAAGACCTGTGTCTGTACGACTGTGGAATAAAGACAAGGCCTCTCTGAATTCTTGGTGTGCTCCTGCTGATGCCAGGGCGGGGCCCGCATGCATCCCTGCGACCATCTGCCCGGCTACCCGTTACCTCTCCCCGTGGCCTGGAAGTGGTAAAGACCTCAACAGAAAGCCACCTGGGCCTCTGTGGGTAAAAATCTCATTAGGTTGGCACAGAGGGCATCTCGCTGGTGGTGACAGGTCTAATAAGCATGCAGATGGAAGACCCGCATGCACGCACACTCTTTCATTTAAGTCACACAGTGGGCAGAGAGGAGGGATGCAGGGAATAGGATCCGAAAGGAGCAAAAGGCTGCCGGCTCTGCGGTGAGCTCAGTAAGGATGGTGGGAGGACAGCTCAAGGAAACCAGAAGGAAAGTGGGAAAGCCCAAAGCCAAAGCTGCCGGAGAGCATGTGCCTTGGATTTCCCAGCTTCCTCCGGCTTCCAGCTTACATTTGCTCCATATGCTGCTTTACACAGCTTTCCGGGGCCATAATGGGTTTTATTCCATAGTTTTTATACTAACATGAATGACTCACATCTGCTCCAATACCCAATTTCCTCTGTAATGTCTTCGGCTGTGAGGAGAGAACAGCTTACACAGAACTTGCCAACGACAGGCATAGCAGAAAAGAGTCCTGATCCAGGGACGAGGAAGGTTGGGACCCTCCGTGTGTGAGCCGGAAGGGCCTTTGAGAAGGCATGACGTTACTGGTGGGGAAACTGACACCCTGAGGAATGAGGAACTTGCTCAGGAATATCAAGACCAGGGAGGTAGATCCATTTTAGGGCACTGGGATATTCCTAATTCCTTATTCCTAATGAGTGTACTTGTTTAATTCCTCTTATTTCCTGCCATGTTAAATCTTTTGCTAGGAGCTTTTCCTTCCCATATAAGCTGTGATGAAAAAAAAAAAGTAACTTGGATTAATCACCAATGATAGCTAATCCCCCACTGAGATCAACTGTGCTCTGCATTACTTAAGATGGTTATTAAGGTTTTAAATATCTGCCAGAGCGTGGGGGACCCCGTGCTGGGTCCTGGGAGAGACCTACGGGGCTGGGTCCTGTGTGGGGACTCACCTGGCTTCCAGGTGTTCGAAGTCCCATCTGAAGTGGATTTCAATCCTGATCTTCTCCACTTGAGTAGAGGGCAAAATAGTGATTCAAGAAGCAAGCACCTCGGAAGGCAATCCCTGCTCTCCCAGGCATTGCAGGCCCTGCGTGGAGCTGCCCCGGGAAACCCAGGGCCTCGGTTTCCCTAGATGCCCAATGGAATGAAGCCCCTCAGTCCCTGGGCAGCAGGCAGTTTGGTGCCGCACCGTCTCTAAAGCTCGGCGGTTGTGTAACTGTCTGCCATCTGTTACTGAGAAGCAGCATCACAAAGCGCTGAGCAATGGACTATGCCGTGTCATCTCAGCGGCTTGCCTGAGGGTCCCCTGCAGAGCCTGCCACAGCACACGGTGCGGGCCCGAGCCTGCAGGTCCAGGATGAGGCCCCTGGAAGAGATCCAGGGAGCTCGAGATACTGCAGGGATGGGTTCTCTTTCTGCCCCCCTCACCCCTCCCATGACAGTGATCTACCTGGATTTTTGCCCAAAGTGGCGGCTGGGGAGCCTACCCCGACCTTTCAGTGTACAGAGTTCTAATAAAGGCGAGTCCTGGACCCCCCCCCCCACCAGGTTCTATGTGATGGTCTGAGAGTTCAGCTGAATCTTAAAATGGGCTGCCAAGAGTGCTCAGCAGTTTCTGGGCTGTTTGCTTTCCACCTCTGTTCCCAACCGGAAACTTGTTATCCACAGCCTGGTCAAGGACTCCCTGGGGCCATGAGGCAGGACTGCCCCGTGGCTGAATGACAAGACACCAAGCACAAGGGGCTTTCGGCAGATTCCTCCCTATCTGACTCCACTTTTTGGGGGCTCCATTTTACTAGAGAATGAATTCCAGAGTCCCCCCTGCTCCACACCTGCCCCACCTCCAGACAGGGTACGGGGCTTCCCCTCTGCGGAGCTCTATGGGGAGAGGCAGGTGGCTGGCCACTATACAGTGGGAAGTACATCATCCTCACCTTCCCCAGCAACTTGATGACATTAAGTACCCCTCCAGCTAGGGCTGCGGACATTAAAATGGCACAGTCTGGCAGCCACTGTCCCCCCAGGCAGGACAGTGTTTTTCATACCCCTCTTAGAGGGATCAAATGATCAGAATAACACCAGCACCTCGAATTCAACTCTCACAACTATTCACTCATTGTCAAAGAGGTATTACCATCCCCACCATCGTACAGATGAAGAATCTAAGGCTGGAGAAAGGACTTGCCCAACATTCGCACAGCTAGTAAGTCTGACCCAGGCCAGGAACCCCTAGACCAGTGATAGCACCATGATTCCAGCCTAGCGGAGGCCTACACGGGAATCCAATCCGTAATTTGCTCTGCCTCTAGACCCAAATAGTTTGAATTTGCAAAAAGGAGGACAATGCACTTTCCAAGGGCATTTGGGAAAAGGGGCTTTCCCTGGGTCATTTTCCAAGTACCCCATGTGGTTGGCGCAACTTTGGACCCCTGCTTCCTTATGAGCACAGAGCCCTGGTGTTTACAGGGAGAGCAAACCCTTAAGGGAGATCATTGCGCCTTAATTTTTAAAAAGATTTTGACCAGCTCAGCGTTCTATTAAGCAGAAAAAGTTGCCAGGCACCTGCAGGCAGGCATAGAAACACCGTGGGGAGTTGGCTGAACTCGGCCTTGGGCCTGACCGGCCCGGAGAGTGAACCACGCTTGAGGCAGCAGCCCCGCCAGCGCCCGCGGGCCGCGGTCCCAGCGCCGGCTCCCCGAAGGCGGGTGCATTGGCGGCGGGCCCCGGGAGTGAGCGCCACGTGCAGCCCCCGCGGCGAGCGGGAAAGTCCTCCCAGGCCCGGCTCGGCCGGGCGCGGGCCGGCCCCGAGGTCCCAGCGGGCAGCCGGGGTGGCGGCGCTGCGGGGGCACGGTTCCTGCCGGGTCCCGCCCCAACCCAGGCCGGCCCGGGAGCTGCGTCCAGGGCTCGGCTCGGGCGACCCCAGAGCAGCGCGGTGCGCCTCGGTCGGCGGGCGGCGGTAGCGCCCCCTCGCAGAGCCCCGCTCGCTCCCGCCCGGGCTCCCTCAGAGTCGGTCTGTCGGGCCCACGCTCTAGCTTCGCTCCCTTCGCTCCCTCCCCTCCCTCCCGCCTCGTGTTCCTCCCGGGGTGCCGGGCACAGCCTCGGATTCCTCCCTCCCCGCAGCTCGAGTCCGTTTCCCTCGCGGCAGCGGCGGCGGCGGCGGCGGGCGAGGCGGCGCCGGCGGCGGCGGCGCGGGGAGCTTCTCGGCTGCCGCTGCGCTTCCCCGGCGGGAGCGGGTGTCCAGCTTGGCTGCCCTTCGGTCCTTCCCTGCCGCTCTGCGCCCCGAGACCTCCGCCTCTGCTCGCTTCTCTCCGAAGCGGGCGGGGCGCCTAGCAGCTTCCCGCCGCCCCTGCACTCCGATCTCGGGGCCGCCGCTCTCCCGGACTCCTGCCCCTCCGACCCTGACCGCCAGGGGGTGCCCCAGGGGCGTAGCGCCGCGGAGAAGACGAGGCAAACGGGACCATGAGGCGCCTGACCCGCCGCCTGGCGCTGCCGATCTTCGGGGTGCTCTGGATCACCGTGCTGCTGTTCTTCTGGGTAACGAAGAAGAAGTTGGAGGTGCCGCCGGGACCTGAAGTGCAGACCCCCAAGGTACGGGCTTGGGCGGCGTGGTGGGCGCGGGGCACTGGTTTGCAGGAGTGCGCGCAGCCCGCGCGCCGGGCTTGCGGGCTCTCGGGAAGCCGGGGCGGGGGTCTGGGTGCCGCGAGCAGGTAACGGGGCGCCGGATGCGGCCACAGGGTGCTATTTCTGGATTTAGAGAAGCTCGGGGCACCTCGGGACCCGCGGAGTGTGGGAGTGGGTGTGGGTGGCGGGCGCGCGCTCGCAGAGCCGGGCGCTGAACTTGGGCAGCGCGCGGGGGTCCCGGGGCGGAGGGGGCGCTGCAGACGAGCCGCTCAGGGGTGGCGGCCCGTGGGCGCCGCGGGCGAGTCGCGGGCGGTCGGGTCGGGTAGCAGGGCCGGCGGGTGCTGGCGCCCGCGAGAAGTCTGGCCGCCGCGCTGACCTCCTTCCTTCCCGCAGCTGCCAGGCCCGACCAGGGGAGGCCGGAGGCCCGGGGTGCGCCGCGCGCGCGTGTGCATCGCGGGCGAGCGCCGTGCAGCCTCCCGCACGCCTGCTGCCGGGGCCCGCCGGCCTGTCGCCAGTCTTGCTTTCTGATTGTCCCCGAGCTCTCCAGCTGCGTGGGAAGTTGAATGTGCCCTGAACGCCACTGAAGAGCCTGTAAAAGCAGACGCCTTGGTGTTGGTGGGGAGTTGGGGAAATAAGAATAATCGAAGTGGCTTTTTCAACTCCTGCCCAGTCGGTTCCTCCAAGCGCAGCCAGAAGGTTCTCCCTTCGGGCACACTCTTACCTGTCTTCAGAGCCCCCATTCCTCTGTCTCCTCTTCCACACACCGGTTCGCGGGACACAGAAGGAGGCCTCTGGGGGTTCCTGGCCAGCCAGGCACCATTTATGAACGGGGTCCAGAGCAGTCCTTCAGGGACTGGCAAAAAGCACTTGGAGGAGGTTATGGTCTGAAGCCGGAGGCTAAAAAATGGGGGGAAGGGGGAAAGAGGGGAGTCTCCCCAGTAAGTACAGTACAGGGGACCCACTTTGTGCCAGGTACACAGTGGGTGCTTCTTCATAAGTAATTGTATGAGCTGGTGGTGTCCTAATTTCATAGATTAAGCAGGTTCAGTCTTTGTACCTTGCCTTAGGTCACTGTGATTTGAACTCAGACCTCGGATATTCAGAATCTTTCCACTATATCAAGGTGTCTCTCAGATCCCCTTTTAGCTAAGGCTTCTGGCACTTATGTTCTGGAATGTTGCTAATGCCCAGTTGAGTTCCACAAGCGTTTATTGGTGGTGCGTTGTGTGCCAGGCCGTGTGCTAGGGACTATGGGTACGGAGGTGCAGAACTTGCTCTCTGGACATACGGGATTTGCTCAGGAAGGGGCCAGGACCATGTAGTTCGCTGAGGCCAACAACAGAGCTCAGTGCACTGGGTGTCATGGGAGCCTGGGGACTTCCTGGAGGAGGAAGATATAACAGAACTGAGTTGAGAAGGATGAACAGTAGGTTTGGCAGGAGGTAGGGAGGGTGTTCCAGGTAGAGGTTAACTGTACCAAACAGGCTCAGAGGAATGACACAGCAGGTTGTGTGAGTTTGGCATAATTTGAGCGTAAACCATGTGGCTGATGGCACGAATGAGGCTGAGGACAGGTGTATAAGGGTCGGATTGGGTAGGACCCTGTGGGTGCTAGGAACCCTTGGAGGGGCAGTAAGCAGTGGAGTGATGAGATCAGACTGGTGATTTCAAGCAGCCTTTGGAGCACTGGATCAATTTTCTCACCTTAGACCTGCCAGTAGATCTGGAGAGCTTTTCCTCTTTTTCCCCTGGGGTGGGTCTGCAGTTAATGATGCCTGCAGGGACATGAACTCTCTCCGTTTTGCGCGTTGGATCTCATTAACTTAAGCTTGCATATTCTTAGTTTACACCAGGGAGCTGGGACAAGAAATCTCTATCCCTCTTTGTGCACTTTGTCTTTCGTCCTTACCTGCCTCCTCTCATTCTGGTGTGTGCTGGACACACAATTATTGAAGGCAGCTCTCTGCTGGGCTCTGTGCTGGCTTTGGAGGATACCGTGTCCCTGCCCCTTTGCAGGGAGGTGGGGAGGCTTTCACAAATTCCTGGTTGAGACAGAATTACAAACAAATGAGTAGTGGGTGGGGTGGGGGGAGTGGTCTAATTTTGGAATTCTGGGCATAGTGCTGTCCAGGCATAGAAGAGGGGGTCTTCTAGTTTTGACCCCTTGCTTTTTGTCGTAATAACGTATTTCCTCTTCCTCCCATTTTCTGTATTCTTTAGAAACACAAATTCTATAGACTTTAAAAATCCTGATGCCTTTTATTATTAGGCACCCTTCTTAGTGTATTACTCCTTCGTGTTTTTCACCTGTTTATATGACCTCGTGTGTCCACATATATGTGTTGTATTTGTGTCTGGTATTTGTATCTGAGGAAAGAGATGGAGAGACAAAGAGTCCTTAGCGCCAGAACAATTTTATTGCCGTGACTGATCTATTTAGGAAATGTCACATCCTGTCCAGGAGGAGTGCGGTTGGTTCCAAACCTGACTGCGTGTCAGAATCCCCCGGTGAGCTCGTTTAACATACAAGCTTTGGGGTTTATTGCAGTGATTATGATTCTGTGGGTTTGGGAGAAGGTCCTAGAATCACTGTCTTTACAAGTGTTCCATGTGAGTCGGAAGCAGCCTATTGATGGATAACATTTGGAGCTAGATGAAGAATACTAAGTGTGTTGATTTTTTTATAGTTTGGTTAGCCCCATGTAAATATGGCCGAATGATTTCATTCTTCTTGAGTTTCTCAAGGACCAAGCTTGTGTGAGCATGTGCACTCATGTAAAATAACAGTAACTAGTATTTGTGTAGTGCTTTACAAATTCACAAACTCTATTTCATGCATATTAGCTCATTTAATCTCCACAACAACCGCATGGGGCAGGTAATACTTTTATGCAGACAAGACTGGTTGATGAAGTTATACAACTGGCCCAAGATAACGAGGTTATTATTAAGTGGCAGCGTCAGGGATAAGAATGGAATGGGGATCACTTTGGGAACTGCCCACCCACAGGCTCCTTCCAGGGCGCTATGCTGTGTGCACTGCCCGGGTCTACACTTGTGGGTGATGGGGGAGGTTAGGGATATTTATTGCCTGTGTTTCCCAACCTACTTTCCAGCATTTCCATGGCTCAACCCTAGGCGCTTGCCTTTGGAGAGCTCCAGGGAGGGCGGAGGGGGTTGGTGTAATTTGTGGGGGAACTACCTTGGAGGGAAATCCTGCTCTGCCCTTGGAGGAGGCCAGCTGGGGCAGAGGAGGCTCCCTTGACGGGACAGAGCGCACCCTGGTGGAGAGGGTCCCATGGGGGGTTGCATCCAATGGTTGGAGCACCACTGGTTTAGGAATCGTGGCCAGGATCGAGATGGTTTCCTCAATAGTAGGGATTCAGATGGGACATTTGTCTATTGTAAGAAAAAACTCAGTTTTGAGTGAGCGTAGTACCCTAGCTTTCCCTAGGAAATGTTCATTCTAAGTCCTGGGGAGAGCTCTTGCCTTGGGCGTGTGGAAGCCTTTGGGAAGTTTTCATCCCACCTGGGCACCTTCCTGCCATGGGAGAGGGTGTCAGCTTATTTTCCAAAGCACGGGCTGTGGACTCCCTTCCCTTAAAACTATTTAGAGAAGTCAGGGGATTGGTGGAGGGACTGGAGACTGTGGCCGGGCCTTCTGGGCCGGGAACCCCTCTGTGTAGATTCCATGTAGCAAGTTGACTTTCCTGGGCTCTGGGACGAGCTCTAGTTCCCAGGCCCTTCCTTGCCTCCCCTCCCAGAGTTGGGAAGCATCCTCATTCACCTAGTAATGGGATCTCCAAAGTGGGCCTGATAATAAAATAAAACCGACGCCTTGTTACAATTCAACTGATGTAGAGAAGGCATGCCGCACTCCTGGTTTAAGAAAATTAATTGGATTTCTTTCTTTCTTCCTTTTTTTGGTTCCAAGAAGGGCTGGTTCTATTAATAGCTCAAGTAAAGATTTCTTTAAGTTTGACTTTTTAATGTTGATTTGATTCTTTTGCCGGGTCCCCCACCCCCAAATTCTGCAGAGCTCTAATTCCTAATTGAAAATCATATAACAAGTTGGATGTCTTAATTCAAACTGTATTTCAGTGATAAATACTGTACCACTAAAAATACCTGAAAAAATGTTTTTATTTCTTCTCTCCCCTATCATTTGTTTGCCATTTGGAGAATTATACAATAACTGACAGAATTAAAAGAAAAAAAACCCAGCAAATTTGTCTCTGACTTCCAAGAAACTAAATTTAGTCCAGGGGCTTAGGGCTTAGTAAAGCAAAAGAATTTGAGGCCTGAGGGTACTTTTTGAGGAAGGTATTGGAAATGTAAAGTCTTTGAATAAAGTGCTTCGGGCCCATGTAGATATATTTGTGCTCTACTAGAAATACAGCAAACACTATTAGAAGAGAGCTTGTCTTTCTGTAATATTTGCATACCACAAATGCCTTGAGTATATGACACTGCTATTTTATTCCCCATTTAGTAGATCATTTCTCCCATTAAAAAAAATTATGCATTTTAGAGAGAGAGACCCTATTCATCTGCTGATACTCAGTGCATGCATATTGGACTCTGTCCAGGGAATTTTGACTCTGGCATGACCAGAAGTAGCCCACTGTCAGATGAATGTTCATCCTTTCATTCACTCCTGTTGCTGGTGACTGTGCCCTGTGCTGGGCTGTTTTCCCCTCTGCGGAGGTTCCTAGAGCAGATGGAGGGTAGTGTTGCCTCGTGATCCAGCAGGGGTTGCTATAAGGGGATGGGAAATATGAAAAGTAGCAGGTTGGAATGTCAGGTGTCCAAGAAATGGCATATCTTTGCTTTGTAGATATCAATAAGCTGCTTTAAAAACAAAACAAAACAAAACAAAACCCTGAGCTCTCCCCCAGCCCCCAAATTCCAGGCCATTAGGCTGGTGGGAATCTCTCCACCCTGGGTTATTTTTGGCCTGCCCTGGGTTGTACCCACGTCCCAGCTTGCTTTCCCAGTGAGCCCTCCCCTCCAGGGCCCTGCGGGAGGCCCTGTCCTAGGGACCGCTGGATCTGTTCTGAGGGACTCTCTTTGAATCAGTCTGGGGAGCTCTCTATTTCCCTAAACCTTGTTCCCCTGAGTGGCCTCGTGCTTTTGGAAACAAAGACCAGGAATCCCTGTCTCAAATGTTCCTGGAGGCGTAGAATGATGCCTGCTCAAATCAGAGAAGACAAAGGGGCAAAACCAAGAAGGAAAGGGAAATTAATGTCCCTGTCACAAGCCTCCCCAGCCTGTCTAGAGACTACTCTTTTTCCAGGTTGCTTTTGTGTGTTTGTATCATTTAAAAGTGTTAATTTCCACCCATCAGAGGTCATCTGTAAACCAAACAGGGACAGAATGAGGCTGCCAATGCTGACTCCTGAGGCCCAGGGTTTCCACACCGCCTGGTTCACAGCCATCTCGTCTACCTCCTTTGCCTGCATCCTCTCCCACGGCTTTCCATCCCAAATTTCCAAAACAGTCTTAGCCATTACCAGGCACACTTGAAGAAATGTGTTGCCATGCCCTTGCTTAGGGTCTAACGTGTACAGTTTTGTCACTCTTCCAGAGCATCTCAAAGTCTCCATTGCATTTCTGGAAAAGCATCTGAATTAGAGAGCAGGGCCCCATCCTCCCCGCTCCTCTCTTCGGGGCAGTCTGTAAACCCTGCCATGGCTTTTGCACATTCCACCCCAGAGACCAACATTCTAGACCCACCATCTGCTGGGGAAGTGAGCGTGGCTGAGCCCGCTGCCCGCGCCGGCTAGCTGCTGACCCTTCCCACTGGTTGCAGGGCCCCGAGCGGGTGGTCGGCTCCCCCTGCTCCCCAGCAGCCTCAGAGCCTCGCACGCCCTGCTTGCTGGAGTCAGGAGACAGAGCCCCCACCCTCTCTTGGGAGCTCCTGTCCTGTAATCACATGCCGTTTCACCTTCTGGCTTTTCTTGTACGTGTGGCAGCCCGTTGGCAGGTGCCAGGGGTAACTCGGGTCCTTTCTCCCGGGCACAGTCTCCCCAGCTGTGAAATGGGGGTGGTGTGCTGTGGCCCGGGGCCCGTCTCCCACTTGCTCCACCAGCAGTCTCCGTGGATCCGGGTGACTTGCAAATAACTCCGAAGTGAGACCTCATGGCTATAAATAATTATGCCACAGATACTCCATGTCTATTACTTATCTTTTAATTATTTTACCAGAAACGCTAGATTAACCAAAAAAATAAATCAGTCTCTGAGTCCTCTGATGTTGAGCTGATTAAGAAAGAACCCCTTTGGGATATGCAAGAACACACACGCATACTCGGGTGCCCTGGGGAATTCTGCAGAAGCTCCAGAAATCTGCTGGCTCTGGTATTTTGGTATTTGAGAATAAATGGCCTGATGTGACCTTCTAGGGCAGCAACCTTTGCATTTGGCAGCAGCTGCTGCCATCAGGGGACCTAATGAACGCGAGGAAGCGGAGAGGCGGGGGGGGGGGGGTGGGGGGTGGCGAGGGGAAGAGATCTCTGTGGTGTGAGCCAGGGATCAGCAGTCCTCCTGCTTCTCTTCCCTCCACCACGTTCTCCCTCTTCTTATTTGCATCTCCTGGAGAGCTGGTGGGGTCCAGAGCACAGAGCCCCGGGGCACTCGGCTGGGAGCCCCAGGAACAAGTCCGGAGGGACGGGAGCCCGGGACGTCCCTTGCAGGCTCCAGCCAAGGTCAGGAGCAGCCTGCATCCCTGCTGTTCTGGATGTTCATGAAGGAGGGGAGTGGCTGCTCTTGCCCTGAGCCGCCCTGGACCATTCTGCTCGGATGCCCTGTGCCCTTCCTGCAGGAGCCGAGGAGCCGGCCGACCCACTGCCTCTTGGACGCTGCGGCTTCCAAGTATCACGTCTCTTCTGCATACCATTCCCAGAGACAAGATTAGGCACTTAAAAAAATAATTAAATTCTCCTCATGTCACTTGTCTTCTTAACTGTAAGCACTACAGCGATCTTTCAAGGAAATGCAGGGGAGAGCGGCACACTCACATGTTCCTGCCATTGGATTTGAATTCCCAGATGAAGGGAACAGCCACCCAGCTGCCTCCTTCCTAATGATCCCGGCTGTTTAAACCTAATTTGCATCTCATTCTGGGCCAGGAGAGAGAGGGAAGCATCTACCGAACGGGTATGACCACCCCATCTTGACAAGCTCTCTCCAAAAGAGGCTTGCTGTCTCTTTTCCGTGTCTCACTGAGGTTTAGAAATTAGGGTTTTCTTCCCCGTGGTCGGGACTGGAGATTTATGTAGCTTCTCTTGTTCCTCGGAGAACACTGTAGTCATTCATTACTTCCCTAACCTCCCCCCCAGCCCCAAGCCACAGAGAGACTGGTCTAATCAATATTTATGGGCCGACCCCTCCCAGCTGCCACACACAGGCACCGTGCACACCAAATTCCTTGGTGGCCATCGAAAAATTAGCTGGCGCCTATATATCAGGCTCATTGTTTTCTAGGATCTCGGGGAGATCAGAGCACGTGGTGCACAGATTAATTAAGCTGCCCAGATAATTGGCTGTTAATAGATGGCCAATTGATGGCTGCCAGCTGGGTGCTGAAAAGACTGACATCCTTATTGGGTGGGCCTGGGGTCTTCATGGGCAGAGGAACTGGCTCAAAGACTTGCTTAATTAACGGTGAATCAGGAACAGGACGTTAAGTGGTAGCTCCTTTCCTCTACCACGTCCTGTGATGTTTTATGGTTTACACGGCGTTTGTATTCCCAGATGCCTCATTTGATCTTTCCTGCCTCCACATGAAGTAGACGTTATTATTACTCTCACTTTCTGAAGTGTGATGAAGCCGAGGTTGTAAGGGGGAGGAGATTCTGGCAAGCACCCCCAACCAGTAAGTGGCCTTGAACTCACTCTTTTGACTCTAAAGCTCGCGCTCTTTCCTTCGTGGTCATGCTCAGCTTCTGGTTAGCTTCCTTTTCCAGGGGGAAATGATCTCTATTTTATGTATGTGTATATTGTATGTATATTTTCTTATGGACAAAAGGTTAATGCTTGTGCTGGGAAACGACTCCTGACCTCTAAAACACCAGCATTGCTTTTCTGCATGCAGAAGGGAACGGAGAAGTGGATTTCAGGGTCACCAGAGAGCGCATCTCAGGAGGGCCACTGGAGGGCCAAGAGAACTTTGGGTTTTCTTCCAGGATGGGCCAAGTGTTACTTGCCCACGGACCCTACAGGACCGTTCCACGGTCCTTCTGCTGTGGGAAGATGCTGGACCAGGGTGGCTCTGTCCTGGTGTGGGTCAGCCCACGCTCACCAGCCAGGTCCCTTCTGGGTTGGCGGGGGGCTGACAGCAGGAAATGAGGCTCTGCTGTCATTCACGAGGCTGCTCCTCTCACAAGTCAACAGGATTGTGCAATTAAGATAGACACCCGTTGATTTGAATCCCTTTCGTGATGAATGTGGTCCTTAAACAATCAGAAGCAATTCCCCTCCAAGAGGAAAAATGTCATTTGAAAGAACCTAATAGGTCCTGTTTGAAATGCATGGCAGATGTGTGGGGGATGACTCCAGGGAAGTGCCTTTAGGAGATAGGACACATCACCTGAGCCAGACAGAGGGCATCCTGCCTGTGTCGTGCTGTTTAGCCTTGAGAACCGTTGATGACTGACGGCTCACTTCTGCCCTGGAGTTGGGCCGCTGGCTGGACCCAGCACAGGGCTCAGCTGCTTTGTGGCTGCTTGGGAGGATGGGCGTGAGTTATACTTGCTGCCCCGTGTACACGGTTCAGTATGAAAGCATAAAATCAGGAGCTGCTAATGTCTTCCTGGATATTTTGTCTGCACTTCCGATGACCTACCGGAGGGCTCCTGGTGATGCTTTTCTTATGTTGGCCTGAATGACGAAGTGAGTGTCTACTCCAAGATCCCAAGCAGAAACATGACTTTTTCTCTCCTGTCAATTTCCACTGAGCATGGCAACATTAAAGGGAACTGTATTTTTAAAGCCGGTGCATGGAGTAGGAACAAAAAAAGTGTAAACCTAGTAACTGGTATTTTCCCTCTCCACTCGGAGGCCCTCATGATTTTCTAATCATATTTGCTCAATTCTGGATGGGATAACTCCCTGTAATTAAATTCTCCCTGCCTCTCTTAAAACTGACGTTATGGTTTCTGCTCCAGGTTTTAGCTTTTCCCTTAGAACTGAGGGTATATTTTTGGAAAGCTTCTTGGTAGCGTCTACGAAAGCTGAGCATACCTCTGCCCCTGCAGTTTTACTCCTAGCTGTAAGCCCAAGAAAAGTGAATTTGTATTCGAGTGAACGTCATGTACCTGAATAGGAGTCGGCAAACTTTTTCTGGAAAGAGCCAGATAGTAAGTATTTTTGGTTTTTTAGGTTAGACAGTTTCTGCCGTATCTACTCAACAGTGCTATTGCAGAGTGACAGACGGTATGTAAACAAATGAGTGTGGCTGTGTCCCAATAAAACTTTATTTATGGACACTGAAATTTGAATTCCATAGATCTTTCACATCTCATGAAGTATTCTCCTTTTAGGATTACGTATTTTCAAATATTTATACATATGAACTGCTTTCTTAGTTTGCAGGATATGCTGAAGCAGGTGGCGGGCCGGCCAGATTTGACAATGGGATTCTATTTATATTCAGTACGGAAACCTGCAAAACTAATCTATGGTGTTAGAAGTCAGTTTCATGGGGACCCTTGGTTGGAGTCCGTGACAAGAAGGAGGCAGAGGAGGCGTGCCCGGGTGGCTCAGTCTGTTAAGCGTCTGCCTTCAGCTCAGATCATGATCTCAGGGTCCTGGGATCAAGCCCCGGGTCAGGCTCCCTGCTCAGTGGAGAGTCTGCTTCTCCTTCTGCCGCTCCCCCTGCTCACGCGCGCTCTCTCCCTCAAATAAATAAATAAGTAAAATCTTAAAAAAAATAAGAAGGCAGGAGATAATTGGGGAGAACTGGTTCTGTTTAGTTTCTTGATCTGGGTGCTGGTTACTCAGGTGTGTTTACTTTGTGAAAATTCATCGAATGCACGCTCTTTTCTGTGTGTGTATTTCACTTCAATAAAAAGTTAAAAAAAATCTGAACTGCATGTGTGGCTTCTGACTCAGATTTTAGCACCTCATTTGGGGTCAGAGCATAGTCATTTTGTTCTTTTGATAGCTATTGGTTCCTGTTTCCTGGATAAGACCGTCTCTGGAGAAAGGTCTTGATACGTCTTTCCAATTTCCCAAATCTTATTCCCCTTTATAATCAGGGAGACGTTTAACAACTGGTGTGATGGGGGCTCCAGCCAACCACAGTTTTTCTTTACCCCAACTCATTCCTGACATGTAGCCTCAGTCTTCTCAGTATTTGAGTTACTGGTTCAGCAGAAACCAGGAAAAACAATAACTTTGTAGTCAGAATGTTATCCAGCTGTATATTGTGTACTTTCTTGTAAATACTGGTAAACAGTGGTCAATAAATAGTTTTATATTCCTTTTAAAAAAAAGCAAAGTATGTGCTGAGTGTTAACCCCTTCATCACTGGATCATAGGAAGATGGGGAGGATTCTAGGAGAAGGGGTGCAGTCGGAAGGCCTTCAGGATGGTGGGAACCGTGAGTAGGATGTTGGCTGGTGTTGCTGTCCCAAAGTGAATCCCATAGTGCTTCCGGGAATTAGACACATCTTGTTTTGACCAGAAGCTATTGGATGCAGTAGTTTTATGTCAGAAGCTAGCTCTTCCAGGACAAGTCATTTTATAACAGTATTCAAGGAGAAAACTTTACATTTGCAAAGAGAAATAGATTGTGCTTTCGGCACCATTTGGCATCCTTATGAACACTTCGCTCCTGCGGATGACTGGGAATGTTTCCGGTCCCAGGGATGAACTTGAAAAAAGGAAGTCTGCAAGGTATCACTTTCTTGCGAGCATTAAGGCGTGTTTCAGGCCTGATCGGAGAGGGGACAGTGAGAATCGATCAACAGATGGGAAAATGGAGAGGCCGTAGTGGATGGCTGACCACTCCCAACATCGTCCCTCGGAGAGGAGGAGTCCCTTATCCAGCATAATAGCACTAATTATTTGGTTGTTTGTGCTGAGGAGTTGAAAGCTATCATGTGCCAGGAAAATACTCAGCATGGAGCAGTAATTACGGATCAGCTGATGATAAAGGATGCATTGGATTGAATGCTAATTAGATTATTAGCACCAAAAACAAATACCTGCTATTAATACCATAAATGAGCCACATTTATGATATTTTCTACTGTAAGTGCATATTCCTTTTTATAATGTGCAGTTTCCTTTCTTCTCTTTTGGGGCCAAGACTTCCAATTTTCCCCAGTCATACTAAGCGTATTTGTTTATTGAGCTATAATCTGGTCATCTTCTTGTTTTCTTCCAGTCTCAAAGGGGGGTCGTGAGAGCTGGTATGTATTGAGTGCCACACATCAGGCCCTGAAGTGTGTTAGATTCTTCCAGGGAAAAAGTGGGGCAATTCCAGAGCAGCATCCAGATCTTTCCCACAGGCACAGCATCATTGTGAGGGGTAAGGGATCGTAGGGTTTTCCCTGTGACATCAGTGCTGGAGTTAATTGCCAAATAAATGACCCGGTTGCTTTTTTAAAGATTTTTTTTTTTATTTATTTGAGAGAGAGAGACAGAGAGAGAGCATGAGAGGGGGAGGGTCGGGAGGGTCAGAGGGAGAAGCAGACTCCCTGCCGAGCAGGGAGCCTGATGCGGGACTCGATCCCGGGACTCCGGGATCATGACCTGAGCTGAAGGCAGTCGCTTAACCAACTGAGCCACTCAGGCGCCCCGACCCGGTTGCTTTTTTTGTGGCATTTTAAGATTTGGTCCTTGTTATCCTGGGTTCACGGAGGACGGGATGGACATTTGGGTGTTTCAGGCACCAGCACCCCCCTCCCCTCCCCACCGAGTCGGCCATCTTTCTACAGGTAGGTTGACGGTGTGTGCCCAGCCGTGTGAGATTCCGGCTGTCTTCCCACCCAGGGTGGCTATGAGTGCCATGGGTAGGACCATCTGAAAGAGCCCTTGGGAGCTTCCTGGGTTGCCTGGAGAGAGATGCCCACTGCGGCAAGAGCCAAGGGACAGCTCAGGCCATGACCTGGGTAAATGGTTCAAGTGACTGTCAGGTGTCCTACATGAAATGCTAGAGATGGAACTGGTTTGTGACCACTGTTAATATGCCAGGAGTCTTTGCAGAAAGGAGAGTTTTCTGAGGGGAAAGGGGTGTGTGACTGCCTGTTGGGAGAAATGCTAGGTGCTTTATCTGAGTTAAGTCACTCATTCTTTATGAGCACCCTATGAGGTCAGCAGGCTGAGATTTAGCTGGTGCTCGTCAGCACGGTCATGCTGTCGCCCTTCTGATTCCACGGTGCCTGAGCTGTATAGGTTGTTCACGTGTTCTCTTATAAATAGTATCTCTGGATGAAATTGATTAGCCTTATTTTCCTGATGAAGAACTTGAGGTTCAAGTTCCAATAACTTGCCCCAATCAGTAGAGCTGGTAAGTGGCAGAGGAAAGACAGGTCTGGGTGATTCTGGGGCCCATCTGGGGTGCCATCGGGATGGTTCACAAGGGGGCGGTGAGCTCCTTGAAGGAGTTTCTCCTTTTGAGTGCCTTGCCAGTGTGCAGGGACAGAGTGGGCAAATTACCCTGCACCTGGGTCACGCGCATCCGTTCATCCTGCAAGCCGCTGTGGGGCTGGTTGTGAAGTCCGGTGCAGGAGACATCCCAGCCAGGTTCTGCCCTCCTTGCCCAGGGCAGATTTGGGGCAGTAGTGGAGTATGGAGCTGTGGCTGTCTGCTGGGCCCTGGCCACTCTTCTAGAACTGTCTCCCTCCTGGATTTTACATTGTGTTGTGTGTTACTGGAAGCTACAACTGTGTCTCTAGGATGGCTTTTTCACACTGAAAGGGACCGCAAAATGAACAGGAATCTTTTCGCTCTTTTGAGTCAAAGTGGAACGTGAGGCCAAGGGGAGAGAGAGAGTCTTTATTCAGTTCATGGGATAAAGGTTTGAGAAGATTGCTTTTGAATTTACTAGTTGTTTTTGCAAGGTTGACTTTCTTCCCCTGATCATGTCACTCTTCTGTTAGCTCAGAAAACTCTAGTTGAAGGTCAATCTCATCCTGAAAAGCTGTTTCACTAAAACAGGAGCCTGTTATTCCACAAGGCCTCTTATTAGAAGAAGAAGCATTTAGGGGGCAGTCTTTTAAAGTCCTTTTGGTGATTTTTGAAGAGGTACATTTGCTTGGATCTACTCATCCCCAAAACGTTTGCTGTTTGAAAAGCATAGCACTAATGTCAGGAGGACAGGAAAGGAACACCAACTTCAGGATAGAAAATGGGGTGACTCAGCAACCCGCTTTGATTGAATTTGTCAGGGATGCCTGTTGGGGTTCTGTACTTTTTGGGGCACCCAAGACTGGGGTCTGCCCACGGGCCACATCCAGTTCCTTCTTCCTGCTGTTTATGTATGGCTTAGGAACTGAGAATGGCTTTTTTTTTTTTTTAAATATTTTTTAATGGTTGGAAAAAAAATCAGAAGAAAAATAATATTTTGTGACACATGAAAACGATATGAGATTCAAATTTCAGTGTCCATAAATAAAGTTTTGTGGGAACAGTCACACTGGTTCCTGTATGTATTTTTTGTGGCAGCCTTCAACAGGAGTGGTGGAGCTGAATGGTGAGGGAGACGGGGTGGGTTACAAAGCCAACATTTTACGGGGCACTTGAGAGAAAAATTCGCTAATGCCTGCCCCAGACCTTTGCTTCTCAAAGTATGATTTCTGGGCAGGGGTGTCGGTTCACCTGGAAGTTGGTTAGAAGTGCCAAATCTCAGGCCACCTGTACTGATTTTATATCTGCATCTAAGCAGAACCCCTACGTGGTGTCTGTGCAATTCAAGTTTGCGAAATGCTGGCTTAGATGTCAGCTAACTCTTCCAAAAAGCTTGTGCGGGACAAAATGAGGTCTTGAGTCGGTGCCATTATTTTCCTATTTATTGTGAATTCCATTGGATTGGATCATTCAAGACTAAACTCCCATCCCCCCGGTTGGACTGGGGATTCTTCTACTTCTAGCTACACAAAGATGCAGGAGGCTTCCTCCCTGCCCTGGAACAGGAGAGGAGCCTTGAATCTTCCAGCATTTTGGTCACGGCAGGAACATCATTGACCAAGCCCTCATCATTGTGCTGCTGCCGGGCTGGTGGGTTCCTTGTGATGCCAGGGGCCCCCACACTCAGGGTCTTGCCTCCCTAGGGGCAGCAACAAGCCATTTCTTTTGGATCCTGCTACCCTCTGGGCAGCCCCCCTCCCCCCTTAGGACTGGCTGCCTCCATTGTCTTTCCAAGTTGGAGGAATTCCCTTTTTCCATTACCCTCTGGGCTACTTCTTCTTTCAAGGACACTGGCTTTTGCATACCACCTCCCCAGAAGCAAGGGAGCATCAAGTTCTGGTTATGTGCTGAAATGAGGGTTTAGGTTAGGGCTGGGGTAGGAGTGAGTGGGTAGAATGCAGTGGAGAAGAAATATAACGCATGTCTCAGTACAATCCTACCACACCTGCAGTGTATTAGGATGCAGTTGATGGGACAACCCATGTATCCAGGACAGTAGCAAATGTAGACTGTCTTCCTGTAGAAAAAGAGGCAGCTCCTGCAGGAATTTAGAGGGAGACTGTGTGGGTGGCAGGGGCAAGGGAGGTCTTCTGAGGTGCTAGGACTCCAATAAGAGTGACCAGAGGTCAGTGGAAACCAGGAGCAGGCCAGGTGTGGAAGAGTTTGAAAATAAAGTCATTTGCTTATTTTTGTTCTAAGATGCACGTATGTCTGAAAGTAAACAGATATCCCCAGTTGGGAATATTATACCCTACTCACTGGGGACTTGGTTCAGTAAATGTTTTGGGTTTAAGTGTTTTAGCTGCTCAGAGTATGCTCATTGCTCTAAAAGTAGCAATTCTGTGAAATTTGAACTTAACGTTCCCTTTCTTTTACCCCTTTGGCCTAAATGAGAGTCACTGTGTATGTTCTGCTTTTCTCACCAGGGTTGATTCTGGTTTTTCCTGACCAGCTGTTTTCATCTTTAATTCATGTGGCTGCCCTTAAAGAAATGCTCCCTGGAAAATCCATCTCACCAGTCTACATTCCCTTGAATGAGGCCTTGGCAGGGCTGTGGCCAAAAGTCACCTAGAACAGTCATGTCCTCTGAAGGCTATGCTTGGGGTCCTGAGTCCTGAAGACCTGAGTCCATGTACATTAGTTGGAGGAATGGAGAAGTGTCTACATCCTGGCTGGTGTTACTGGGAGGATGGATCACAATCAGGTTCTAGAAGCTTCCGTGCTTATATATACCAGGTAGCCCAAGACTGATGGCCTTTTTGCATTAATTGTGATATGTGGCCAATCCACTGTGCTTCTCTCCATATTACCTTCTTGGGAAGCTAGATTAGGAAAGGACCTAATGCAGTGGACGTGGAAATAGGCTCATGATGTACCAAGTTAAAAAAGAAAAAAGTAGGATTCAAAGTTGTGTCCCTAGTAGGACCTTATTTTAACACAAGATATATATTGAAAAAAAAACTTAGAATGTCAAAATGGGTGATTTACCTAAATGGGATATTGTCTAGGCTGTATTTCTTATTGCTGCTTATTCATTAATTATTTGATTGATTGATTTCGGCTTATCTGCTCCCTCTCTCCCTCCACTCCCTCCTCCCCCCTTTTACAGAAGCAATGTAGCAACCTGGATATGTAAACTTCAGTATCTTTCTCTGTGCCCCGTCATCAGTACAGAAATGTAGATAAGCATTTACAGACCTGTTACGGTCATTACTACAAAGGAGAGGCGAAATTGAACGTGTTGTGTATATGTCTTTGCATTTTACTCATCATTTAATCACGTAGCCTAGAAATCCTCAAGTCAGCCAGCTTGTTTTTAATGACTGCCTAATATTCTGCGGTATGGATGTGCTTTATTTCATTCCCTTGTTTCTATTTGGTGGGTATCCACTTTGTCTCTTACCTTTGTCACCAAACACAGTGTTGCAGTAAATATCTATGCACACATATTCTCACACGTTGGGGCTTTTGCTTCTATGTGATGGATTTTGAGGAATGGGAATTCTGAATCAAAGGGAGTCTGATTTTTATGTTAATGGGTATATTAAGATTGCTTTTAGAAACAGTGTACTCATCCACATTTTCACCAGCAAAGTGTGAGTACTCTTTTCCCAGCATCCCCTTCAGCATAAATGTTGTTCTTTTCCTTTTGCCGATCGAAAGGTTGGGAAACAGGATCCTGTTTTAATGTTACATTCCTCTGAGCACCAGAGAAGTTGGATATGTTCTTGTATGTTCATTGCCCTTAAGGATCTGCTGTTCTGTGATGTGTCCTTTCATATCCTCGGCCCATTTTCCAGTGGGCTGTTTATCTTTTCCTTGTCAGTTATAAGAGCTCTTTGTATGTTGTAGACAACTTTTTATTGGTCATATGTATTCCAGATTTTTTTTTCTGATCAGTTGTTATACTGTTGATTTTGTTTATGGTATATGTTGCCATATAATTTTTTTTGCTTGTTTTCATATAGTTAAATATGCTTTTTTAATAATAGCTAATGAGCATTCTCTTATTAAAAAGATCTTCGTGATGCCTTGGTTGAACATCCTAAATTTCCTCTTCTACATGACTTAAAACATTTTTAGATCTTAAGCCCATCTGGAATTAATTTTTAAGACAGTTTTTTTTTTTTTAAAGATTTTATTTATTTATTTGAGACAGAGAGAATGAGAGACAGAGAGCATGAGAGGGAGGAGGGTCAGAGGGAGAAGCAGACTCCCCACCGAGCAGGGAGCCCGATGCGGGATTCGATCCTGGGACTCCAGGATCATGACCTGAGCCGAAGGCAGTCGCCCAACCAACTGAGCCACCCAGGCGCCCTGGAATTAATTTTTATTTCTAGTTTGAGGTAGGGATTCAACTCTGTTTTCTTCTAAAAGGGTAGTCATTTGTGTCAATATCACTAATTAAAGAAAACATCATTTCCTCCAGTGACTGACATACTACTTTTGTCATATATTTGTTTCCCATAAATACTGAGTTTTAGTTCTGGTAAACCCATTCTGTTCTGTTGATCTGTATGTCTCTTACTATGCCAATACCCTACTTTTACTGGAATTTTAAAATTAAATCCAGTGGTTACTTGAATAATCCATTGGGTTTCTTAGGTATAAAATCGTATCATTATCAAAATGAAATTTATCTCTCCTTTTTGAATATTTCTTGATTATTTCTTTATCTTGTTTTGCATTCATGAGAACATTCAAAATGCCACACCATACTAATATGGGACTTTTTCTTGATTTTGATGCAAATGGCTGTAGTATTTCATTATTTACTGTTATGAAATACTGTATTTTAGTCATTTCCTTTTCCTATTTTACCTCAAGTTTTTTTTAATTAGAAATGATTTTTTAAATTTTTCATATTTTGATTGAATTATGTAATTTTTCTTTTTTGATGCAGTGAATTATTTTGATTTCCTTATTTAAACCATCCTTGCATTCCTGGAATAAACTCTATATAGTAATGGTTTATTTTTATTTATGGATTTTATTTGTTGGTGTTTATTTGGAATTTTAACATTTGTATTCATGAATTAGATTGATTTGTGGTTTTTTGGTACTCTACCAGAGTCTATATTTAAGACTATACTGCTTCCCTAAAATGAATTAGGAAGATTTTTTTTTCAAGATTTTATTTATTTATTTGACAGAGAGAGAGAATGAGAGCAGGAACACAAGCAGGGGGAGTGGGAGAGGGAGAAGCAGGCTTCCCGCTGAGCAGGGAGCCCGATGCGGGGCTGGATCCCAGGACCCTGGCATCACGACTTGAGCTGAAGGCAGATGCTTAACGACTGAGCCACCCAGGCACCCAGAAGATTTTTTTATAATGTGGGGATAGTTAAATAATTTGGATGTATCTGTTCTTTAATGGCCACATGAAACTCAGCTCTGAAGTGATCTGGTCCTGTTGACTTCTCCAGTGGTATCCCTTGACTACCTTACGTACCTATTTTTTTTAAGATTTTATTTATTTATTTGAGAACAAGCGAGTGAAAGAGAGAGAGCACGCACAAGTGGGCGGGGGAAGGGCAGAGGGAGAAGCAGACTCCCCACTGAGCAGGGAGCCCACAATGAAGGGCTCGATTCCAGGACCCTGAGATCATGATCTGAGCTGAAGGCAGATGCTTAACCAACTGAGCCACCCAGGCACGCCCCCCCCCGCCCCGCCCCGCATACCTATTTTTATTTTTCAATCCAGTCTGGTAATGTTTGTATTTTAATAGGAATATTCAGCATATCATAATTTGTGGAATAATTGATGTATTGAATATTTACTATTTAGTTTATTTTTATCTTTCTCCTTTATATTATTTTCACTAGTTTGGCCAGTGACCATTTCAACTCCTCTGTTCTTTTTCCATTTGGACATCTGACTGTGCCTTCAACACCTACTGTTACCTTCCTTTTCAGGGCATTCAAATACCTATTTCTATGAAAACAAGATATCAGCGAGTTTTCCCTGCCAACATGTTTTTCTCACCCATTCATTATCAACCTGATGAGTTGAGCCTTTTAGGACAATTTTTACTTCCTTACACTTGCTTCCACTGAAAGCAGGTGGAACTTTGGAAGGTTTTTACTCTCTTCATCTTCTACCACCCTAATTTCCAGGTTTTGCTGAGATAATTTAACACTTCTAGAACTAAATGTCAGGTTTTCTTTGCAGAATGCCTCTTTTTTAAGTACTCTTATTTGTGACTTACATTACATGTTCCAAGCACTTTATTACTATTTAGATGTAACAACTCACGAGGTTCACCACTGTGTTCTCTTGATCTCACCTACCTTGAGATTTCTGTTTGAATTCATTCATTTTTTGACCTGAGCATTTTCCTCAGATGGGGTGTGTGGCTTATCTTTTCTGTGATCCCTGGCATACCCACGAATATTCTGCAGATTGGACAGGTGGGTGACATCTGGCTTGGCTACCTGCCAGTCTGTGGATGGCTTCTGCCTTCCTGATTCTGGTTTTGCAAATGACAGGTATACTTGAAGCCTGTTACTTTTCCTTTGTAAGTTACCTGTTCTTTCTGACTGGGGCCGGGGGAGATTTTCTCCTTCTCCTTGGAACTTAGGAACACACCTCGGGATATATTCTTATCCATGACTCCTATGAGCTCAGTACCATTTGTAGACTTGGGTCTTTCTTCAAACGAAATTCTCTGCTTTTATTAATTTAATTCTGGTCTATTCTTTATGTGTTCCTTTTTCTCTTTCTGGGATTACTGTTATCCACAAATCAGGTCTTTGGGATGGATCTGTTCTAAAATCTTTTTGCCCCTGATTTTTAGGTCTTTGTGTTTTTGCTCTTATTGTGATATTTTTTTTCCATTTGATCTTCCAGGCCACTAATGCAGGTCTCTACAGCAATGATCCCTTTTGTCAACTCATCTGATGAGCTTTTTAATATGGAAATCATAATTTTTGTGCCAGAGAGTCTTTTTGTATGTGTGCGTTGTGATTGAATTATCAGTAAGTGCTGTGATTATTTTTGTTTGTGGTGTTCTTTGGCTCCTCCAGCAGCTCTGTTTCATCAAGAGCCTCCCCTTCTAAGTGTTTTTGTTTCTTCTTCCCTCTGGCTTCTGGTCCCCTCTGTGGGTGGCTCATTCCCTTTGTCTACCGGATGAGGCTTAGGACCAGCTGTTTGGCTGTCTTCAGGTAAGAGAAGCAGAGAGTGGTGATGGTGTTGTCGTCTTGACTTCTGTACTTTGGGGTGGTTCCACTTGGTTGGTGTCAGTTCCCTGAGACAACAGAAGGAACCTGAATCGCTCTCGCGCCAGGCTAGGGAGGACTTGATGGCCTGTTCAGCTTCCAGCCCCTCCTCTGGGCCAGGGAGATGGAAGGTCCTCTCAAAGTGCTCATGCCAGGGAGAGCTGCCTTCCTCCCTGGGCTCCATCTCACTCTTGGCTGAGCTGTCCATGGGATTTGGGAGCTCTGCTCTTGCTCTGAACCTCTGTGCTCTTGTTCTCTATGCTATCTTTCAGTCCTGCCTCAGCTTTCTCCATCCAGCTCTGCAGGACCTTCGGTCCCTCTCACAGACTCCCCACCATACCTGTGTACTGGCCTCAGGGCCTGCCAGGCTCATGAGAGCTCCCTGAAGTTGGATTGGAGTTGAGAGAGACAACTCCAGATGTCAGAGAGCACACAATCAAGACAGCACTGAACTGCTTCATCAGTTTCTGAATTTTCAATAGTGAATTTTCAGAAATTTCCAAGCAAATTCTGTTCTAAGATTTAGGTTTCTTTGAATGTAATTAAGTTCTGGTAGGAAAGTGAGGAGGTGGAGTCTTTGCATTAACTTTCGTATTCCACCACATTCTGGGAAGGGGGTTTTGCTTTAGTTTTCATTGGAAAATGTTACTGTGATTTTGTAGCAGCTGCATATAAGAACACGCTGGATAGGCCTAACTCATCTTGACTGAAATGGCTCCCTTATGGGGCCATTTGGGAACTATTAGGCTTAATCCATCACAAAGTAAGAGTTCCAGAAGGATATGGTGATGAGATTCTATAACCAGAGAAAGGAGGATTTGGTGTAGCATCGGCATCAAAGTGAAGAATCTGGGGATGGCAAGAATGAGAAGATTTGAAGTAAAATCAGGGACAAACTCCATGGTGTTGTGGGCTGATGAGAATGATATCAGATCCATAGAGTGGACAGAGTGCCACGTGGACCCTGCATTGCTGGGAAATCAGTTGGCCAAGATGTTATCAGATGTCCTTTCAGGTGAGGAGGACTGGAATGAATGGTCATGAATAGGTCATGAATGTTTGCCATTTTTCTTTGAAGACTGGAGTATTACAAAGATTAGCTCATGAAGAATTCAAGAGATCCTCACCCTTTTAAAAATGTATTAAACACCTCTTACATACAAAAAAGTGTGCCTAGTACTGCCCCATACATCTCACTTGATCTCTACCCAATCCTCTATGTGAGGCAGTGTTTTCCCAGTTTATGTGAAGAATGAGACTGAGAAGTAAGTGACTTATTCAAGGTCATGTGTAAATAGATGCCTGTGGCATGGCTTTGTGAGTGATCAGGGGGCCTGACTCGGATGGGGCAGTGTTGTTGAAAAGCATAGGTTTTGGGGGCGCCTGGGTAGCTCAGTCGGTTGGGCATCTGCCTTCGGCTCAGGTCATGATTTCAGGGTCCTAGGATCGAGCCCCGCATCGGGTGTCCTGCTCAGCGGGGAGCCTGTTTCTCTCTCTCTCCCTTGGCACCTCCCCTGGCTTGTGCTAGCTCTCACTCTCAAATAAATAAGTAAATAAAATCTTTAAAAGAAAAAAAAAAGCATAGGTTTTGGTCCAGGATTTGTTCAAACAGTGCTCAGAGTAAGAAAGCAAGGGTGGTGTGTTTGTGCTCTTGCTCACTGCTCTCGGGAGGAGCGTTTCAGGGAACACTTCTGCTGAGTGGGCAGGAGTGAGACTGTTGGCATTCTCGAAAGGGCAGTCTCTTAGGGAATTTGAGACCGGAATGGGAGCTCAGGTCCCCTGTGGAACAGGGAGGGATACAAAGAAGGAAAAGAAGCAAATACACAGAGCTCTAGGGTGAGGAGGCACCCAGCCCTGTGGTTGGAGGAGCTACCTTCTGTGGGACTGTCCTCTTGCTCATGGTGCTTCTGGTGGCCCTTTTGACCCAATGAAAGATAAAGAAGCTAGGAAGAAGAAGCAAAATAGATGGAGGAGGAGGAGGAGGAGGGGGAGGAGGAAAGGATCAAATGGAAACTCATCTTGCCTAGAAAATGTGATCAAAACCAGGTGGGAACCTCCATTTGGAGCAAGGTTGTAAACAGGTCCCTGTTGACCTGTATCCTCTTGCTTCATGTGAGAAGGTGAAGGGCACTCGTGGTGTCCTCATACTCACCGTGACGCAGCCAGGATTCTCCAGAGGGCTGGGCCCAGGGGTGAGCTTTGTGCAGCCTGTGGTATTTCGTTACGGTTTACTTGCTGTTTGATGGGTTGGAGTTTGAAGTCCTGGATAAACCACACATGGGGTTCACACGAAAGATGTCCCAGACACATCAGTCTGGGGAGCAAGCAGACAGTCCTCCTTGCCCCGCCCCCCCCCCCCCGCCTTTGGCTTTCCTGCTGTGGATTCAGTGAACAAATTGAATTCTGCACATGATTAGTGAATCTCTATGGTGTGACCAGTGCTGAACTGGGAATAAAAGTGGGAATAAAAGTATAAGCAGGCCGTTTGCCCTGGAGTCTTGTGGCGTCTTACAGGGTAGCCACCCTGGGAGGCCTTGTCCTGGTGTCCTTGGGGCTTGCTAATGTGGAATCCCTGGGTCTGCATGCTGGGCGGCTCAGCTGTGGCATTTCCCCAGCCACAATCCAGAAGGTTCCCTGGGGCTTCAGAGCTGAAGTGAGAGGCAGTGTTGTGTTCTCTGCCTCACTCTGGTTTGCCGTCTTTGAGGCTCTGGTGTGGCTGTTGTTTAAAATTCTCTGGCTCTGCTGGAAGACTACAGGGGTGAGGGGTAGTTTGGCTAACTCTGTCTTACACATGGGGTACACCCCTCTCAGTCGGTCAGGGATGTGGCGTTCTGGTCCAGGCTCCCACCTTTTCCCTTAATCTGCCTGACTCAAGTTGGGTCCTATCTTTGAAAATCTGACTAAGAATGTTTTTCTGCGTGAATCTAGTGCCTGTGTAAGTTGCTATAAGTCTCGCCAATTCAGTTTTTCCCACTCAGAGAAAAAGACCAATCAGCTTGACATTAATTCCCCTGAATTTGAGAACAGATGGTTTTCTGAGCACTTAGGAAAAAATGGAGTGATTGCCAGGGCTCGCCTGGCTCCCCCAAGAACATAGCATGCTTTCTTCCTTGTGAGGGTTCCCCTGGGAGGTCAGGGGAAGGACAGAGCAAGAGATGACCAACACCTAGCCCACGGGCTGTCGCGCCCTCCCCTGGCCGTCCGAGGAGACCACTCCAAACTGTCCCGTGCCAGCATATGTCCACAGTTTTCATGGAAGCCAGCACATGCCTGGCATCTCCTGTTATGCTGCGATTTTGCCTGTGAAAGATTGCCTTCTGGGTAAGAAACAGGGTTCCTTTTGTGACTTTTAAAATCCCTGGTCTGTTCCATCTCCAAGATGCCTAGTGTTTGAGAGGTCCCCTGGAATCACTATGAGTAGGACAACCTTTGACTTGACGAGCCAGGGAGTGGAGTGCCTAGAAATGGAAGCAGGAGGATTCTGTGTGCTTCTTGCATTTATAGGGAACACAAGCATTTAGGAGGTAAGAAGGGGAGAAAGAAGGGTCTCGTCTGGCTATTCAGAGACCTGGAATATTGTTTCAAAGAAAGACAATACAGAAATTAAACCTTTTTTTTTTTTTTTTTGAAAGATGGGACTCAAAGACAAGGAAAGAATGGACTTGTTTTTAACGATTTCAAGTCGAATTGAGGCTGTTCCTGCAATTGTTGGAAATAAAATTGGTTAGAAAATGATGTCAGCAGAGAGTGGGGACTGTGAACCAGGAAAATAAATGAGCTCTGAAATCACCTTCTATTTTATAAATATTGTTTCTGGAGCTGAGAAAATTGAGACAGATTATTCCTTTTTCTCTCTCCCAAGCTATGAGTGGAAGAAGCCCTGAGTATCCCATTTGGACCTTGCAAGGAGCATCTCATCTTGTCCTGGCACGCTAAGTAGCTTTGTCTGCATTTAGACACACTCCATTTCCCCTTCAAGGACCACTATCAGCAGTAGCCAATTACAAACACACCTCATAGCACATTATTGAGACACACTGCACGCAAATAAGCTGGAGAGATGTTTAATGATTGTACTGCATCGCGTCCATGACAATCTGTCCACGCTGCCGTAGGACAGAGGGGCCGGGTCCTGCGTGTGCACGTCTCTGTGTATGTGTGCTTATGAGCATTGCATTTTCAGTGCGTCCTAATTAGACATAATTCGAGCCAAACTGGTTTACACTTTCAAGGAAGGAGAAAGGGCATCATTTCACATTCTGACAGGCTCCCTTTGAAGCCTCAGATTCCTCATCTTTGGTTTCCTAAAGCTATCAGTGCTATTAGCAGCCTGAATTCATCTCAGAACAAGGAGTGATGCATTTTCAGACTCAATGGGTGGCTTCTTTCTGTTATCTGTTTCTCGTGGAGAGGCAAAAGGTGGGCAATTTCGAGAAATGTTACTTAGGCAGTCACTTCTTCCCCTCTTTCCTCTGCTGGCTTGGTTGTGCCGGGCGAGTTTGCTGGGTTTTATTTTCTCTGCCATTGACCATTGCTGTTGGTCTTGGAGTAATGACGGTGTTTTGCCACAGTGATAGTGGCATTCCAGGCCTGGGTGGGGTGGCAGCTGGTTCACAAAAGCACAGGGCCTTCCCTTATGGTGTGAAGGTCTGGGTTCTGGGAATGAGATCACAGTCAGGCTCAGGGCACAGACCAGAGTCTTCATTTGTTGAGGCAGGGAGCCCTTGAGTGTATCAGACCTGCATGCTCCCTCAGTCTGAGGATGCGGACCCTGGGGAAAGGAAGTGACTTTCTCAGGAGTACCCAGCTGGTTCGTGGCAGAACTCACCTGGCACCTGGCCTCTGGGCCCCTACTCCAAATTCTTTGCATTCTGTCTGTTCCAAGCTGGCTGCTTTTGTGTCATAAAATGCAAAGCTCGGTAGGGAGCTGGGAGCTGTGGACAGGGATGCTGGGTGCCTGCTGGACCCTCCAGCTGTGAAAACCATCACAGAGCATGCCAGTGATTAACACTTGCCTGGTGCTTATTCCCTCGGGAAACCCTTGCCCTTCCACAGAGCCTTCTGAAGGAGGACATGTAATTTCAAAGGATTATTTTATCAAACGATTGTTCTTATTCTCACTCTTTTGGAAAAACTGAATGCCCAATGTTCCTACCAGTGTTGCCTTTCTTGAGTTTTGCTCTTGTAGTTCTGGGCCTTCTTTGAGGAGGTAGCAGAGGGAAAAGAGAGCTAGCCTTTGTGTTTGCCTTTAAGTCAGACTGAAATGTTTTCAGCCAGATGGAAAACTAGGTTGGGTCTTCCAGAGCCGTTTGTATAGTTAAGGGGGTGATGTGTCCAGCCTCCAAAACTTGGAAAAATTTACTGTTCACACTTCATTCATATGTTCCTTAGTCTTTGGCAAGTGAACTGCTTTTGAAGAATTTATGTTCCCATCTGCCATTTCTATTAGTAAGGGTGATATTTGTGTGACTGATGTGGTGATGGTGGAGTCCCGAGGCCCCAGTGATTGAATGTTGCCCATCCGCAGCCTGAAACTTTGGGGTTCATGTGGGGTCAGAGGCAGGAGTCTAGGTTTGGTATTTCCTGAAACACTGCCTGGCTGAGAGAGTCTGTGTTTGCTCACAGCCAGGCGAACGGTGCCAAGTAGTGGCACATTCCTACTGTTACTTTTGCAGCCAGCAAGAGAAATGAGACAGGGCAGCCAGCAAATTGGTATTTTGAAGAATCCGCTGTGTCTTTGGGTGTGAGTGGGGGTGTTGGTGGGGAGGCGGTGAGAGTCTGAGGCGTGGGGTACGAGTCTAGTCCTAAAGGACCAGCTGTTTCCTGGCTAATGGTTAAGGAAGAACAGATGCTAAAGGAGAAGTAGGATGAGAGGTAAAATGATCAGCACCATGGAAAGCGCTGTGCTTCTCGCCTTCCGAGGTCAGCAGGGAAACTTGCTGTCTGTTTGCACCTTCCATACGCTGTGTTGATCATCTTCAGAAGGGGGCGGGGGGGGGCGGACAGCTGTTTCTTCTGTCAGTTCAGCTAATGGGAGATTGAGGCTTAAGGGACGACTGGTTTGAGATGTTGTGGTGAGCCGGTAGAACGGCAAATAGGACTTACAGCATGATACGATTTGTGCAGGACAGCCTCTTTTGCTTTCGGCTCTTGGATATCATACAAGAAAAACAAGAAGAACAATTAAAAAAAAAACCCAGATGTCATTTTCAGTGGAATTAGAGAAAAGAAAAAATCTATGGAATCTGAAGTAGGTATGAGGGCTGTTTGGGAGGGACCACGGGGCAGGGGGGTGATATGTGGGTGTGAAGAGGAGAATAGTGGCAGGAGGGCCTCTGGGCAGCAGACGGCCGAGTGCTAGTGGAGTGTGTGACCTGGAGGTGCAAGGGCATCCTCATGAACCCCAGCCATATCCCTTATTTGCAAACACTGGGCAGGGATTGCCGTGAGCACAATTGAAGAAAGGTACCTCCCCTCTTTTACTTCAGAGAAGCGGAGGAGGTAGGTTAATACAAAGAACCCTCCAGAGAGGCCTATTTGCAGGAAGTAATGTCTGTGGCAGTAGAAAAAAAGTCATCTCTCCCTCCCTCCCTCCCTTCTTTCCTTCCTTCCTTAATATTTTTCTTGAGGTATAACATATATACATAAAGTATACAAATATTGTTTAGCTTGCCAGAATTTACACATGTGTGTCCTTGTGCAACTACCATCCAGATCAAGATCTAGAGCCTTTATGGCACCCCAGAAGTCCCCCTGGGCTTCCTCCCAGTCATTACCCCTCCCACAAAGAGAATTTTCTTTTAATAATGAAAGGCTGCCGTGGTCCTTCCTCTTATCCCACAGGAACCTCCTGCAAAAAACTGGCCCAACAAAGTCCACCTTGCAAAGTAAGAAAAGAGAAATTGAGAGCACTGGTAAAATAGCAGCAAAGATATTATAGTGAAAATGTCAACAGTAGCCACAAAAATTAAGGAACTCACAAATAAGGAACATTCCCAGGAAAATGTTCTTAGGGAGCAGATGAAAATTGCAGTCAAGGATTTCACAATGAATTTAAAGACCTCAATGAAGCAATCATTTCTATGAAGAAAAACTACAAAGCAGAAACAAGAATTCTGGGAGAGATGACAGGATGGCAAGAGGTAGGGGAACGTGAACTGTCAGTACTCAAGGAGGAAAGAGAAAGAAAAAGGCAAATCTATCTCAGAAATGAAGATCAAATCTGAAGGGTCTCAGGGGAAAATAGACTGGAAAATACAGTGTGGAACATAGACAATAGAAATGAGAAAGGTGAATAAATGGAATTGAAATAAGGAAAGCATTCATGAAAATTAGAAAAAAAGTGATAGATATAGAAGACAAGCAATGGAAATTCAGCATACATGTAATTTTAGTCCCTGAAGGAAAACACAAAATAATTGAATAGAGCAAATATTTAAAATATAAATTGGGAAAGCTTTCAGGATGTAAAAGAAGACTTAAATCTAAATGTTAAAGAACACAAATTTGGGTGTTGGGGAAAATTACCCAGAACAGTTAACACCAGGATATAGCCTTGCAAAGTTTTGACATTAAAGATAGGGAATAATTCTCTCCCTCCCCCTCTTCCCCCTCCCTTCCTCCCTTCCTCCCTTCCTCCCTTCCTCACTCTCATCTTCCTTCCTTTCCCTCCCCCATTCCTTTCCCAGCAGGGTAGAGGGTGAGTGTGGAGGTGGCATGCATAGAAAGTGGCCAGAATGACTGGAAGATTAGTTATGGGGGCAAATAGATTAATTTATTGAGCAAGTAGATAAATACAGAGAGGATAGTAGGACGCATGTTTTTCACTGTTTGAGAAGAGAGTTATAAACATGTAAAGAAGGAAGGCTGGCAAGAACCTGGGGTGCCGGACTAGAATTAGAAGCATCGGTGTGTGTGAATATACATACATACATTTCCTAACTCATTGCATTGAAATGGTCTAGAAGCAGTGGAACTGCAGTAACCCTGAGTGCACACTGAGTACTCAGATCTTAGTTTCTAAATAATATCCTCCACTAAAACTTACGGGGGCTCCTCAGAGAGGTGGCTGACTTATGGGGTGGGGCAGAGAAAGTGTGAAATGAACCTGCAATGTTCTGTTTTGCTAAAAGTCAGGAAAAGATTAGAACATATCAAAAGGACACAGACGCCAGTTTGGAGTTTCCATAGGCCAAATTGAGGAATAAGAGCATGAGTGTCAGATTACAACCTACTGACTAAAATAGGAATCCATGAGTTCATACTGTTATAAATGAATGAGTGAATGAATGAATGACTATATAGATAAATAGATAAGTTAATAAACAAATAAGTAGCGGAGAAGAGAAAACTCTTCCTTAAGAGCAGAGTGGGAATACATTCTGATAAATGTAGAAGGAACAGTGGAAATATCTTGGCAACTATGATAATGGTAGTTGAAACAGACAGGAGTTGTCAATGGATGTTAAGTCATGTGGGTGGAGGTGTCTTAGAAGGATCAGTCTATTGGTGCAATATTGGAATAGCCTCCCACAAGATTGTAATCAAACACAATGGAAAGATGGTGAATTGTCGGTGGTGAAACCTGGCAGACACCACTGGTGCAAATTAACATCACTGGTGGTAGGATGGTTTGACCTGGGGTGCCCTGGATGGGATACACTAACACAGCATCATTTCTGTTGTATTTCTACCAAGAATGCATGGCTTCTGTCTGGTCATGAAGAAATGTAAGATGGGCCCGGACCCTACAGAATGAAACATCTGTAACTTGTTTGAGACCTTTAAGGGCTTGAGTAGCAGAGAAGGACTGAGGAAGTGTTCCAGACTGGAGCCCACTGATGAAACATGGCAGCTAACTGGAATGTGTGTTGGTGGATAGGATCCTGGACCAGGAAGGGAAAAGAGGTATTGTTCAAGCTGTTGGAGAAATTTGAATGGGTCTGTGGATGGGGCTGTACTGGACTAGTGTTGGTATTTTGACTCAGAGGGCTGTGTGGCGGTCATATGGGAGAAGGGTTCCTGTCTTTGGGAGGCATATACTGGAGTATTTAGAGATGATAGACATCCTGCCAAAAGAAAAATCACTCTCTCTCCAAAAATGGGGAAAATAGACGTAAATGTCATCATCCTAGAGATGGCGTGGAGGGGGTATAAGCATTTGTATTGTTCTTGCAAAAAATTTTTTTTTATGTTTGGAATTACTTCGAATTTAACAAAAAGACAGTGAAAAAGAATAGTAAATAAAAAGAAGGAACTCATTGGGAATTTGGGCAAAGAAATCAAGTTACTTGTGGGGAGAAAAATATCAGGTTGGTCCCAGTTTCCTTAGCAGCAACATCCAATGCCCCAAAGACGGTGAAACATCTGAAAGATAAGCAAAGAAAGAAAGTGTGAGCCAAAATTTATATCCATCCTAGCTGTCTTTTAAGTATAAAGAGTTTTGAGCCTGTGATAACTCAGGGAATATTGTTCCCATGAGCCCTTCCTGAGCAAACTAGTAGAGGATGAACTTCAGCCAGCAAAGAGAAGACTGAGGGTGAATGCTGAGTATTTCCAACTGTCAGTCTACACTAAAACTAAGATGAAAACAAATATAAGCGTTAGAGCAACAGAGGAGAATGTTCTGTGCCCTGATGATGACAAAATGACACAACCAACACATGGGAAGGCTGGGGGGAGGGGGAGTAAATTCTCTGAATGCCAGGGACTCAAAGGATATAATTTAGAGCTGACAAAAGAAGTAACATAAGCATAATTATTTTTAACAATAAATGGCAAACATTAAGAAAGATAATATTATTGCCTAAAATCAGGTGGTGGAAGAGACGGGCAGCATAGCTAGAGTCAGTGGTACCCAGGGGCTCCGTCGTGTGTTTATTGTCTCCCTCCCCACGTGCAGCTGTCCCTGTGTTAACCTCTTCGTGCTCTTTCCTAACTGCCATGCAGGGGTGTGTGTGTCTCTCTGTCCCCACTCCAGCGATGCCTTTGCTTTGCCTCTGCAGAAAGAAGTGAGGGGGAAGCAGAGAAAATAGACCAATTTTATCTTTGCTTGTAGTATGGGATTAATCAATCATGTCTAAAGACATAGGTTAAGATGGTTATGTAATGTTGCAGTTATGAATGCAACCACTAGAATAAAACCATGAACTCTCCCAGAAGAACCACACAGGGGAAACAATCATAGAAAGACTAAAAATAATGCCAAGAAACCAGAAAAGATGGTATAAAATCAGAGCCAGGAACAAACCTATTTGTCGTGTTGCTAAATATAAATGAGTTTAACTTACCTTTTAAAAAGATTTTCAGATTGGATCACAAATCACAACCTAATTGTATATTATCTGTAGAGATGCCCCAACAGTAAAGTGATGCAGGAACGTTGGAAATACAGGAAGGATAAGTAAAGGAATGTGAGGGAAATACAGAAATAAAGAGTAGTAATGATGAGTCTGCATCACATGAAGTAGAATTCAGGTTAAAATGCATTTAATGAAATAAAGGAACTTTATAATGCAAAGTGTACATTTCACATGGAAAAAAAAAGCATAGCAGCAGTTTTGAAAGGACGAATTTCAGGAGATGCATGGAGCAATAGACGAAAGCCCACTAGTAACAGATCACTTTAATTCACATGTTTCAATCTCCAGATAACTAGACAAAGAATAAAAATCAATACTGAAGACCTAGTTAACGTAATAAAGAAGACCCCATGGATAAATAGCAAGCCCTGTAGACTAAATGAAGAGAATACATCTTTCAGGGGCCCATGACACATTCACAAATATTAACCATCTATTAGGGGACAAAGATAACTTCAGAAAATCCCAAAAGGTGGGAAAAAAGTAGAAGCAGTGTTCTCTGATACAATTAAGCTAGAAATTAATACTAAATCAGAAAAGCAAAAGACCATTACACTGAATGTAAAATCAAATCAAAACAAAACACTTAATGCATGGCTTAAAGAGGAAAATAAAAACTAAAGTTGCAGATTTTCTGGAAAACAATGTTTAATGAAAGCACTATCAGAACAGATGTGCTATAGCTAAAGCCGTACTCAGAGGAAAAACGATGGTCTTAAATATTTACACAAAAGAATGAAAACATATAAATAAATCATCTGAGTCAAGGAATTACAACAGAATAAAACAGATTATGGCAGAGGGAAAGCAGAAGGAAGACATAGATAAAAGTAAAATTAACGAGTTAGAAAAGAAAGCAGTTGAAATAAATTTCAAAGCTGGTTTTGGGGAAAAGCAACATAAACTACTAGTTAATCTAATCAAGAGAATGTGGGAGCAAGTACACATACATAAAATAAGAAATGATATGTGGGAAATAATAACGTAAATAGGAAATTAAAGGAGTCACAAGAGACTGCTGGACTCAGCTCTATGCAAATACATTTTTAAAAAGATTTTATTTATTTATTTGACAGAGAGAGAGAGCCAGAGAGTACAAGCAGGGAGAGTGGCAGGCAGAGGGAGGAGAAGCAGGCTCCCATCTGAGCAGGGAGCCTGATGCGAGGCTGATCCCAGGGTCATGACCTGAGCCGAAGGCAGTAGTTTAACCAACTGAGCCACCCAGGCGCCATATGCAAATATATTTGAAAGCCTAAGTGAACTAGATTTTCTTCCAAGAAAATAAAATTTACTTAACTGACCCCAGAAAGGAATCCAAAGTATCCAAAGTGGAAATTAAAAAAACAAAAAAACCCCCAGACTTTCAAACAACGTATACCCTACCCCAAAGAAGAAATCACCAGTCCAAAAGGTTTTACAGGGAAAATTCTATCAAGGAACAGACAATTCCAATATGTTCCAGAGCATAAACAAAGAAAGAGAAACAGTTACAAGTCTGACAAAGAAGGCGCAAAGAGAAAACCAAAGACTAATCCCATTATGAATATCAATTCAGAATTCTAAAAAAAAATTTCAGCAAGACAACTTCAGCAATACATTTGAATACATATGTCACAATCAAGAGGGTTTTATTCGTAGAATGCAGATACAGTTCTACACTAGTGAACATTAGCAGAAAAAATATTCATGGTTATCTTCATAGATTCTGAAAAGGGCTTTGAGAAAGTTCAGTGATCATGTTTTAATAAAAAATACACCCAAGACAACAGGACAGCTGGATACTTTCTTACCATGCTAAAAATACATCTACCGCAGACAAAAAGCCAGCATCAGGCTTCATGGGGAAACAACAAAGGAATTCTCACTAAAGTAAAGAACAGGGATCTACACTGTTAGTATGACGATTCCTTTTGCATTGGTGATTCTTGCCAATGCACTAGACAAGAGAAATCGATTCGAAGAGAGAAGTGCAGAGGAGGTGAGGGTCACTCTATGTAGAGGTATTGTGGTTGTATGGTTGGAGAACATAAGAGAAATCACTGGAAAACTATTCCAGACAATGAAAGAATCCCATAAAGTAACAATGTGCAAAAATCAGTAAACAAATTAATACCTTTCATATATACAGACATCAGACAGAATACACATAGGAGGAAAAGCTCTCAGTTACAATAACATCAAAAAACATAAAACGATGATGAGCTTGGCAGATGTCGGACATTTAAGAGTATTTATTTATATATTTATTTATTTTAAGATTTTATTTATTTATTTGACAGAGAGAGACACAGCGAGAGAGGGAACACAAGCAGGGGGAGTGGGAGAGGGAGAAGCAGGCTTCCCACTGAGCAGGGAGCCCGACGCGGGGCTCGATCCTAGGACCCTGGGATCATGACCCGAACTGAAGGCAGATGCCTAACGACTGAGCCACCCAGGTGCCCCCATGTAAGAGTATTGAAAAGCAGCCCTGAAAGATACAAAAGGAGCCTTGAGCAAATGGAGCGATGTATCATGTTCATGGACAGAAAAACAATAGATGCCATTCTCTTTAATTGGTAAATATAATGCAGTCTAAATAAAAGTACCAGATGTCCCTTTTTTCTTTAATCAGGTAAGTTTTAAAATTCACACACATACACACAAATAAGAATACTCAAAAAAATTCTGAAAAAGAGAAACAATGTGGGAGGACTGACCCTACTGGGTACTATAACTTATTTTTTAAATACACATTTCTTTTTTTTTAAGATCTATTTATTATTTTAGAGAGAGAGAGAGTACACACATAGGGGGAAGGGTAGAGGGAGAGAGAGAGAATCTCAAACAGACTCCCTGCTGAGTGTGGAGCCCAATGCAGGGCTCATTCTCACGACACTGAGATCATGACCTGAGATGAAATCAAGAGGTGGACACTTAACCGACTGAGCCACCCAGGTGCCTGGATACTAGAACTTATTATAGTGCCTTATTTATTGAAACAGAATGTTATAGGCACATACACAAATAGTTAAAAAGGAACAGAGTGAATAATCTATAAATAGATCCAATTGCATATGATCATTTAGTGTTTGGTAAAGGTGGCATCTCAAATCACTGGGGGAAAAGTTTAAATGTGCTTTTAGGATAACTGGTTGTCCTATGGGGGAGAAACAAAATTGGATCCATACCTCACACCTTATTACACACCAGGATAAAATTCAAAACAAAAATAAGATCTAAATGTTAAGGGGCGCCTGGGTGGCTCAGATGGTTAAGCATCTGCCTTCGGCTCAGGTCATGATCCCGGGGTCCTGGGATTGAGCCCCACATTGGGCTCCTGGCTTGGTGGAGAGCCTGCTTCTCCCTCTCCCTCTGCCTCTCTCCCTGCTCATGCTCTCTCTCTCTTTCTCTCAAATGAATAAATAATCTTAAAAAAAAGAAAAGATCTAAATGTTAAAACTATAAAAGTACCAGAAGATAGCACAGAGGAGGCCTTTCTAACCAAGATTTAAATCCAGAATCCATAAAAGAAAAATCTGATATACATATGTGACTAGATAAAAATGGAAAGAAAGAAACCCCAACAAAATCATCTGACTGGCGAAAATAATCTACATAAAGTAAACTGACAGAGGACTGATCATCTTAATAAATAAAGAGCTCCAAAGAGTCAATAAAATAAAGCATTTCAATCTAATAGAAAAAAATAGGCAAACTATATACCAGATAATTCATGGAAAAAGAAATATAAAGTGTCCTAAATCTGTTAAGAGATATGCTCAACCTTACCATAAAAAAAAAATCTAATTAAATCTGTATCTAAATACCATACTTCACCTTTCAGATTGCCAGATGAAAAATAAGATGTAGAACAATGTGTATACAATACTAATTTCATATGAAAGGTGGTGGAGTGGGAATGGGGCAGAATTAGAATGTATTTATATTTGCATCTATATGCATAAGAAATTCAGGAGGCATATACAACAAACTAACAATGGTTTTGATGTGAACTAGGGATGGACCAGGGTAGAAGGGAAACTTTTCATTGTATGCCTTTTTTTTTAAAAAACCATGTAAATGCATTTTTTAAAAAGAGGATTATTACACCAACAGGATTTGGACATATTCACTGATATATTTGTCACAAGATATGCATACCCCCTTGTCTGCACGTACAGAAAAGGGTACGAATGCTTCGACCTCAACCAAATGTAATTTGCTTGAATCCTTTCCCCTCCCTAGTAAGCCGTGAAGGATAGAGGCAGAACTCCTTGGAGTCCACCATGAGTTTTTCAGGTAAAATCAGTACCATCTCGAATCACTAACTTTTATTAGGCACTAGAGTGTTTGTTTGTAGAATGCAGTGCGTTTGCTGAGTGTGCAGTTTGCATCTCCCTTGACGATTTGGTATGTATCTGGATCGAGTGTGAGATGCTTGTTTTGCAGCTTTTTAATAGAAATGTAGGACGGTGATTGATGCCGGCTTGAGATTACTCAGCTCCCTATTATGATGTACGTCTGAGCAGCTCCTACAAATGGGAGCATAGGACATAACCTGATGGAGTGAATCGATCATAGAGATTGACTCATGAAACTCCCCCGATTCACTGGTGAGGAAACACTCCAGCCCAGGTAGAAGGTACTCAGCTAGTCAGTGGTGAGCCAGAGCTAGAACCTGCTGAGGTTCTGAGCTGGAACATGACAGTTCTGGGTTCTTTCCCATCCGCCCATTTCCCGTGATCGAAGAGGTGTCATTTGGTCAGTCAGTGCAGGGTTGCTGCGTGGACAGCGCAGTATTGGAAGGGCTCATGGGGTGGGGGGTGAGCACCACTTGTGTTAGGATGCTTGGCTGTGACCAACAGGAAACCTGACCCAAATGGGCTTACATGGAGGAGGAATTAGCCAGCAAAGCGGAAAAGTCCAGTTAGCAGCACCCTTGGTGTCTCTCTGTAACAAAAACCCTATTTTATTTTCTCATAGACTGTAACACTCTTGAAAAGTGTCTTCTTAGATCTGTTTGTTTGGTAATGATCTTGTTTTATCCCCCCGAAGTAATAGATCTTAAAGATCTTCTTAGACTAAAGCCCTCGGTTTTAGAAGAAGGAACCAAAATGACAGGCGGTTTAGCCAGGGTCCCGTGCTTAGCTGGTACCGGAAACTGTTTCTCAGCCTGAGATAGTACTGTGGTAGGTAAAATAATGCCCTCTCTCCCCCACGCTCTCACCCTTAAAAGATGACCTCTCCTAATTCCCAGAAATTGTACATGTCCATTACATGACAAAGGGGAGTTGAGTTGCTAATCAGGTGACCTTTAAATAAGGAGAGGATCCTGGATTACCCAGGTGAGTCCGGTGTAATCACAAGAGTCTTTAAAGTGGAAGAGGGATGGGGCCCTTGGCTGGCTCAGTCGGTAGAGCAGGCGACTCTTGATCTCAGCGTTGTAAGTTTGAGCCCCATATTGGCTGTAGAGATTCCTCAAAAAATAAAATCTTAAAAAAAAGTGGAAGAAGGAGGCAGAAGAGGGGGTCAGAGTGATTCAATGTGAGGACTCCACCCTCTGTTGCTGGCTTTGAAGGTGGAGAGGAAGGTAGAGACTTCTCCTAAGTCATAAATCTCAGCTGCTTTGGGAAATTTTTCTAGAGAAAGGAGTTGATGTGTTGAGTATATTTATATTTAATAATGGCTCTGAGAGATAGCCTGGAAGAGATTAGGATATTAAATAGATGGTCTTGGAAAGAAATCTTCTTCTCTTTCTAGCCAGCCGGCATTCTACCCATGGAGGGTCAAGAGTTTTAAAATGTATTATTTTTCGGTGACCTGGTGTAATCATTACTTGTCCTCATGAGTAGGAAGGTTGACTTTTTTTTTTTTTTTCAGGACCAGAGAACATTTTAGTGGGAGGGTATAGAGTAGGAAGTTGGAGCAGAAACCATTTTTTGTATAATTGGAAATGGAGACTTTGGTGTACATTCTTTTTAAGGATGATTTCCCCTGTGCCAGTTAGCACTAGGTAGGAAGGAGTAGCTTAATGCAGAGCCCATGCTGGGCCAGATACTTGGCTTGCTGTTGTTCTGTTGTTGGGGCTGATGCATATTTGTGAGCACATCTGGAGCAAGGTTGCAATTCATAGACACTGAATGCTGGGTGGGATCCTGGTGGTCACTCTACCTAGTGGTATTTGTGTTGGTGGCATTAAGTTATTAAGGTGCTACATCTCTACCAAAATTTTTTTTTAAAGATTTTATTTATTTATCTGACAGAGAGAGACACAGCGAGAGGGGGAGTGGGAGAGGGAGAAGCAGGCCTCCCGCTGACCAGGGACCCCAATGTGGGGCTCAATCCCAGGACCCTGGGATCATGACCCGAGCTGAAGGCAGATGCTTAACGACTGAGCCACCCAGGCGCCCCCACATCTCTACCAAAATTAAGTCACCTCTGTGTTGTCTCGACTCTTCTATTTATACCTCTTTAACTCAGCACATTATTTGTACCCTTAGTGACTCAGCTAGAATATGCTCATTGATCCCACTCCAGACTTGACATTTGCCTGGTGGTTCTTTTGTATCAGCTCTTGGCCTCTTCCTCATTTTGACCTTGATAGTCCTACCCCGTGGCTCTGACCTTGCTCCCAGTCCAGTCTGCTCACTGAAAGACAAACCACTAAGGGCAGAAAGGAGAAACGGCCTGCATGGGGCCCAGTATCTCCGGGGCAGCAATGGGACCAGAGCCCAGTTTCTCCAACTCCCTTCCTTGCCCCCACCCAGCATATCCCCTACAGCCAGTCTGTGTAGGAACATCATTGCTGGACCGGACATGGCCTGTGCCTTCCAGTCTTCAAGCCAGCCTCATGTCCTTTGGGGAAACTAATCATGAATTTCTGTTCTCTCTATGCTAAATGCTGAGAGCAGAGAAGAAGCTGAGACACCTGGGAGATGATGAAGTCTGGCATGTGGAATAAAATGGATCAAGGGAGACCCCCAAGGCCAGAGAGTGACCGAGGGCACCTGGCCACATAGTGTCAAATGTCCAGGTTCTGTGGCTTTCTGATCACACAAATAGCTTTGGCCTACAAATGGAGCCAGGTCAAAGCCCGCAGCTGAGTGGATCTTACTGTACCCAAACAAATGTGAATTACCTGCGTTCTGTGGGTTTCTAGTCAATCAACGTGCTTGAAAGGGGTTTCTCAAGTCCTGCTCAGGGTAGTTGAGCCTGGACCATGGACTAACCTGGCAGCTTTATTGTTCTGTGCTCACAGATGTTTTTCTTTCTGAGAGGCTGCAAGCCTGCAGAAGTTTCTCGAGCCATTTGCATTCAACACCTGCTGGATATTACGGAAATAAAATGATGTATACATGATAGATAATAATAAGAGATGTACCACTTGTCATGTATTAACAGTGCTATTCATTATTCTTTGCAGCAGCGGGGTGTGATAGACTCATGTTATTCTCTTCTTGAAGAGGAGAGACACAAGCACGGTGTGTGGGAATCACATATCATGTCTTTGCTCCCTGCATGGGATGTGCGGTTCCAGACCCCCTCACACACTGCCTAGAGAGGTGGCATTGGCCACTCCTCTAGATTGGCTAATAGGATCTGAAGTCCCTAGTCCTAGCAGAGCCTGGCCAGGCCCTCCCTGAGTCTCCCCTTACGGTTGTTCGAGCTGTAAGTCAGAGAATCCACCCCAAGCTAGCTCCTGCAAAATGAGACTCTGAACCTGGGCCTCCTGAAGAGTTGGGAGCCCAGGACCTAAAGTCTTTGAGGAGCCCCCGAAATAGTTCTTCCTCTGTCTCCTCTTTGTCCTCTCTATATATCTGCTGTATTCCTCTTTCCCAGCAGACCAACCTTCTCTTCTCCTCAGCTCACATGGTGGGCAGAAGGGTTACCCTGCAGCCACACAGAGCCCCCTTGTCCTCTCTCTCCTCCCTGAGCTGCTCTCAATTCTAAGGTAAAAGACCTCAGTGGGCCCAGCCCCAGACAGGAGTCATTCCTAGTCCCCTAAGCCCTGGCCGAGGCATGTTGCACAAACACGGCATCCCAGGACGTCCTGCCCTGTGGATGCTCATGGGGTAGTTAAGGAGGTCTTGGCGAGATGAGTAATGTCCTAAAAGATGACCAGATACTGGTCACCAATCACTACATTTCATTCTTTTGACATTGTACGTTCACTACCTCGAATATATGTAGTGATAGGGAACTCATGGCTTAAGACAGCTCAGACAGCCCGGATACTTCTTTGTACGGGGCTGAAATGGGTCTCTGACCCTGCGTTTACTCCTTGCAGCCAGAGCAGGATCCTTATCTTCTTTCCTCGTGACAGGTCTTGGACAGTTGAAGGCACCCCCTTAATTAACTCTCTGTTCTTCCTCTGATACATACGTGTCCGAACCCCAGCATATTCCTGTTTGCCTTCCTGAATACGATCCATTTTGTCTGTAATTTCTCTTAAAGTGGAATTCCCAGCCCAGCATCAAATCCCAGCTCATTCTAGATCTTTTTCTAGGAGTAGCCTTGGGGCAGGTAGAGAGATGGTCTATATCAGGAGTTGGCGGACTTTTTAAATAAAGGGCCCGTTAGTGAAGAATTTGGCTTTACAGGCAATATGGTCTTTGTTGCAGCTACTCTCCAATAGCTTTCTGGTGTAGCATGAAAGCAGCCATAGACAGTATGTAAACAAATGAGTGTGGCTGTGTTTCAGTCTTTATTTATGGATGCTCTAATTTGAATTTCATGTAACTTCATGTGTCACGAAATACTCCTCTTTTGCCTTTTTTTTCCCCATCCACTTAAAAATGTAAAAATCGCTCTTAGCTCATCTGTCATATGAAAACAGGTGGTAGGTTAGATCTGGGTGGTGGGCCACATTTTGCTGACCTCTAGTTTGTGTTCTGTCCATAAGGTCCCTCAATCAAAGCAAAGACAGTTGCTTTCACCCAAGCCTAAAATATCACCACTGCTCAAGGAGGAAAACATTGCCCTCTGCGGAAAAGGAGAAGGGAAGTCGGAGGGACAGGTAATATAGTCTTTACAACTTTAGTATGAATTAGCCCTAATAACTTCCCTTTGTAAAAACACTTGCCAGTTTCTAAAACATGCATTATTTGATTCTGTCCTCACAGCACCTGTGAAGTAGATACTTTCATATCTACCTTCACAGATGAGGAGAAAGTCCCTTAAACATTAAGTGACTATCTTGGGCGCCACAGTTCAGGCAGAGCTGAGGCTTGGGTCACGTTCTCTTCCTACCTGTGTTAGTGTATAACAAACCATTTCTTGGGCACCCACTTGTGCCTGGCACACTGCTAGAGAAGGAAATACAGATGGGTAAGATACAACCCCAGACCCAGAGAGCTCGGAGCCTTGTGGGGGAAATACCTGATGACAGTTCAGCCCTTGGTTAGAAGCTAAGAGTTGGGTGCTCCTGGAAGCTCAGAAAAGGGGACCCGCCCCTAGCCCAGCTGTGGACTGGAGCACTTCTTGAGGGACACTTTGCTCCAACAGAGGAGGAGGGGTGGGCAGGCTTGCAATTCTGGAAATGATGGAAACTTGGGAGGATAGGTTAGAGGTCTTGAGAAGGCAGAAGGTGAGCACCCTTACGTGCCTCACGAGTTTGCCTGTGGTGGCCCTGTTGCCAAGCAGACGTTCTCTGGACCAAACCTGTTTTCTCCACATATAACTGGTGGGTGTTAAAGATGGCAGTGCGGGACCTTCTGAAACTGACAGGTTCCTTGAACCAGGGCTTCAAGGTTCACTCAGTCACCAGGCTCAGCCTGGGAAGGCCCTTGAGAGTGAGCTCCCTCTGTTCCCCTTCAGATAGAAATAAGATCCGCATAGCTGGGATGGAGGGAGCATGCCAGCTGCTTGTTATTTCTGGGACCCCTTGCATGAAATACAGACTCCCTAGCATCACCTGTCAGATCTGGCAGATTTTGTTTCATTAAAAATAAAACAGAAAGCCCTCTAAGCAATGGCATTAAAGAACATCTGGAAAATAACCCTCTGCTTTCCCAGGGAAGATGTCAGTACATCCAAGGCAGGACTGATGAAAGAATTTTTGAAGCAGTCAAGAAAAGAAAATGGATCAGGCTTCAGGGAAGTTGGCATAAGAAGTGAGGGGAGGGAAAAAAAAAACCGAACCAGAAAACATGTTTGTCTTCAAAAACAATAGTTCTGGTGGCTAACTCTTACCAGCTGATCTTGCTTGATTTGTTTTGGTCCAAGCGGGCTGTCCTAGCAGACAGTAACAAATACTTTTTCTTCTTGAGCCAGTTAACAAGTAATTAAGCCTCCTTGGCATGAACATCAGTGTGCCATTGGTATTGTGGGGGGTTCAGAAGAAGCAGATGGCATGACCCCCATGGCTCATCAAGCTCACGTCCAGCAGAGGGACGGGGTGAATAAGTCCTGCATCAGACAATGAGAAGGCTAATCAAGTGTTGGGCCGGGGTGGAGATTACAGATGCGGTAGGAAAAGGGAAGGGCTGCGGTAGGCTAGAGTCGTTAGCAGACACTTTCAAGGAGAAAGTGGGACTTCATAGAATTTACATCACTGCAGAAAATTAAAAGGACATTTAAGGAAGAGCAAACGGGACGACAGGGTGCCCCCTTCACCCCTCCCAACCACACTCCCCACACTTGACTTTGCCTCATCATTCCTTGAGAAGATTGAGTCCATTCAGTCTGAGTTCATCTTTCCCCTCCCATCTGGCATCTGCATCTACCTTTCCCCCTCTTATACCAATGGAGGATACACTCCCTTGCTGATCTGAGGCCGGCTCCTCCACTTGTCCTGGGGATCTCATCCCCTCCTGCTCTTCTCATCGATGTTGCCCTTCAAAGCTAGCTTACCTCTCCCAGGCACCCAAATCCTCTTTCATTTCAATAGATCATTTTCCCATTGGTATATAAATATATCTGGCAACACATATTTAAAAAATAACCCTATGTAAGTACACATTTCCCCCTTGTGTCAGTCAGCTCTATCCTCCATAGTACTGCGTAATAAATAACCACGGCGTCGCAGGCGTACAAGAAGTATTTGTGTTTTTGCTTCTAGGCTTGCGGGCTGGCTAGGGCTCCGCAGATCTAGGCTGGGCTCCTGAGTTGTGGGTTGCATTCTAGTCTGTGCCACATGTCATTCATCCTCCATCATCCAGAGGCTCCCCAAAGTATGTTCTTCTCATGGAGGAAGACAGGAGCCAAAAAGAACAGGCCCAATCAGGCAAGCACATCTCAAGCCCTTGTTGAGGGCATATCTGCATGTCTTATTGGCCAAGTCACATCAGATGTCCATGCCCAACATCAGTGGGCTGGGGAACACCCTCCTCTCATGGAGACTGAGAAAGGGAGCGAGTACTTGCTGAACAATAATAGACCATGTTCTTTCCTCTTCAGTGCCTTTGTTCTGGGTCTCTGGATAGCCAAACATTTAAAAGGGGTTTCTCATGCACGATGCCCCAATTCCTCCCGTCCCTTTTTCTCTTCATCTCACTCCAGTGGCTCTGCCACAACCACCTCATCTGGGCCCATCTTGTCAAGGTCAGCAACGTCGTCCATACTGAAAAAGCCAACGGATGTGGTTCCATCCTTGTCTTACTTCCTCCACCTAGTGGGTCACTCCCTCTTCCTTTCTTTTTTGGGTTTCACAACTGGAGCAGCTCCTGGTTTTCCTCCTCCCTCCCTGACTCCTCGTCTGCCCCCAGCTCTGTGGTGGCATTTCTAATAACTTGGTCCAAAGCTCCTCTTCTCTTCTCTGTTTTCTCTAAACCCCATCGCTGTTCACTGAGTTTGAATACCTTCTCTCTGTCGGTGACTCCTGAATGTATGTTTGTAACACAGGGATCTGATTTTTAGCCTCCTTTCCTATTCAGCCATCTTGACATTGACATTTGGATGTCATGGTCACCCCCCAAACTTAACACCTCCACATGGAATTGTTTTCCCCTCTATAATTTGCCCCTCAATGTTCTCACCCTCAGCTAAACAGACCACGTTGGCACCTGCCTCAGAGCCTTTATGAAGGCTATTTCTTATGCCTGCAATGCCTTTTGCTCTTCTCCCGATCCTTGCTCCCCCGCCCGTGACTGGTGTCTGGTCACCGTCCAGGTCCTGAAGACACATGTCACTACCCTGGAGAAGCCCTCCTTCCCCGTTCAGTCCCCCACATGCTGCCTCATTTTTGTATGTGTCCTACCAGTTAGCATCATTGGTCATTCTTTTACTTGTTCCCTTGGATGTTTTCTGTCTCCCTAAGTAGGACGTACACTTCTAACTTAGCAGGTACTCAGTAAATATTTGTTGAATTAATGAATTCAAAAGGCCCTTGGAGACTGTCGAGTTTATTGTTTGCCAGCCTGCAGGCTGTGGACCCCCAGAGGGCTGTGGAAATATGACCCTGGGTCTGAGGATCCATAGTACACCAGTCACTCCTTTGCTGTTGGATAACTAAGGAATAAATCTCACTCATAGGTGGATTATTCTTTCTCAAATGATGGCATTATAATGAATAGAGTACAAATTCATTTGAAGGTATTCCTAAATTCATAGGGCTATTTTTCATCTCACCTGAGAACATAACTTGTATAACTCCTATCTTTATAGCTATAACCACAGCTGCAGAAGATGAGGGTACTTGCTCAAGGTCACATTCTTCCGTAGTAGAAAGGCCTGGAGGGGGGTGGAAAGGAAAGGTCAAGGGATTGGGGAGCTGTAGAGCCTGGTGATTAAGAGCACGGCTGTGAGGCAGATACTCTGAAGGAACCTGCTTCGGCGGGGCGGTCCCATGCCCAGGGGCCTGAGCTGATCTGTGTGGTTGAAAGGATGCGCCTGGGAGGGTAGTAGCAGGTGTCAGGGGCGAAGAGCTAGCGACTCTGTGTGCCTGAAAACCAAGGGCTAGCCTGGAATAGAGTGTGGTCCCAGTGCAGTGAAGGCCGGATGGCCAGGGTCGGCTGTGGTGGTGGTAGGGCTGGTGTCACATGTGGGCCAGAACTGAGCACTTCAATTAGAGGAGCATCAGAAAGGAGGAGAGAGCTGAGGCTCATGGTAATGCACGGAGAGGAAAGGGAGTGGCTGCTAGCGAGCGCAGGGAAAGGCGAGGGGCAATGATGGCGTAGGCGAGGGGCAATGATGGCGTGGCCAAGGGGCAGGGTCGGGCAGAGGTGGCAGGGTCTCGTGTGGGACTTGGGGTTCCATGGTGAGCCCGCGGGTGCCCGGGCTGGGGTGCGGCGGGGACCGACTTCCCTGCCTCGCCTGCTGTACTTCCTGCTCCCTCCGTGTTGCTGTCCAGGGGTGAGCCTCCCTTGTTGTCTTTTGGCTCGGATTTGAACTCATCTGTAGCTGTTCTCGGGAGCATCTTTTCGAAGCTCTGAAGGTCATGCTTGAGCACTGGCTCCGTCCTTTCTCTAGAAGTCTTTGTCTTGATCCTGGACCGCCTTTCTGGGTGCCTAGAAGATGAGGAGCAAGGATTGGAGACTCCTAGTCCAGGAGGAGCCTCCTGGTCAGGCTCCTAGTCCGACAAGTCAGTCTGGTCAAATGCCATCAGTGGGGGAGTGGGCTCTCTTCTGTTTGTCTGGTGGGCCTGGCACCCTGGCGGGTCAGCAGATGTCTGCTTGAAGTGACGGTCCCCACGTATGGAGGGCCGCACTGCACCCCATGCATGACAGCATGACACACACAGTGTCTTGAATGCTCACACCAGCAATGGCCGAGCCAGCTTGTAGACGAGGAGGTGGAGGTTCAGCGGGGTTAAGTGACTTGCTTCAGGCACTAAGTTATCAAGGAGCAGAGCCGTTATTTCAGTCCTGATGGGTAGGGCGTCCACACCCATGCTGCTCTTTCACCAGCCTGCCTGAGCAGTGTTCCCAAGGAGGTCACCAGCCCCACCTCCGTGACCCAGGCAAGCTGAGCTTCGGGTCAGAACATCGAAGCCCTTAATAAATGTGGAGGAGCTGTACATACCTCCTGAGGGGCTTCAAATGCCACACTGGACGGCTGGCCCAAAGGGGACGCTCCTTCTGGCCCTGAAGTTTCTGCTTTCTCGCATCCACCATCATTAGTTTGGTGCACGTTCCTGGTCCCCGTCCAAAGCCACACCTTCAGGGTTTCGGAATCAACTGTTTGAGCTTCAGCCAACACACCGAACCACCTAACAGCTTCCTTGTCTTGAACAACTCTTCTCTTAGCCTCATCTTCCACTTTCTGAGACTCTCTCACCAAGAAAAGGAGGGAGTATAGTAATGCTTATTTTGGAGTTTTGTGTTGAGAATAGAGGACGGAGGGTTTTCTGAGGCTGAATTGGAGGTTTGGACAGCGAGCCCAGTGCACTTCCTTTCTGCTGTGCAGCGTCCTGGCAGACTGCAGAAACCGTGTGCCTCAGTCCTTCCCCAAGCCCCTCGGGGAGCTAAGGTGGTCCCTGGCTGCTTCCCCGGCAGCAGCCTGTCCCCAGGATTTTCCAGGCCTTCCATGTTCCCCCGTCTGAAGATTCACCAGCAACAAGAGAGGAAGTAGGGACCCACACTGGGTGACTGCCCTTCCCTCGGGTCACACAGGGGGCTCGGTGACAGGGTTGTGGGGAGGGTCTTGGCTCACGGCTGCCTGACACGGAGGCACGGGGCTGCCCACAGAACCACAGCATCCTGAGCTTGTTCACAGCCAAGTGCCCAGGCCTTTCCCTAGAGGCGCGTCCAAGGAGGCAGCAGGTGGGCGTCCCGGCCCCAGCACTGGGCTTGCTTATGCGGCAGGTGTGGGCAGGGGGCCGGTCACCTGCCCAGCCCCCGTGGTGAGGCACGGGGCAGAGGTGAACACTCGGGGAAGGGAAGGTTGTGTAGAGAAGAGATAGTTGTGATCATACGAACTACCCAGCTGAAAGTCCGTGACCCCAGGCACAGCCAGACCCCACGTCCTCACCATCCCCTCCTGCTTCCTGTTCTGTTCTCTTTAACTGCAACCGTCAGGAGGAAATGATTAGACTGGGCAGCTCGTTAACAGTTATCGATTCGGTATGTTCCCTTCACCAGGTGCCGTGAAGGGATAAGCTAGACGTGGTCCTCAAACAAGAAAATCCTGCTTTGCCCTTGAGAAGATGTGTGTACCTGGCTCCCCTGACTCAACTGGCCTTTGATCCCGAAGCTAAAGGCTCTTGGGACCACCTGCAGCTTCTGGCCCACCCCTGGGCTCTGTGATCAGCCTCAGGGAGAGAAGGACCCACCATCCCAGTTTGTCTGGCTCTTTCTGGCTTTGGCACCGGATGTCCTGCATCTTAGGAAACCCGTCAGTCCTGGGCAAGCTGGACAGTTGGTTACACTAGCAGGGAATCCTTCACCAGCAGCAGCAGCAGCAATAATTAATACCGAGCACTTCCCGGGTACCCAGCTGGCCTGTGCCACACATTCTAAATCTTAGGGAGGCCGATCGATACTCCCTTTTAGGAAGCTGAGATGGAAGTTGCAGCTAATTTATCTGACTAACTGTCCCATTTCGCTGAACCCCTACCTCATGTGTTGAGCATCTGGTCAACTTCTTGTGGGGCCCCTCGAATCCTTTTGTCCTAAAAACTGGTTTCCTCCTAGCTTCTGCCTTGTCCTGGTCTGTGGCTGTCAGCCTCTCCTATGGCTGAGGTCCAGTGAGTACTACAGTCCCCTGTGACCGAGGTCAGCCTTGTTCCTGACTTCCATCCCAGAATTCTACAAGAGCCTTGAGTGTGACACATGAACTTCAGTCCCCAGGCTTGGCCTTGACACCTGCACTCTGGATCCTGCGTGGCTGTCTTCACCTGTGTATGCTCATTGACATCTCATGTAATTTATGGAATATTGACCTGAAAGTGAAAAGCAGAATGGTTGTCTGGTGCGGGGGGGGGGGGGGGGGGG
>NC_138378.1:100751580-100763705 GCF_054177405.1 Leptonychotes weddellii
TAAACCATCGTAAATCAGGGACAGTCTGTAGTTGGTGCTTGGTTGGCCTTCCCAGGATTATCTGCTCCTTGTCCTGTTTGCATGGCACGGGGAACACGTCCTTTTCATATCAGTCTCAGCATCATGTAACTAGGCCAGTAGACCACTGAAAATAACATCATGTACTCCGGAGGCATGTATAAATGACTTTTGGGTAGGGTGGGCTCGATTAAAATCGAATTGATTCAAATCATGATTTGAATCACTAGTCAGGAAGAGTCAATTAAATCAATATTTTCCCTTCAAAAATGCATTCGCTTTTGATATAATTTTAATGCACAGTCTTCACAACTCTGACAGAGATAGATGTGGTTTTCATTTTTAGAAGTTACATACCATGCATTTTTAAGCTGTGATTTATTTTGACATTTCTTTGAATCAATTTTGCAGCCACTTCTGAGTCTTGAGTGATGACTTGGTTATTTTATTTACCAAAGCTAATCAAACAAATGTGTATAATTTTCCCAACAAAATAAGCATGTGCACTTTTGAATGTTTTAACTGTTTTTTGCTGTAAATGTAAAAATGTGTCTTTGCTGAGATAAATTAGACATTTTGGGGCAGATCCAACCCAAAATACTTAGCTATTTTGGAATTAACTCAGTCTTTACCTTTCCTTTTTGCTTATTTATATATTAGAAGAGAAAGGTGAGCTTTCGTAGTTCCCAGATTATTTTTATTTTTATTTATTTATTTTTTAAAAGATTTCATTTACTTATTTGAGAGAGAGAGTGCACACGAGCGGGAGGAAGGGGCAGAGGGAGAGGGAGAAGCAGACTCCCCACTGAGCAGGAAGCCTGACATGGGGCTCAATCCCAGGACCCTGAGATCATGACCTGAGCCGAAGGCAGATGCTTAACCGACTAAGCCACCCAGGAGCCCCCAAATGATTTTTAAATTTAGAATGAATTCGTCTTCTTTGGAAGACATTCTTGGATGTGTAGAGAAGAGATAGTTGTGATCATACAAACTTGATTGATATTCCTCTTCATCATTGCTGAGAATCCATGTGCTTGACTTCTGCCAGCCATTGGCATGGTCTTCCGGAAGCCTGACCAGATCTTTTGTGATTAATTGAGCTTTACCCTATCTGAAACAAATTCTCTTTACGGGGATCAGTGGATTTTATTTTAAGAAAGTATTTTCACAGTAACAAATCATTGTTAAGGTACACATTTGGAGTCAGACGCAGTCTTAGAGAGAGCTGTCTTATGGAAGGGCTATTTCTCTTCTATCAGAATCAGAATGTTTGGGATGCATACAGCTTTAGAGGCCGAGATAATGTACTTGGGCTTATGAGTTTACCTCTGTCTTTTCTGATCCTGTTTCTGGCATTATCTCTTAGAACTCGGCCATAGGTATTCTCTGCCTGCTGGAAAGTCAAGTGTTTGTTGTTACATGAATGGGTAAAGAAAATGCGGTATAAATATACGGTGGAACATTATTTGGCCATAAAAAAGGAAATCCTGTCATTTGTGATAGTATGAATGAACCTTGAGGACGTTACACTCAGTGAAATAAGCCAGAGACAGGAAGAGAAATCTACGTGGTCTTGCTTATATTTGGAATCTAAAATAGTCAAACTCACAGAAGCAGAGAGTAGAATTGGCTGCCAGGGGCCAGGAAAAGGGAAATGGGGACATGCTTGCCAAAGGATATAAAGTTCCAGATATGAAGGGTGGATGAATTCTGGGCACCTAATGTACGGCATGATGATTGTACTTAATAATGCTTTATTATATGCTTGGAATTTGTTGAGAGTAGATTTTAATTGTTCTCACCAGAAAAAACAAACAAACAAACAAAGGTAACTATGTGGCGTGATGGTATATTATATTAAAAAAAGAAAAAAAGGACCTGTATTTTCCAAGCTCTCTGGTTTTTTTTTGTTTGTATGTTTGTTTGTTTGTTTTTTTTAGGACTTGGAATATAAATGCATTGTGTTTATCCTTTTCATATAGTCCTAATTGAATAGAATCATAATACTTCAGAGTTGGAAAGAACGCAGCGATTTCCTAGTCCCATCTTCAAACTAACCCTTTAATGTAAAAATTCAGTGACCTACACAGGTGACAGGCCTGGGATGGAAAACCGTGTCCTCTGAGTCTCCCAGGAGAGGGTGTTTCCTGTAACAAATCATGCCTGGACTTGGGTAATTTCTCCTCATTGTCTTCCTCTTCTGGAAAGAAATGGTTTTTTAAAACTATTCTCCATAGACCAACATTTAACTTTTATTCCTTTACAGCTGTCCTTCGCTGGAATTCGATAGAGCTGCGCGCCGAGGCTAAGTGTGGAATGGTTTCTTAGTAGGGATGCCAGATTTAGCAAATAGGAATAGAGGACACCAGTTATATTTGAATTTCAGCTAAACAATGAGTACTTTTTTAGCATAAGAATGTCCCAAATATCACATGGGACATACTTACACTAAAAACTGACCTGGGCATCCTGTATTTTATCTTGTGATCCTATTCTCCCTGTTATTTAGGGTAATGTGTTTTGTTTGGTTTCCTGTGATGTGTGTAAGGTGTCAGGTAATATACATAATCCACCTCACAGGTGGCTAGACATGCTTGAGTTATATTTTCACCATATACTCTACTCTTCTGTGTTTCATTAAAAACAAAAACAAAACACTTTGGTCCTCTCTGGTTTTGCCCCCTGTGACATTTTCATGAATGTGCGCCCCTGCATCCCTTTGAGAAGGGATCCTGATGCTTGCAGAGCCCATCTCCTGCCTAAAGCAGCCTGAGTGGCCCCAGGTTGGAGGGGACTGGTGGATGCAGGACTGCCGGGGGCTGGAGTGGTACCCTGAGCACATGGCCTGGTCTTCCCTGGGTGCAGCAGGAGGTTCGGCATCAGGGTGACCACCGGAGGGAGGTGAGATGGGGGCTGAGTGACCTGAACCTCACTGTGCCCAGAATGGGAGATCGAGACCCCTGTGACTCAGGAAACCTGTGCAAAGCTCATGGTGACACACTCCCTTGGCCGATGGATGGGAACCTCACCAGGAAGCTGATTATCGTGAGATACGTAGCTTTCTTATTGGAGGAGCACCTCTTGTCCGTCTGTCTTCCCTCCTGAAGTGGGGGCCTGGGCTGGGGCTCCGGGTTCAGAGAAGCTGTTTTCCCAAAGGTGTGGTCACCTCAGCCATAGATCCTGGTATGCATTTCCATTTCTTCTGTTTCCTCGAATTGAAGATGCTCTGCACCTGAGAGCGGGGCCCGACCATCTCACTCGGAAGTCACTGCAGGCCCCTGGTGTAGCTCCCCTCCTCTCCCTCCAAGGCCCCGAGATGGGCTGGTGCAGCAGGGCACCCAACGGGGCCTGAGTTTGCAGCCCTGTCCTCCTCTGGTCTGCGAGCGCCCAGTTCTCTCTCCACGGCCCAGTTCTCGCAGGCCTAAATCTGGTCCCTGGTCTTGATTTTATGTGCCAGTGTCACTCTCTGCTGCTTATCTTGGTGGTCTCACTGTGCTGTCCAGCTTCTGGACCTTTGCCATGCGTGGAAAGCCTGCCCTGAGTGGGCAGTGTAGCCCCCAGGAGCCAGAACCTGCGACCTCCCTGGTTGGGGCACGCTGCAGGGCTGGGCTCAGGGAAGCTCACGGCAACCCGGGGCGGTGCTGGGACTGATTTGATGGGGGCCCAGGGAGGTCAGATCCTTCCAGATGGCTTTGATGAGAACTTCAGGCGTAGGCTTTTAATTCTAAAGTCATCGAGTTGGCTTTGATTCTGGACACAATTTTGGGGGAACCTTTAAAATGATAGGTTTTTGTTTTGTTTTGTTTTGTTTTTTACCAATCCGCGTTCCTTTAATGAGAGAAGGGCTGATTGAGACCGGAGTTAGGGGGCAGACCCAGTGAGCTTCTGATTGACTAATGTTATCAAACCTAATTACTATTTTCAAAGCCTTGCTGAACCTCGGAATGTTGTCGAGTAGGATCATTACTGTGCGAGTTTTCTCCGCCCAAGCCTGCGCTTCTCTGCCAGAGCCCGCGCCTGGCACCTTCCGCCCGTTGCCCCTGTTGACTGCAGGTTGGAATTGATCCTGGCCTTTGTCCAGCCTCTGCATCCCTGACCCAGCCCGGTCTCCCCTGGAGCCAGGCTCCTCCACATTACCTCTGGCCCTTCCCGTTTCCCTTCTTGTCGCTTCGGCTGGGACGGAGCAACATCCCTAGCATCTTGCGGGCTGCCCCAGCCTCTGGGTGTATGCTGGTCTGTCCCGGACCCGGGGCCCCCACGGGCCCATTGTGATCACTCCTAGTCGGGTTCCTTGGCCAGGGCACTGCAGCCTCTGCCCCTGGGCTCTCCCGGGACCATGTGTGCAGTGGACAGGAGGCCGTGGTGCGGCGGCCCTCCCAATTACGGGCGGAAACCCAGAGGTGAGGAAGTGGAGTGAGACGTGTGTGTGGGTTTTGCCGGTACTTAGGGAAAAGCTGGTTTAATTAAAGGCAGATCAGGAGGTAAATAAGGATTTCTGGGGATCGTGGACGGGGACTTCTGGGCACTTCTGATGTCATTATTGGGTGACAGAACTTTATTATTTTAAAGTTTATTTTACAACTTAGGCTTTCATTTGCCTTCATAGAGGAACTCTTAGACAGCAAACGAGATTAGCTGGTGTCTTTGGAGGTTTGTAACAGGAATGGAAATGGGGAAGAATATTTAGAGAGAAGGGAAAAGTCTATCCTGAGATAACTGAGGGGAGAAGAGAGACAGATGTTGCGGAGGGAAGCAGATGTTAAAATGGAGAGAAGGAAGCCACTCGAGACGGCAGGAGCTGAGCTGTGGATGGTAAGAGATGGGCGTGGATTTTGGATTTCAGAGCCTCCTTGAGGAATACGGGAGTAACTTGTATCAGCTTGCGATTAAGATGAGGCCCTTTAAATGCAGGCAGTTCTTGAGGACTCACGTTTGTGGCCGTTGGCATGTCACGTAACCTAAACTCTGCACCTTCTTTTACAGCCTGTAAAATGGGTCTCATAATGCCCACCCCCCATCATTGTAAGAATCAAATGAGCTGATGTTTGTAATGTCTCAGCACAGTATCTGGTATATCTAAGCAATCGAAGCTGCAGTCATTATAAGGGCCATTGCTATAATAATACAAATAACTAATCATTAGTGCTTTTGTCATAAGGGATAGGGTGTCATTGTGCAGAATTCACTTTTGCATAGGACCCTTGAAAGCTGGGTCTTTGTAAGTTTGCTGGAGCTCGCAACCATCTAGCTACCCTAGGTGACCTTATGGCCTGGCTCACTTGGCCAGTCCCATTGATATGTATTGTTCCAGTGTACTTGTTAGCAATGCCTCCTTTCATTCTTTTTTTTTTTTTAAGGTTTTATTTATTTTTATTTTTTTATTTTTTAAAAGATTTTATTTATTTATTTGACAGAGAGAGACACAGCGAGAGAGGGAACACAAGCAGGGGGAGTGGGAGAGGGAGAAGCAGGCTTCCTGCCGAGCAGGGAGCCCGATGCGGGGCTCGATCCCAGGACCCCGGGACCATGACCTGAGCCAAAGGCAGACGCTTAATGACTGAGCCACCCAGGTGCCCCATTTTTTTAAGGTTTTATTTATTTGAGAGAGAGAGAGAGAGTGCAAGCAAGAGAGCATGCAGGAGCACGAACACGGGTGAGGGCCAGACGGAGAGGGAGAAGCAGACTCCTCGCTGAGCTGGGAGCCCAAAGCAGGGCTCAGTCCCAGGACCCTGAGATCATGACCTGAGCCGAAGGTAGATGCTGAATGGACTGAGCCACCCAGGTGCCACCCCCCCTTTCATTCTTAAGTGTTCCAGTCGGATGACAAGTCATATAGTTACTCTACGTATGGCTCTTACTGTCTAAATTGGTAAGACAGTATTGCATTATTCATTGTTTCCTATTTTCTCAAAGAGATTTTGAGTTTCTTGAGGCCACTTTATACGTGTGTGTGTGTGTATATACATACATATATGAATCTGTGACTATGTGCGCACACACACACACACACACACACACACACACACACACACACACCCCTAGTACTTCTTTTGCATCTGCATTGGTGCTTCTATACTGCGTATGCCATGGTGATGTTGGTGACCTCATCCTTCAGAGGTCATCTCTGCAGGACCCCTTTTCACTGCTCCATGGGCCTCTCACAGAAAGGGGTCATCAGAGGATGGTGGGCTGAGAGAAGAGGTGGAGAGAGGGTATTCATAGGCACAGAGTTGGATCTAAAGTGTGGAGCCATGGGCAGACCACGGTTTGCTTCCTTCCCTACCACCTCAGAGCACAGGCTCCTGGGCAGTCAGTGAACTTCTCGGAGGCTCTGTTTATTCATAAAGAAAATGAGGGGCACAAATGAGACCTTGCAGGCTTGTTAGAAAGTCAACATTGCATGACACCCGACTGGGTGCCCCACAGATGGGAACCTTGAGCAGGACAGCCCTCTGAGTGTGTATGGGCAGCCTCGCATCCCTGCCTGCTCCTGTTCAGCTCCTTTCTCCTGTTCTTCCAGCTGATCGTTACACACCACAGTTTCCAGGTCTGTGGGTGACCTGAGTATGCTCGAGTTCAGGCAGCTTCTGACCAGGTAGATGGATGGGTCAATTCATTCATGCAGTAAGTGTTTATGGAAGGTGCATGTGGGTGTCGGCCTGGGCATAGGGAATTCTCCAGTGAACTGCCAGATGCAGTCTTTGGTCTTACAGAGCTCATGACTGTTGGAGTTCTTTGCAGGGTGCTTCAGAAAGGTTGCTTTCCCTAACTCGTGAATGTGTAGAACTTTCCAGAGTCACAGAGCCCAGCCCTTTGGGAGGAGTTTTCCTACCATAGGCTTTGAACTTCTTGCCTGCCTGGAAGTTAAATCATGTTATTCAAATGGGATATTTGTGATTCAATAATCAATTCAACAGTGAAAGGGAAAGGAGCAGCTTGCCAGTCCTGGCAGAATAAATCATCCTGTAAGCATATGAGGAGCAGCAACCCTAATAGCCCTTGTAAACACGCTGTCACTCTCGGGGTTGGGCCTGGTCCAGCTGAACCTCTCCCTGCTGTGCATCTCTGTTTCTCAGAAGCGCTGTGAGAGCCCATGGTGACACATATTCTGCATCCGTCAAGAAGCACTTTTCAGACCTATGTATCCAGGCCCCAGAGATTGTATCTGATTTTTCCAGATCAGTCAACAAGCCTTTTTGGATGGTGCAGCTTCTGGGCAGGTGGAAGGTAGAGGCTGAAAGATGCGTGAGACACATTTACATGTGACAGATGTGTGGGGATGGTGGAACCCCTATTATGCGCCAGGCCCCAGTTACACTGTCCCTAGTGCTCACAGCAGCTGTCCCTTGTTAGCTTCATTTCTCAGGTGAGGAAGCGAAGGCTTGGGAGGTCAGGTGACTTCTCCAAGGTCACAGAGCTGAGATTTGGATCCAGATCTGGCTCTGCTGTGTTCTCTGCTCAGCATACTGTGAACTGAACATCTCCATTAGACCTGTCTCCATTAGCTCTGTTTGCAGTGTAAACCCCAACTGATTATTATTATGTGCAGAGAACGCAGGGCTCATATGATACGCAGGAAGACAGGTAGTCTGGGGTAAGGCAGAGGGCCCCATGTGGCAATAGAGAGGGTTCCACCCCAGATGTTGCTCTTCTGGAACTTCCTTTTGAGTCTCTGAATTTGCTTTATTTTTTTCATAGCAAAGACAATTTATCGATTTGTCAGTCTCCTGGCTAGAACGCAGGCTCCAAGAGGGCAAAGTCTTTGTCGGTTTTCTTGACCACTGTATCCCCTGTGCCTAAACCAACACCTGCACACAGCCAGTGTGCAGCAAATATATGTGTTTAAAGATTAATTTATTTATTTTAGAGAGAGAGCATGTGCACAGGAAGGAGGGGCAGAGGGAGAGGGAGAGAGAGACTCTCTAGCAGACTCCCCACTGAGTGCAGAGCTCGTTGCAGAGCTCCATCTCATGACCCTGAGATCATGACCTGAGCCGAAATCAAGAGTCAGATGCTTAACTGACTGAGCCACCCACGTGCCCCACAAATAAGGAAGGGGCAGGAGATGTGTATTTGCCGCATGTGCGTGTGAGTATGTGTGAGAGACAGACAGAGACATGGTGGAGGAAGGAGCCTGGGAAGACGCAGGGGAGTAAGCTCCTTCCAGCCTGAGCCCACCACCCGCCTCTCCTCCCGGCATGCCCATGCTCTCTGCTCAGCACAGGTTCAAGACCAGGCCTCAGTCCTTCCATCCTGAAATGCTCTGTCTGCCCGGCTTCACCTGTTCTTCCATGTGTCTCTCTCCTACCTCCCTTTCTGGCCCCTCCCGATTCCCTCTCCTTTCTCCCACACAAGGGTGGTGCCCCCCCTGCAGCCCTTGCTGTCCCCCAGTGATCTCTCTGCTGGGGTTGCTGGTCGGCCCCTCCAGGCTGGACCCCCGTGTCGGGGCAGCCCCCGGAACACAGCTGGCCTCCTGGGGCGTGACAGGAGGGTGCACAGGGTGCCGTGCTTGCTTTCATGCTCTGCTATTGCCATCTCGACATTCATCATGAGATTTGAACCAGGAGCTCACATTTTCATTTTGCAGTAGGCCCTACCAGTTTTGTAGCCAGCCCTGTGTCAGAGCCCAAAAACCCCCTGTGGGGCCTGAAGGGACAGAGAAGTACCCAGAATCCAGAGGTAAGAGGAAGGGAGGCCCGGTCAAGTGAGGAGAAGGCAGCCAGGGAGCCGCTGGGAAGCTGGGGGCAGATTCCTGGGCCCTGGGGAGCCAGGAAGTCCTGTAAGGCAGGAGAGGCCAGCTAGGGGCCCCGGAGTCAGAGCCTACAGGGCCTTGACCCCTGAGGCAGCAGCGCCACTTTGGGTTTGGCTGGGTGGGCAAGGAAGGGAGCCGGAAAGGCCATGAGGAGGGAAGCGATATCACTTGACACCAGTTTCTGAACCAAGCTGCTCTGTCCACCCTTGGTGTCACCTCTGAGGTGGCTGCCCTCAGAGCTGTGGGCTCTCCACTGGGCTCTGCTGTCCTCTGGACTTTGTTCAAGAAATAGCTGCAGAAGGTCAAGTGCAGGGAGAACTCAGACTCAGGATGGTCATCCTTGGTTGAGTCTGCGTCTGCTTTTTTCCAAGTCCAAGGAGATTATGAGATCTTTTTGCCAATAAAGACAGCCGTCACTGATCCTGCAAGCCCAGGGTCCAGCCCCGAGGAGGACCTGCTTTTTCTCCATCCCTCGAACAGCAAATTACCCCAACTTGCAAATCTGCATTTTTGCAATTGGATGGAGGATTTTGGATTGCCCGATCAACTCGGTGCTTTGGGCATTTGCCTCCACGCTGGAATTCGGATGCACCTGAGAAAAAACATTCAGAATTCAGGATGTAGGATTTCAAATTAAAATTAGAAGCATGGTTCACAGCACTGCTGTTTTGGCTGTGCTGGCTCATGGCCGTCAGCCATCTCCCCTAGAGCACACTTGATAAATCGCTGCTGAGCGTTTCCTCGGGTTGGTAGAAAATGGATGAATCACAGGGCTTTGGGAGCCTAACTGCAAGTTTGTTTAAGGTCATTGTAAAATGGGCAGGTGGAAGGAGATGACCTTTGAATAGGGGCCTCCGGGGGGAGGGGGGAGGGCTATAAGCATCTCTGTTCCTGAAGACAGGACAGCCTGGGCAAGGCCAGCAGGGTGTTGCTGTTTCTACGTTCCTTCTGTCATCAGAGGAACATGGGACCTAACACACAAACTGACTTCCTAGGTTTGTTTATGAGCTCCTTTCAAGACCAGGGACAAGTGCTGGGCCCATACTGGATTTGTGACAGGTGCTTGGTGAAGGAGCGCGTGTGCAGAGCAGTCCCCGGTTGACCTGGGGAAGAAGGCCTTGAACGTGGGTCAGAGTGTGTGTCCTGCCAGATGGGGGCAGGGCCTGCCTGGACCTCACTCAGGTTGTGGCTTATGGTTTGTGTCTTTCCTCCCAGAGGTTCTTGGAGGATGCTTTGCGGAACTTGGAGGGGGAGGTATGGGTGGATGGAGGGAAGATTGTGGCTTTGCTGTTGATTGACTGATTAAGCCAGCCCCTTTTCTTCACCCGGGTTTGGGCCAGCATTGATGGATTTCTCTCCTCCCTGTCACAGCGCCTGCTTCTCACTGAGCAAGGCAGTTCATCACTCCATTGGGATGGGGGAGACAAATGACAGCAGTGATATGAACTGGGGAGGATTAGATAAAACCAAAGAGCTATCACACACAACGGTGGACAGTCATTTAAAAGGAAATCCATCTCGATGTTGCCAGAGGCCTCTTGGGAAGATAAAGACATCTTCCTACTGCGAGTTCAGTTTTTACAGCTGGGGGTCAGTCTCCAGGGAGCCCAGGCCCTGCTCCTGCAGGTGGGCACGACCCTGGATGGCTTCCAGTGCGTTCTCCCCTGGGTCAGAGGGAAGAGGGAAGGCTCTGGATGCTGCCTGGGTTCAGGATCTAGGACCAGCGCTCCGTAGCCACCTGTCCTTGGGTGAGGCGTTACATTTAATTGCTCGGAGAGTCCGTCTCCTCATTTGTAAGTGGGGATAGTAGAAGCACTTATGTCCTAGGACTATGTGAGGAATTAGTGAGAGACTGCCAGCAAAGTGCTCGGGACACAGCTCGGGTGCAGCAGGTGAGACATGTGGTGTGGATAGGGCCGATTTGGGCTGGCCGGCCTGTCCGCACACAGACACACCCTAAGAAACACTGACCTCCTCGCCTTCCCTGTGTGGCCTTGGGCTAGGTGAATAACAAGGAGAAGGCTTAACGCTCTTTCTGAGATACTGACCTTCCTCCTGCCAAAAGGGAAGATTCAGTGGGCAGTCATTCTAGCATCTTATTATTTTTTTTAAAAAGAGCTCTATTGAGATGTAATTTACATACCATAAGATGCACCCCTATAATGTGTATAGCTCAGTGGTTTTAGTGTATTTACAGGGTTGTACGACCATCACCGTAATATAATTTTAGTGCCTCTTCCTCCCCAGAGAGGAAGCCCTGTACCCATTAGCATTCACTCCCCATGCCCCCCTCCCAGCCCCCGGCGACCACTAGTCTACTTTCTGTCTCTATGGATTTGCCTCTTTTGGACAGTTCGTATAAATGGAATCCAACAATATGTGGCCTTTTGTGACAGACTTCTTTCACTGAGCATCATGTCTTCAGGGTCCATCCATGTTGTAGCATGATTCGGTACTTCATTCTTTCTAGTTGGCAAATAGTATTTCCTTGTATGGATGTACATTTTGTTTACCCATTCATTAGCTGGTGGACGTTTGGGTTGTTTCCACTTCATTATGAATAACCCAGCCTCAGCTTCAATGCTCCAGGGCCCCGTTGCTGTCCTGGGCTGCCAGGGGCTGTGGCCTTGCTTCTGGTTTGGATCCTTGGGGGTTGGGAGGGGAACAGGGGTAACTCTGCACTTCTTGTTACTATTTAAAGCAAGTTTGCCATCAGTCACGGACCTTTCTTGGGCTGCAGCCCTTTCTCTTCCTTCAGAAGCAACCAAAATGTAGGTGCCTGCAGGACTGGGCCCCTGATAATGACCGGAGGTTCCGGGTGGGCGAATGACTTGGAGTCCCTGTCTGGGCAGGGAGGGGGCAGGATGGGAAGTAGAGGCTCCTGAGCTTTGTTGCTGGTGCAGATGGGGAGAATTCACACCCACAGAAAGGAAGAGCAGACTTGGGGGGGGCGTCCCCAGCCTTTCTGCCTGCACCTCCGCCCGATGGTGGCTCATGCAAGTAGTAATACTGTACACTTCCGGACCGCTGGATTTGGCTCAGCCACAGGGTGACATTGAGCAGGTCACTGAGCACATCTGAGCCTCAATCCTTGTCTGAAAAATGGGGTGAGGCATGCCAACTTCATAAAAGGTTAATGAAAATTAAGGGAGCTTATGGTACTGGAAGCAAAGCGTGGCGTCAACATGAAAGGTCATTTTTATTGCACAAGCAGGCATGGACTCCTAAGCCCTCCCTTTGCAATAGGGATAGGCTCCTCTGTCTTTAAAGCTGATAAACTGAGGCTTGGAAAGCAACTCAGTCTCAGAGCCACTGGGGACAAGCTGGAGACAATGCCTGGTTTCACAGCTGATCC
>NC_138378.1:100763805-100775177 GCF_054177405.1 Leptonychotes weddellii
GTGCGGTATGGGGGGGTGGGCTGGCCTTTGGAGGGCCAGGCAGCTGGCGCAGGTGTCGGGCAGCGGCGGGGACCCCGGCTGCAGCCCAGCCTGCCGGCCGCTCTGTGCTCCGGGTCTGCGCAGAGACCCCTATTTGCAGCCGATTTAATCTTTCCAGCAGGGTGGTTGGGACGATGACGTTTTGGCCACGATGTAGCTGCTATCCAACCTGTGTCGCATTTCTGAGGTGAAGAGCTCTAATTACAGGCTTCCCCGCACGGCCCCCTCCCTGCGCACTCAGCTGGAGCGACATAAATAAGCCCCTTGTTTCTCTTTCACAAGCAAACCGAGACCCTTAAAGGAGGCTGGCCGCCCCCCCCTCCCACCCCCACCAAGCCGGTCCCCTGGCAGCCAGCCGGAGTCCTCGGGCAGCGCAGGTGAGTAATGGCCACTGTCCAAGCCACAGCCTCGCTCCTCTGGCTTCTGACAGGCTCCCGGGTTCTTTACAGCGGGGGCGGGTGCTGTGCTGTGAATTCTTCCTCCGTCTCCCTCTGCTGGTGCTGCTCTGGCCCCTGGGGGGGGCCTAAAAACAGCTCAGCTGAGGAGCAGGTGGAAAGCAGCTAACAGTGGGCACACACAGAATGGAACCTCCACAGACGGATGGAAAGGGGAAACAGGGTCATGGGGAGGGGGCACCTGCTGTGTGGTATCCGACTCTGGGCTAGGCAGCTGACAGCTATTCGCTCATCTCTCCTGCATATCCACCGTGTGAGCAAGATAAGGTAAGGAAGGCCCAGAGAGGTTGAGCCACTTGCCCTAGGTCACACAGCTAGGGAGATGCTGGCACAGGGGTTCGAATCTTGAGTTAAAAGCCTCTGGTCATTGTGCTCTACTCCCTTCCCATAAGTTGCGTTTTCAGCAGTTTGTGGGGATATTTAAGTAAGTGATAAGGCACAAATGTGTCAAAGCTGGAACTCAAACCCAGGTCAGCCTCTGGCCTTTGGCCCTGCTGTTCTGCTTTTCCTGGGCCCCCAGAAAAGGTTTGATGGACACCCAGGATTTATTGGGCACCAGGGAGGATATGCAGGAGGTTTGTTGTAGTCATTCTGAAATGGAGCAGGAAGCTCCCCAGTTCACTTGGAAGGGTGATTCACTTCTTGAGGCTTCAATTCACATAATTTTTTAAATCCGATATGGTGAGCAGGATCTGTAAACCTGAGACCCGGGAGGGGCCATTACTAAGTTGGCGGGGCTGGCACGGGTGTAGCAACATTCACTCCTCAAGGGCCTTCCACCTGGCCCCCGACTGGTTCTGGCTAACTCTACCCGGCACTCTGCCGATGGCACCCATGTCTTGCTCCTTGGGGTTTGCCAGGCACTGAGAGTGTTTTACCTACGGTATCAGCTTTGCCTAAATTCTTACCCCTCTGCTGCAAAGTATTCTCCCCATTTCTCTGATGCAGAAAACGGAGCTCAGAGAGAGTCAAAGACTCGTCTAAGTTCACACAGCCATTAAATAGAAGGAAGGGATCTGGACTGATTCACAGCGGTCCTTTTCCCGTGATCATCTTAGCCTCTCATGGAGGGAGGAGAGAGGACGGGGGAGGCTTGAAGACAGAGTGTAGAACATCAGACATCCTCTCTGCCCTTAAGGCCCTGGGGACTTAGAGCATCCACGTAATAAGAGTTAAAATAATAAAACAAAAGAAAGGATGATAAAGGACCAGGAGGGATGCACAGACTGCAAATTTTGTGGGAGTCCAGAGCAGGGCGGTCTTCAGGGCTGATCTGGAAGGGAGAGGTCGGTGTGGGGCTTGCTTCCAGCCTCCTTCCTCGCCCCCACTTTTCATCCCTCGAGTTGAAGCATAGCCAGCCTAGCAGTGTGAGTGCTTAATCTGCCGGCAATGAAGGAGGAGATGAATCTCTTTAACCGTGCTAACAATTTTTCATGACTTTCTCTCTCCTCGTCCCTGTTTATTCTGGAGATCGATACAGACAAAGGGAAGTTGTTCCCTGGGAGGGCCTGGCTGCGTGGTTTTAAAAAAGTATCCTTAGTCCTTCTTACCCAGGCTCCTTGCCTTTCCCCCATTGCATTTATTTAGAGCAGAGCCGTTTCTGACAAGCGATACCAAGTAGTAACGTTGAACTGGAAGCTGTCATTGCTGCAGCCTGGTCCGTGGCTGGGCTAGTGGAGGACCCAGATGCCCAGATGGCATGGATATCTGACAGAAGGCGCTCCTCTCTTTCCTTTAGACAGGGGTGTTTGCTTTCTGAGCCAGAAGCCGGAGAGGGCTGCCTTCTGAGAGGCAGAGGACCCCCTAGTGGGTAAGGAAGGAGACCCCTGGTGGGTGGGGCAGAAGACCCCCTGGTGGGTAGGGAAGGAGACCCCCTGGTGGGTGGGGCAGAAGACCCCCTGGTGGGTAGGGAAGGAGACCCCCTGGTGGGTGAGGCAGAAGACCCCCTGTTGGGTAGGTGTTCTTCTGGCTTCAGATCTCAAGGTGTGGGGGTGTCTGGCAAGATCCAAAGGACAATCTAAAGTGTACCAATCCAACAGGAATTAATACCCTCTGTATCATATATTTTGATGTGTAAACATAGTCTCGGCTGTTCTATAAGCTGGTTGAATGATCTGGAGAATTAGAATAGACATTAACTTGGAACTGTTTTCCCTGGTGGAATCCTTTTAGTTTGACGGAAGTCTGTGCCAGGCTGCAAATGTGAACTGGATATAGGGGGGCTCTGGTTTTGGGGAACCAGGGTTTGGGTAGATGCTACTGCCCCCGTCTGTCTCCTCTCTGTGCCACCATAGGACCTGGGGCTCTGAGGGAGGTCAGGGAAGCATTGGAGGAGTTGGCTCTGGAGGTTTTTTTCCTAGCTCTGATGTTCTAGAAATTGACGATCTCATGTTATTCTCCTCTCAGGTTTGTGCCTGTGTCTAGACTCTCCAGGGAGCCCAGGGAAGCTGCCGTGGCAGAGACTCTATCTTGCATTTGTTGTGTGTCCTCACACACAGTAGGAACGTAAAAGCAGATTTGTGCCCATCTGAGTTTCAGTCTCCATTCTCCCTCGCATCAAGTGTTTGCAGCAGGGCTTCTGGGGGAAAGAGCTGCTCCCCCCACCCCAGTGTGGATGCAACATTGTCTGAGTTCTAGAGGAGCTGGTCTGAGCCTTACCATTCCTCCTGCTGCAAGAGAGGACTCTCGGCCCGATGGGGAGAAAATGAGAATAAAACCCTCATCCTGGATGCTTCCTCCTGTAGAATTGTCTTTTCAAATCTTTTCCATCCAGGCAAAATTACTCTTAAGTACTACCAGGCAGCGATTGAGTTCATTCTCAAGATTTTATTGGAACCATTTGGTTCAGGCACTGCATTAAATGTTGGGGTTATGAATAAACTCCAGCTATGATCCTGTTCTCAGGACTGTTCGGTGTGGGTGGTGATAGGAGGCACCTCGGGGCAGATGGCAGGGTTAGAGATGTAGTGATCAGTGCTCAGAAAGGAGGCAGGTATAGAGTAAGTTGCAAGGTTTTACTCTGAACAGCCTGGGAACCAGGCTCAAAATATAAGGGGTAAGGGAAAGAACATTCTAGGCAGGGGGAATAGCATGAGCAATCCCTCCACGCCTGTTCTCTTAGGGTAGCGTGGTGCTCTGGGGTCGATGGAACATCAGGTCTGCTAGAGGTGAGTTCCTGGAGGTGAGCCTGGCCAGAGGGTTTGGGTCCCAAGTGGAAAAAGGCCATATGTGTTACAGGATGAAGAGCTTGTTTCCAGGAGGAGGAATTTATGGACATCACTGTTTTAGGAAGATTGCTCTGGTATTTTAGAGGAGGCATATTGGAGCGGGGAGAAAGGGGGACTCCGTTGTCCTTGGGGGTGTCGATGGGAGCCCAGACTAACACGGGATGCTTTCCTCTCAAATGAGAGAGAGGAAAGGGATGGATGCCGGAGATATCTGGGAGTGGAATTAATACACCCATCAATGGACGTGAGGGTGGAGAAGACAAATTAAGAAAGAGGCCAAATGTTTGGCTTGAGAAACTGGGTGGAGGAAGGAACTTGGTGTTGACTGGAGTCGGGTGCAGAAAGAGTGCTGTGGGAGTGGGAGATGGCCGTGAGGAAGCCAGAGTTTGTGGGGTATGGGGGACATCCCCGTGGGGTGCCCTGGAGGGGGTCTGGTGGGCTCTGGGACCCTTGGCATAGGGGTGAAGGCTGACTGGGTGCAGATGAGCCATCAGGGAGCACTTGAAGGATGGGAAGAGAAACACCAACACCTAAAACGGAAAGGGAGACGAGGCTGAGAAGAAATGCAGAAGGAAGAGCCAGAGTAGGGGCCTCCTGTGTTTCTCAGAGACCCGCCCTGGGAGCAGCCCATCACCCCCGGGGTGGACTGGGGCTTCCGTGGAAACGTCCTGACTGGGGGCCATCGAGTCAGGACCCCGGCCAGAGCAGAGCCAGGATTGGCTATCTTCCAGGCCACACTGGCTTCCTTGAAGAGAGGCGACCCGCTGGGCCCAGAGCACCGAAACTAATGGAGAGAGCTGTTTAACTTAAACACGTCACCCCCACTGTGCCGTGGCTGGGCCCTGGGTGGCACACTGACAGCCACTGGCCCATTAAAGGTGCAGTTCCACGGGTGAGGCAGTTGCAAGGAGCTGCTATTAGCCGCGTTTAATAGCAGGACTGTGGTTAATGGTTAGCAAATGTTTTATGAACAGGTTCCTCATGCTCTGTGAAGGCGGATTCAATTTATTCGGAATGGATTTGCTTTCCCCTATTAAAGATCAAGAGTGTATAATCAGCTTCTTCCCTCCACTGAAGGGCTTTCTCTCCGGCAGGAGTGGGACCTGTTTAAGTTAAATAGGGAGCCCTGGGGGGTAGGCGTGTGCGTCTGGGGGGTCTTGTGTGCTTTGCTGGCAAAGTGGGGCCCCGTGTGACTGGGGTACGCTCTGTGGTCATAATAGATTCTTCCCAGCCCCGGTAGAGAAGATCGTGACCTCCTTGGTTCCGGTGCTGGCTGGAATACTGGCTTCCCTGTGAGTCGTGGGCAAGCCATTTAACCTTTCTGCCTCCGGTCTCTTCATCTGTGAAGTGCAGCTAATAACACCTCTCTTCCTCTCAAGTGTATTGTAGGAATTAATGGCCATGAAGCATTTCAAGGGTTGGGGAGAGGAAAGGCTCCTGATGGTGTCCATACTAAGCATTCAAGGAGAGTCGGGAATTCCTGCTGATGGGGGGGTGGGTTGGGGGGGGAGTATAATTTGATGTTCCCAAGAAATCAGACATTTAAATTGAATTTCTGAGGGTATTTATTCAGAACAAGTAACATTCCAGGGTAAGTAGCGTAAAGCGTTGAGCTGTTTCTGTTCAGGCTAGAAGTGGGTTGTGGTTTCTGTTTTTAATTTGAAGGAGAGGAACACTTTTCTCATAGATGCTGGACCACCAGGCTGGTTCACCTCCCCCTTAAAACAAAGGTTTTAAAAAAGTGGTATCTTTTGAGAGAGAAAGAGGTTACGCTTTTCAGCCTTCAACTTTTACGTCAACGTAAGATGTTTCTTTGATCTTTCTGTTGTTCCTGGAATTATTTTCTCTAAATTACACAATTAAACCAGAAACGCTCAATGACCAGTAGATGGATGACTTCCGTGCCATTTCTGTTCTTCCGTGAAGGGACTGTCTTTCCGGAGGATTGCAGGGCGGGGGTGGAGGGGGGCAGTTGTTGAGTCATTTATATCTGCTGTCTTAGGTCTTTCTGTTGGGAAAGAAATTGAGATGTTAAAAAATGTGAGAACTAGGTCTGGCTCTGGTGCTTAGTGAATGTATGACTTTGGACAAGTCTCTTAATATCTCTCAAATCGGTCTCATCCAAAAAATAAGTCCTGTCGGAAGGCCCACGTCATGATGGACAGATCAAATGGGGCATCCTCTGTGAAAGCTGTGTGTGTGCTCTCAGCTGTGGGGATTTCTTACCGAGGGGAAAGATGAGGGAAATGAAGAGGACATCTGGAGGGGGTCATGCCCCAACCAGGTGACTCCTCTGGGGTCAGCCCGAGCTCCTTCTTCGTCCCTCGAGGAGTGGCCCTCTGGCTGTTGATGCTTGGCCTCTGAGCCCTCTGTGCCACAAACCACACCCCCTCCCGCCCAGAGTGGTTCTGCCATCCTGGACGAGGGATATTCTTGATCTGTTCACCAAGAACAAGCTGCAAGTAACATGTCCTTGGAGTTCGTTGCTAGTTCTAAAATGGAAGGTGACTCCCCTGGCTTTCCCCGGCTGGGCATCCTGCTATGTCCATTATACACACTGTCCCACTGAACCCTCACGGCCCCCTGTGATGAGGCAGGTGTTTTAGGACCAGTAGGCTCAGATTGGCGGGGCATCTTGCTCAAGGTCACGTACCTAGGAGGGGTTTTAGCAGTGAAGCTCTGGCAAGCCAGGGCCGGCACACACGAACTACGGCTGAGGGGACCTTAATGAAGGGGCTTCTTAAAGATCTGTGGACGGGGCAAAGGGAGCCAGCAGAGGACAGAGCAGCCCTCAGGGACCAGGAACAGCCAGAAGCAGTTACTCCCTAGGGCTGGAGCAGCAGGGGAGGGGTGGTGTTCCTGGAGCCGGCAGAGGTCAGCAGCTGGGTGGGGCACAGAGCGGGATGGAAAGGATCACAGACAGTATATCTGGGGGCACAAATGGAGAATAGCCAGGATGCAAACCCCAGACTCTGACGTCAAAATCAGGGCCCATTCCATTTCACTAAGCTAACCAGTATTTCCCACTCCCAGGTGGGGTGCAGTTGTCATGTGATGTCCTAAGGCTCCATGACGAAAAAGGGAAGCCCCTGGTGATCTTCCTGGCATTACAAAGAGGGCTGGCTCTTGAGTTTGAGCCCCACACTGGGGGTAGAGTTTACTTAAAAAGATGAATAAAATTGAAAAGTTAAAAAAAAAAGAGAGGGGGGCAGCTGGGTGGCTCAGTTGGTGAAGCGTCTGCCTTCAGCTCAGGTCATGATCTCAGGGTCCTGAGATCGAGCCCCACATCGGGCTCCCTGCTCAGCATGGAGTCTGCTTCTCCCTCTCCCTCTGCCTTTCCCCCCCGCTCATGCTCTCTCTCTCTCTCAAATAAATAAATAAAATCTTAAAAAAAAAAAAAAAAAAGAGGGCTTTTGCTTCTCCTGTGGTTCCCGAGCCAGGCCTGGTGCCCCTTTGGCTGAGTTGGCCCTCCGAGCTGGCCCCAACTTTACACGTACACAGTACAGCTGCTACAGGTGTTTCGAAATGTTTTTTTCCATCTTTGTTATTACCTTGAAATCACAGCAGTTATTAGGCTACTGTAGGATCTTGTTGAAAGCATTAATAAAGAAATACAAGTATTACTATATTAACTTTTAAAACACATTTTGGAAAACCACATTTGAATATGATTTGTTTCCTTTGTACTGCTGTGCCCTTTATTTTGTGCATTTATAAGCATTATTTTGAGAGGGGCTTCCCATGGCACGCGGACACATAAAAAGTTCCAAAGGTCCCGGGCTGATGGTCATGACCCTACTTTGGAGGTACCGGATTGTGGTCAGTGATACCTCGAAGGTCTCAGTCATAGGACCTGACCAGTGACTCCCCAAGACCCAAGGTTGAGACCCCTGGACAAGCTTTGGGGTCATTCTGGTGCTTTCTGTCTCTGGATTCATTGACCTCAACACTGATCCTTTCTGAGAATCATACTTCTGAGACAAGTGCTTCCTCAGAGTGTGATCTGTTCATCCCCTGCCCACCTCAGAACTACTGGCGGAGCTTATTAAAATATAAACTTCCAAGACCCCACCTCAGCCTTACGGATTCAGAATTGGGGGAGCAGGGCCTAGCAATCTGCATTTGATGTGTTTCTTAGGTGACTTGGGGGCGCACTGCTGTTTGAGACCCAGAACCACTGCTGTGGATGGCTTGTGCCCTGGGGCTTTTACTTTGACCCGAAGTTCAGAATTGTAAATTGAATTTTCAAGAACACAGCTAACTTTTAGACCAAGCTACACTCTGTTTGGATAAAAGCACGCAAGCGAGGAGAATCATGGCTTTTCACACCGTACATACATGTCTCTCCTGGGTCCCGTCCAGCATTGTTAGAGGTCTTCTGGTCAGGCCAGGCTGGAAGGTAGAAGTCACAGATCCACTGTCTAGTCCTTCAGGTGGCCAGTGGTGGCCAGGGGCTGGCCAGTGGGGAGCCTCTCCCTTGGCAGTGAGCCTGCTCAAAGTCCTCCTGTGACACGGGGAGCCTCCCCCACCCATGGCCCAGTGCTCTGCATATGGGTGGCACAAACACTTGAGTGGCAGGACCCGCGCCAGGGTTCCGAGAGCAGATAATGGCATAATGGCCCCTTTGGCCTCCAGCAGCTGGAGTATCAGCCGACCCGGGCTCCTCTGTTCCGACCCCGAAGTTTTCCTTTGCAAAGGCCAGTGTGTTGATCAAGGGAAATGACAAGGCTGTGGCTTATCCAGCACCTTTAGTCCTGGCGATTCAAGTGCTGCCCAAAGGTCAGCTTTCAAGGGATAACGGCCTGTGTCATTTACGCTTTTTGAAATACTAGAATAAGTGAAAAGCAGTATGCAGGCACCTTGCTAATGGGTGTGTGCTTTCCAGATTTTCATTAGCCCTTCTGAAGATTGCCAGTATTACATGGATGATCCATTTGATAGCAGTGAGCCTGAAGATACATCACTCTGTGCTGTGAGTAATAATTTAAGCTTTCATTTACATTACTCTTTTTCCAGAGCATGATTTCTTTTATGAGCAGTGTCTTCATGGTTGAATCCTCCTTTGCTCAGATAGTTTGGTGGACAGAACTCTGGCTTGAAGTTTCCTGCTTGTGGTTCTGTAGGGGCTTGAGCCTCAGACCTGCCACCCAGAAAATAGGTGGATATTCCCTGTCTCTCCACCCCGAGGACCCGTTAGTACTTTTCATTTTGCTCTATGGTTTCCTGTCTTGAAGGATGTTATCCACTAAATAAGCGGCTCTGATGTTACGATGCTTTTGTTTTCCCACTTTCAGGAACCAAAATATATTTACTAATTAGAGTTTCCGATTGGCATGGGAGCCGGTAATACTAACTGCGTCAATATCATTCCAGTCAAAGGCAAAGAAGTGTGACATCTTATTTCTCCTGTGGGGCTTTATCAAGCAAATGAAGTCTGCCAGGCTTTGGAATATATGCAGACAGCTCGCAGTGCCCTGTTATTGCATTCAAGGGCCCCTGGAGGTTGGGAACCCCTGGGTGGTGGTTCTCTCTGTTCGCTCATTCGTTTATTCATTGATGCAGTACACTTCCATGGCACGGGCAAGGCACTGCATGCTGAGGATGTAGCATCGAGTGAGCCAGACAGAGAACAAGGACGGAGAGGCCGGGCAGTGATAAATGCCCTAATAACAATAAAATGGGGTGATGGGATGCAGAGCGGCGGGGATTGCTTCAGATCAGGCAGATGGGAGAGCCTCTCGGAGAAGCGGAACTCTGAGACAGGAATGACAAGGAGTCAGCCACGCCAAGGTTGTCTTTGGTCACGTAGACAGTATGGCCAGAGTAAGTTCATACATATGTAAATGGGACTTCCGTCTTACCACAAACCACTAAAAAAAAAATCAGAGGAGCCATTAAGTAGACAGCTCACCCCAGGGAATTCAAGCATTTGTCACACTTCCTTGAAGTGGCCAGTTTACTTGTCTATCTCCCAAAATCAGGAAGGACACTGACTAGCTCTCCTCATATGCACAGAGCCTAATGCAGTGCCTGGCTCAGAGGGGGCCTGCACTAAATTCGGCAGGTGGATGAAGGATGGAGGAATGAATGGTGTTGATTTGCCCTCCCCTCGGACTTTGCATAAGACTCCGTGGTGGGCTTCTTACTCAGCAGTGACAGGTGCTCAAAGATGGGCAGCAACTAGTAAGAGAGATCTTCCTAGCCTTGATTGGATTTGCTAGGAACTAGGAAGAGAGGTCTTCCTAGCCTTGATTGGATTTGCTAGTCACTCGAACACTACGGTCTGAAGGCCAGCATGAGAAGAAAAAGATTAGTCCTTCGTAAAATAGGAATGCCCTGCCATGTCTCTTGTTCCGGAAGCTAAGAAGCTCGTGTAATCCGAAGCATTATTGTGTTTGGATTCAGGCCACAGATTGGAACAGGTGCCTCGGGGGAAGTGATGAACTATCCCAGGTGGGATGGTCCCTCGATGCATTTTTGTGGGTCTTTTTTGAAGGGTGGTCCTGCTCAGAAACCACACCTGGCCAAGATCTGACCTGTGGCTATTGGAGGGGAGCAGACAGGAGGGCCTGACAAGGCTGGTGGAGAAAGATGGGCTGAGAAGAGTCCCACTCACCTAGTGGAGAGCTTACCCAGCTGTAGGTGCTGGTGGGTGAGTTTACACCTGCAGCCAGCACAGGGTTCGGGGGCTGGAGGTGTCTTCGGTCACACATCCACCGGGAAGGATGTGGTACCCAAGGTCAAGTGGCTGATTGTGCCAGCAGTCAGGGCCCTCCACCCATTATGCTGGGGTTTAGGCACTGGACCTGAGGATGGGCAAAGGGTCCCAGAAAGGTCCTGGGCAGAACACTAGCACAGACCTGCAGGTACAAGAAGTGGAATGCAAGACTAGAGCCTAGAGCCCAGGGAGGGCTGGACGGGACTTCTGAGGCCCTGCTTTGGTGTGTGTATCAGACTCAGTCCCTCAGCCCCGGGTTGGGCCCCGCAGCTGTGAGGAACAGGAAGGTGAGGCCCAGAAGCTGGCGACCACATAGGGCCTGATGCTGTAATTCTCAGGGCTCTCTTCTGTTGGAAATAGGGAGGCCAGGTAAGATAGAGAATTCCCAGTTAGATGCTCTGAATTTCAGAGAAACGACAATTTTTTAAAATTATAAGTGTGTCTCCAATACTGCATGAGATGCATTTGTAGTTGATCTGAAATTAAAATTTAATTGGGCATCCCCAATTTTTATTTGGTAAATGTGGCAATCCCGATGTGAAGGCAAAAGGCAGAAGCCCCAGAGAGGACCACATTTGTCAAGTGTCTGAGGCTCGGCCGTCCACCGCAGGTGAGGTGCTTGGAGTTGGAGTGTCTCCTCTACCGCCTGAGCACACGTTCCTCTGAGTCAGCAGTTGAGCTGGGGGAAGGGGCCCAAGCGACTTGCGCTGATGCACAGGGAAGGGGTGTCTTGGCCCAAGTGGAGGAAGGGTGTCCTGGTGTCTCCCAGGGGACCAGGCTTCTGCAGGGAGCAGGCAGCCGCGCTTTGGTGCCCATCCTTGAACAAGTGAGTGAAGTGAAAATGCTCAGCTTTCCGCCCTGTTGTTTGACCTTGAGTATGTCCTCTGGCAGCACTTCGGATGTGACCTCGAGGATGTCATGCACCCAGTGGTA
>NC_138378.1:100775277-100805563 GCF_054177405.1 Leptonychotes weddellii
ACTTGCGAGTGGGGGCGCGTAGGACGTTGAGTGATGTGTTGTTATTTTTGAGTCGAAAATGAAAGACGGGGGGAGGGGAATGTCCACTGAGCTATTTTCTGAAATGTTTGTCACTTACTATCACTTTTGAGTTGAGGGAAAGACATCCTCTTAAGACAACCAATAGGAACTCTTTATTTCGGTGACCAAGCAGTGCAGCGTGGAAGCACCTGTGATGGGATGTCACAGTCTGTAAACCCACAGAGGGATGTCAGCAGGCGAGTGAAGGCAGCAGGGGCCTCTGACCCTGCCTGTGATGCTCTGGACTCTCTGCTTCCCTTGTGTTAGTCAGGGCTTTCCAGAGAAGCTGAGCTGCGTCTGTGGGTGTCTGTAGATCCACATCTACATCTGTCTGTCTCTCTGAGAGACATTAATTTTAAGGCTTTGGCTCACATGATTGTGGGTTTGGTGAGGCTGAAACCTACAGGGCTGAAATGCAGGGAGAGCTGACGCACAGTCTAGGGTTTGAAATTCATAGGGCAGGCCAGGCAGGGTGGAAATTTAGGGAGGGTTTCTGGGTGGCCATCTTAAGGAGAATTCCTTCGTCTTTGGGAAACCTCAAAACCTTGGTCTTTGTTCTTTAATTCATTGGGTGAGGCCCACCCATGTTAGCGAGGGCAATCTGCTAGACTCAAAGTCTGTTGAGTTAACTGTTAATCTTCACTCAAAGCCTACTAATTTAAATGTTAATCACATGTTTGAGATACCTTCTCAGCAACATTTGGACTGTTGGTGTTGACCCGAAGACTGGGCCCCGTAGCCTCGCCCAACTGACACAGAGCAGATACATCACAGTGAGCTTGTCCAGATGTGCTGAGTGTGCAGAGCCAGCCAGAGACGCAGGGGGAATGTCGGCCACTTTCAGACGAACATTTCTCTCAGTAAGGGGCTGGGCCACTGGCTTTTCTACAGGAAGTTTGCAAAGGTCAGAGTGTCCATCTTGATTTCCCCTTCTCTTCTTATTACTATGTCACTGTTTTTTTTTTTTTTTGGCTTGGAGCGATTTCTCTTTGTTCTCCTAAGGCCTTCAACTGATTGGACAAGGCCCACCCACACGACAGAGGGTCATCTGCTTGACACAGCGTCTACTGATTGTAAATGTGAATCACATCTAAAATGTACTTTCACAGCAACATCTAGGCTGGTGTTTGACCACCTGGGCACTGTAGCCTAGCCCAGTTTAAACACAAAATTAACTGTACACCTTCATCCTGACAATTGAGAAACTCTGCTGTTGCCTTGGATGAGAAGGGTATGACCACCTGTATTCAGAGCAGAGATTTGGCATGGTGGGAGCAGACCAGGAGCTCGAGAGACGGGGAGGGTACATACTTCAGTGGTCATATTCACCTGATCCACTGCCCCTGCCCAGTAGAAGTTGGCACAAGGTAGGAGAGATTGGAAAAGCCCAAAGCCGCTTTCAGCAGTGGGGGTGGTGGGGCGTAGGGGGTTGGGAATCACTTGGCCGGCCTTCCTCTCCCTGGTCAGGGATGTTACTGTTCCTTCATGGGCCAGTGATGAGAATTCCAAACACACCCAGCTGGGTGGAGGGTTTCTGTGAAACCCCTGGAGGCAGGGTCAAAAGGCTTCCATCGATGGGCTGCCTGATGGGAGCCCAGAGTATTCCATGTGACTCAAGGCTTTCTACCCAGTTCATTGTAGCCTCCATCCAGGGGCCTTTCCTTAGGATGAAGATGGTTTCTCTACACATCTTCCTGCCTGGTTCCTTGGGCTGCCCCCAGAACCTCCCCCACCCTGCCCATGATATGGAAACCCCTTTACCTCTAGAAGGGCTGCACATTCACTTTGTAAAAAATTAAACGTTTTAGTTTAGAATCCTCTTAGACGCACAGAAAAGTTGCAAAGCTAGTACAGAGAGTCCCTGCACACCCCTCACCTAGTCCCCCCTAATGTGATCATCTCACACCCCGTGGAACATTTGCCACAGTTCGGAAACCAACAGGGGTGCATGACTGTTCACTCCAGACCTGATTTGGCTTTCACTCGTTTTTTGGTTCCAGGCTCCGGGGCAGGATGCCACATTGCCTTTAGTGCTCGGGCAGGCATGGTCTGCGTGCCACTCGCTCTTTCCCATCATACCCGGCCCCACTCTCCCCTCCTCTGCTCCCTAGCCCACATGTCCCTGGTTGAGCAGTCACTGACCGGAAGCTTGTGGTGCTGTCTATGGATCTCCGTTCAGAGGCCTGACCGGAGCTTTCTTCCCTCTGGCATGCTGGGAAGCCATCCTGGCCACCTGGTAAATATTTTACAACGTCTAATGGAATCGAGTTGTTTGCTCTGCAGGAAATAGAAAGGCATAAGTTAAAGAAAGTAACAAGCTGGCCGGTTGCTGAGTCTTCAGGTTTCGAGAGAGGCCCGGGAGCCTGAATGAAGATTTCCACTTAAGGGGTTTTAGTGTTGGCCTGCAGCTAGAACATCCCAGAAGTGATTGGTTTCTGCTGCTTCTCGGGTGGTGCCCTGGCTGCCAGAGCCCCAGGGGCCAGGATTGGGAGCCAGGCTCCTGCAACCTTGAACTCACCGGAGACCTTGCTGAGCTCTGGCTTGGCTCTGTCCCCAGAATGTCCCCCCGCAAACCTCATTCCCAGGTAGTTCTCCCCTCGGCTTCTTCCTCCTCAGCTTGACTTCAGTCCGTGCCCCTTGGAGGTGTCTTGTGGGGCTGTGGACCCCATCCCGAGCCTGTCATGTCTGTGCCCTCCTGGAACCCTGGTGAGCTGGGCCCATCCACCCAACCCCTCACCCACAGGACCCGGCCTTCTCATCTGGAAGGAGGAGCGTGGCACTCAGTACTTGGCCCAGAGACAGAGCGAAACAGGGCCGCTGGTGGTGGCTAGACAGTGGGAAGCCCCATATCCCCACAGGGCCGCATGTGGCATTCATTTCCTATTCCTTGGAGACCCTCCCCACCTCCCGGTCCCGCTTCTACTTTTTCATACTTTGCCCCCCAAGAGTTTCATTTCACAGAAGAGTGAGATAAAAATGTTTATTATTTAAACCAAGGCATATAAAGGCTGTAGTAAATTGTTTTGATGCCATTTACAAGCTGTGCATTGTAGTAAAGTTTAATGTGAAGTCAGAAGGGAATCAGTGAAGGAGGTCTGAGCAGAATCTCGAATGAGGGGAAATGGATTTTACAGACCCACAGGTCTGCAATTGGCTCTCCTCCTGGTTCCCCATTCTGAAAGGAGCACCATTTGCTTCGGTCCTCCCTGCTTTGCCCTGTGGCTTCCTCTGCCCCCCTCAGCCTGCAGACTTCCTCTGCCTTGTACCCACTCATGCCCTCGATGCCCCCTGCTCACCCCCCGAACCCCTGCCACATACACACCACAGTTCAGGGGTTCTCCATGACCAGGGGCCAGAGACTGAGCTGCCAGCATGTTTCCAGGCCTCTACTCAGCGCCATGCTGGCCCCACGGGCCCCTGGTCACCTGGGAGTCAGGGCCGGGAGCCAGCTCAGCCCTGGCCTGGAGCATTAAGGGGCATTTGACTGGACTTCGGAGATCTCTGAGGAACCTTGGGTCATCTTTCTTGGTTCGATAATCATTCCCACTTTGAGCATTTCGTAAGTTTTGTGTGTGATACCTGGATGAGCTGAAGACACAGACCCTAACCTGAGATGGCAGAATCTGAGGCAGATGACACCTAAGTGGACAGTCAGATGCCCGGAGTAGCGCAGACAGGGACTGTCAAGGAAGCAAGGAAGTGGGTATGTGCTTTCCACTGCAGAGAGCTAGCTGGGTAAAATGCACTTTATGAGAAAACGCAGGTTTGCAAGGATAGCCCAGGATATTTGTAATGGCTGTGCTCCACCCTTGTCATTTGTGAGGGAGGGCTGGCTGGGCAGGGGAAGGGGAGGGGAGGGAAAGGAGGAAGGGGGGACCTGTGGGCTGGAGGGAGCATTTGTCCAGTGAAGGGGTCCTGGCAGGAATGAGCAGGTCAGGGGAAGGGCTTTGACTTCTGATGAGTAGTAGTTGTCGAGTTCAGTCCTGATCACGAGGGCAGGAGGGGCTTCTCTGGGGTCTGGGGCAGGACATTGACTTGGCCCAAGACCGAGAGAGGAATAGCAGCAGCATAGACTGAAGGAGTCAGCTCAGAGCTCTTGCACCTCGAGTAAGAAGAGGATGAGACCGCGGTTCCTAGTGGGCATTTCCGCCTGGGGGAGCAAGGGCAGAGCTCCACAGGAGGATGCAGATAGATGTTGGTGCAGGAAGACAAACGAGGCAGGAGCTGGTCTGGGAGGCTTTTCCAGGGCCTGGTCATCTCTGGCACTCCAACTCTCTCTTTTATTTCTGCTCCTGAGGATCCGGCCATTCACTGCTTTCGTTTCCAGAAGGCAGGTGAGTAGTCAGTGTTGGAATTGGATGGGGGCGGGGAGAGGTCCTCCCTCAGCCTTGGGCTTCTAAAGCAGGTTTTGCCATCTAGCTCCCATTAGGGGTTATCAGCCAACAGAGAGGTAGAGCCCTGTCTTCCTTTGTCAGCATGCTCATAGGGGAAAAGTGGCTGGTTTGAGGCACATTGGGGCATTCCTATGTCCCCTAGCCAAAAGCCACAGACAGAGCCAGCAGGGCCTGTGGTTCCTAATAGAAAGCAGGAAAAGCAGAGCATCATGGGTCTCCTGACCCCCACCCTCCCGTCTGGTGTGGGCAGTACCTATGCCCAGAAGTCCTCCTTGGGTGGTGATGAGGTTACTCCTGACCCTGAGCATGCCCCTCTGGACCCTGGGCAGGTGGTTTCAGGGCCCTCAGGGCTGGGTGGTTTCTCGCAGAGGGCTAGGAGCTGGTTCTCAGATGTTTGGAGGCATTCTACATGCTCAGCAGCTTTGGATTAAAATGTTCTAAATCTACCTATTATAGACCCCAAGCTGGAGCCCCGAGGGACTGGTGCTTGGCTGTCAGCCTGCACTCCCAACATAGGTCGGGTACTGGAACTGGAAACGAGCCTGGAGATGAGGTGGGTTGGCAAAGCTCTGGCTCCGACAGCTCGTCTCTGGCTGGATGTGCCCTCTTTCCAGTCGCGGCGTAAGAAGTTTCTGGCACAACTTTGTCCCCTTACGGTGTGAGCCTCATCTGTGGAGATGGTCAACATGGGGATTCCAGGGCCTGCTTGCGGAGTTTAGGATTTGTTGGGGCCCTGGAATCTGCATTCTGGAAAAGCTCTCCAGGGTGGTCCTGTCCTGCAGCCAGATTTGGGACCCCTGGCTCGGGTGCCCCCTCTGCTTGAGAAGGGAACCCTTCAAGGTCACTAGACCAGGCTCTTAGAATTTGGATATGGAAGGGAGACTGGGGAATACATTGGGCTCCTGGTCCTTGTTTTGAGTTATGCCGAGGTAAGACCTGTTATCTGTAGTGCCCATCAGATCTCAGAGTAAGGGGCCTCAGGAAGAGCCAATTCCAAAGCTGCTGGAGCCCAGTGAGGGGCTACAAATGGGAGTCCAGCCACTGGGACTCACTGTCGTAAAGTGGTAAGGTCAGGAGCAGCATAAGGAAGATAAGGGGCTCTAGGGTTGCAATGACATACGATTACCACAGCAGGTTTACCTCCTTCCCCAGGGAATGATGCCATGCTGCAGAAAAGCCTGTAACAGCCCACATGCTGACTTCATGTCAGATGTTTGCCTCGTGCCTTCCCTCCTTGCCTCACCGGGTGTGACTGGGGGTGTGTGGGAGTTGGGGCGGCAAGGCGGGCCTCCTCCATGCTCCTCTCAGTAGCCTGAGGTCTGCAGCTCAGCCTCCTGCCGGGCAGGCCCTGCCCTGTTCTGGAGGAGTGCTCATTCCCCCAGCTGATGGCTGGCACTGTGCACCCTGTGTTCTTGAGAGTTCTACTGGGAGGGTAATCTGCCCTGTGAGATTAGCCCTGCACAAGGGGGAAGACGCAGATGGAGTCTGTTTCCCACTGCCGCCTCCTCGCTTCTGAGCCCAGGTGAGGTGAGCTTGAGTTTCTCCTTTTGCAAAAGAGGATTTTGATGTTTGTCCTGCCTTCCTTCTAGAAACATTTAAAAATGAGCTGAGACACTACTTCAGAAACTAATGATATACTGTATGGTGACTAACATAACACAATAAAAAAATAAACTGAGCTGAGAGATGGGAAAGATCTTGAAAATTCTAAAGCTAGACCTGTGAACTTGAAATGCGGGACATCCATGAGTGGGCTGAGCAGTGAAGAATGGTGGGAGCAGCAAACTGGAGAGCAAAATTAGATTCAATTAGGAAAAATAGGTACCGTAGGCTCCAAATAATGCAAATTTAAGGGCCAAAATTGGCTTGTAGGCCAACAACGATCTCCTACTGTAAAGCATCATTCAAAAGCCAGGTAGCCCTCATGAATTTCCATACCACACTTATGACCTTTTCCAAACAATGCCCTATAAAGTAGTTTATGCCTGGATGTCCATGGGTGTAGGGGCTGTGAGAGTCTGGGCTCCTGGGTCAGCCTGCTGAGATCCAAACCTCTCTCTGGTGCTTGGGCACATTATTTCAACTTCCTCTGCTTTCTTTCTCTCTCCATGTAAAATGTAGATGATAATAGCACCTATTATCAGTAAGGATTAAATGAGATACTCCATGAAAAGCTTAACCCTCATAATGACTGCTTGTAACTTAACCTGCCCAATAAAAGTATATTATTATTTTATTATTATTATTATTGCTCCTGTATTGTAATATTATTCTCTGCTTTGTTGCACAAAGGATTGGAGGGCCGTATGCAGTAAGAGCAGCACGATGATAATACAGAATAAGAGATGGAGGTAGAGAGTAGGAAGTTAAGAGCAGGCAGAGGTCACCATGGAGGTCTTTAGGGGTTCCTGTTGCAAAGTGTGACCTTTTACTTTCAGTTTCCAGATAACCACAGAGAACAGGGAGAAATAGCCAATTATAAGCTTCTTATCAAAATGGGGGAGGGATCACGAAAGTTCTTTCTGGATCCTGGCTTGTATTTTGTTCAAGAAGTAGAAGAGACTTTCATCCTTGATTCACGGGCTGTGCACGTACCTGGGAAACTCAGGGACATGAGGTTTTGTTAACTGGCGTTTCCTCATTGGTGTACCTGAGCCCCACTCGGCAGCTCGAGTGTTGTTGAACCTCAGTTGGACCGGCTGGCGATCCAGGCCAGAGATGATGGTGGTGCCCATGTTCCTGGATGCTGGGACATAGAAACGGCCCCCTGTGGCTACAGCTTCAGAGTTCAAAGTTTGGGCCAGTTTTCTCCTCCACCCACATGCCCTAGATCATGGGTGATGTTCATAGAGTCCTAGATTTCCCATCCTTACTTGTACCTGTACCTAAACCTCTCCTTGCACAACCTGGTTATTCTTCTCATCCCAACATGCAAATAGCTCCTGACGTCTGCCTCCTCACCTCCCTTCTTGAAGCCCTTTCTGAAGGTTTTCTAGATGGTGATTTTCTGTGACCATATTGGTTTGAATTTCCAGTGCCTTTGATGGATCAGACACCCCATACTTCTAACTACTCAAATGCACTTGAGATAGAGTGTAGCCAGGATGTCATTTCTAGAAGACTCATTTCTGGTTTGTGCACTGTTAATATAGAGTATTGAAGTAAAAGCTTCTAAAATACAGAGACCATGCCTCTGTTTATCTTGCTCTGAATTATATCCGAGGCACAGAAGGACACTTAATAAATCAATGTCTTGATGAAAATGGTGGTGGTGTCAGTAAATGATAATAATCGGGAATATGAAAGAGAAAATGTTACTTGATTTGAATGTGAACCTTGGGTTTTCAGGGGAAAGCAAGCTCTATGCAAGTTTCAAGGGGTGCATATTTTAAGGGGGCGGTGTATTGAGTTTGCAAGCACAACGCCGTTGCTGGATGAAATGAGCCCTGTGCTATTTATCGCTGAGTCCTTGCAAGTGTTTCTGCAAACTCCGATGTGTCAGGACAAAAGGCCTGTCTTTTCACAACACTGTGTGGCTTTCAAGGGTTTATGAATGGGAACACGAAGAAACAATTCCATGAAAAATTGGTCTTTGAATGATTAAATGGTCTTATAATAAGTTGCTAGTCCTTGGCTCTGTTGTAATAGAGGATAGTATATGGAGTGGGCAGTCAGGAAACTTGACAGAGGGCGGGTGCTCCTGGTACTGCTCTCCAGGATGCGGCTAGGCACCCTATAGCCTGACAGGCCCATTCCTATTCATCCTTTACCTTTGCCACCCCCCCCAACTGATTTCATCACTGTTGTGTCTGTGATTCCATGGCACCTTGTAGAGACATGTGATACTGTATTGTGTTACCATTCTTTGTCTGCAGGTTGGTCTCTCTGGACTGTGGGAAGGGACTGGTGTGGTGTGATGTCTTATTAATCTTTATATGCAAATGGGAGGTCCTCAATGTATCTGTGGAATGAATGAAATAACTTTGGGAAAATATTAATAAAATCATATGGTCCCTCCTTTCCTGGTAAGGTGGAGGACCCCAGCAAGTTTGAAGCCCTTGTCTGGACCCCATGGGCAGACATGGCTCTGCGGGCATTGGGTCCTTTGCCTTCCATCTCCAAGGGCAGCGATTTGGGCTGAAGTTATTGAGCTGTGGTTTTTCTCCTCTTGTTTGTCTACATGTTTGTTTTTTTTTTTCTTCTTCATTCATCCATTCATTGACTCATTCGTACGCTTATTTCCTGAACAGCTTACATTGAGCTAGGTACAAAGCAACACAGATAAAGAACGCTAACAGAGCTTTTATTTTAGCAAGGGAAGATAGCCAGTAAATAATAAGCATGTTCAAGAAGGAAAGTATACGGTATGTCAGAAGGAATCAGAAGGAAGGAAGTGCTGTGTAAAAAAGAGACAAGAGCGCAAAGTGGGGGGTTGGAAATACTGAGGAGGGGCAGGTGGTAGGCTGCAGCACTTCATGGGGTGAGAGTGGCAAAGGTTTGGGGTTTGAACAAAGACTTGAAGGAGGTTAGGGATTCAGTCTTGCCAATACCTGGGGGAGTGTGTTCCAGGCAGAGGAAAGAACCAAAGCAAAGAGTGTGCAGGAGGGCTCGAAGAACAGCAAGGGGCTGGCGTCACTGCAGTAGGTGGGCCAGGTGAGTAGGAGCAGGGGCAGGGGTGACGTGAGACAGGTCACCAGAACCATGTCAAGTAGGGCCTTGTAAGCAAGAAAAAGGACTTTGGCTTAGATCCAGAGGAAATGAGGAGCCACTGGTGGTTTGGAAAAAAGGAATGAGATGACCTGACTTGTATTGGAAAAGGACCATCCTAGCTTTTGAACTAAAATAGGCTTTAGGAGGGGAAGGTAGAGGCAGTGAGACCTATTAGGAGGCTGTTAAAATAATCCAGCTTGGCTCAAGATGGCGGCAGCAGTGGAAGTGGAGAGAAGGACAGATGCTTGATATGCTTGTCAAGGAGAGCCAGCAGGGTTTCCTGATGGGTTGGATACAGGGTGCAAGAAAGAGGAAGGGAGTGAAGGAGACTTCGAGGTTTTCACCTCAATGGGTGGATGGATGGAGTTGCATACCTCCCAGCTCCTCCACCCACTGGTTCCATGTCTGGGGTGGAAGAGGATCGAGAAGAGTATGGGAGGCTATCCATCCCAGTGAGACTGTGGTTCACCCCTGTTTTTTGAGCCCTCAATCTTTCTTCCTCACCAATTCAAACACCACCCTTTTAGTAATCCCTTTAAGATCCATCACCTCCTTCACGATATCTACCTGGATTAATTTTACCTGGCTGAAGTCTCCCAGTTCATTTCATATTCATACATAGATATGCTTTACTTAACACAGTAGATGAGTTTTTGAAAAGAGAGGTGTAAGTCACCTTTCCAAAAAAAATATTAAAGCCTATTTTATATTTGCCAGGGGAGCTAACTATTTAAAGTACCCTATTATTAATGCTTTTGTAAGGTGAAGAATCCTTTTGTTATATGACTGTGGGTCTCCACTAATTTATCAGTTATGAAAGATCAGGGTATAAATGTATAAAACTGAGCACACACTGGTATAATATGTCTCTATACATGAGGTACCTGCTAAGCATCTCATCCAAGGGCCTCTTGGGACCTCAGGCTCAGTGTACTCTTACCTGAGCTCATCATTTTCCTCCTAAATCATATTCCTTTTGTACTGCCTGTTTCATGCAGACCTGAAGCCCCAGAGTCATCTCTTGATATCTGCTGTCCTCATTCTCCCCCTGCCTCCAGCTCACCTTCTCCACATTTGTGAACTCTCTTGCATCTCCTGCATTCTCTCCAGGACCCTCTGCCTCTGTTACAGTTCAAGTGCCCAAGACATTTTCATGGACTTCTTAACATTTTGCCCTGTAACTGCTTCATCCGTGTTCTCTAAGGAGGCATCATCCCACACTCAGCTATTCAAGTCAGCTGCCCAAAGCATCCTTCTTACCATGACCTTTCTCTGTTCAAACATCTGTAACCTCCCCATCACCTTGCCTGGAGCTTACAGTCTAAACCTCTGAGCATGGCCTCCAAAACCCTGTCTGTGACCAACCTGCATGCACCTTTCTGGTCTTCTCACCACCACTTATCCCATTCATCCTCACGTACCATGAGGGGCATCCATGAAGAAGCATTTCACACACGCCTACAGCCCTGAGCATGAGCAGGTGGGGGCCCGCACCTTCACCACCCCTGGCCTGCAGTGCCCCCCTCCGGCCACCTTATTCTTCTCAGATCCTTTCCATTTTCAAAGACCAGCCTGAACACCTCTTCCTCTTTGATGTCTTCTCACTCTTCAGACAGAAACAGCCCCTCATATCACTTTATGCAAGTCACTTTTTTAACACGTATCCCTCTTCTAGCATCCTTCCTGCCTGCTGGGTGCTGTCTTAATCCTCACCTTTCTCTTTCATGCCTTATGTGTAGTGAGCACATAATAAAAATATGTAGCATGACATTATGGCTGTCCTTGTTCTTACTGTGTTTTATGGTTGACATTGGAGGCCCACATTCAATTGTAAGTCTTGTGAAGTCTGGAACTGTTTTTGGCTTTTTTTTTACCCCCAGCCCTTACCATACAGTCCCCACAAATGGCATTTATTGTGCTAAGTGCCAAATTCTCCACTAGCCCTTGTGTTTCAAGGTTGCATGATCCTAATGGTGGAAACACAGCAAATTGGGAATTCATCCCAGGTACTCTGGCCTCTGGTTTGTTTATTTATTCATTCATTTATTTATATCTCACGTAGCAGGTATAAATTTTAGACCACAACAGTAGGGTGCAAGAAATGTCATATTTCTTTATTTCTCTAAATCAAATTTAATCGGTGCCAAGCTTTCACCTGCTGAGCTGGCAGGAAATTTAATCTGTCTTTTGAGAGACCCCTGCCCCCAAACACTCCCTGAGGACTTTACAAAAGCCTTAGAGTTCTCACTAGTTCTGAAGAGCTGTGGGAAGGACCCTTTTGTTTGGAATCCATACTGGTCATATCCTACCCCATGTGGTCTGCAGGCCAGTGAGAGCTTAAGGGCCCAGGCTGGAAGCATCAGTTTTTTTCTGAGATCCACTCCCATAGTCCCAGGGCACTGCAGGGAGAAAAGCCCCAATGTCCACCACTCATTGTACCTTCACAAACCAGACCCATCTCAGTTTCAAAGGACATTCTCAACTTCCTCCAGATGAGAGAGGGAAAATATCTCCCATTCCTTTTAGCCTCTTCCAGTATGGTCAAAAATTTAATTACAGAATGATATTTCTATCTTAATAGAATGATTTAGGCTCGGTACACATCATAAATCTGTGACAGTAGAGAAAAGAAAGAATTTGGATCAGGGAAAGAATTCGAAGTTTCAAATAAAAAAGTTCAAATGAACTATAATTGCTATAGTTAAGCTTCACGTTTGACTCTAAGCTTGCTGGTTACCAAAATGAAAAGGGAGATGTGGTCTCATAACTGTTATCAGAAAGGGAAAAACAATTAGTTTCTTAAGAGCAGCAAAGCTTTTTATATTACTTGGTTCTAAAATAAATTTCTCATGTGAAGCTTTTATAAAGGGAATATCATCAATCAGAGGTATTGCATGCAGGCCTCTGTCTCTTGTAGCCTGTAGCTCTCAATAATCACTTGCAAGGATAAGTATGTCTGTGGGCCTGCACATAGGAGCATTGACCACACACATTGATCTGTACTTTTGCTACCTTTATGTGCTGTTCAGACTTTTAAATATGACCAGATTTTACTGACATCACCAGTGCACCATAACCTAAGCAGAACAAAGACTGAAATAAACATCTACTAAAGATCATAACCTAAGTGACAGAGAAGTATGATTGGTGTGATCAAGTAGGTTTTGCTCCTGATATTTCCTTGGTTTGTTGATGGTTTTGGTCATTTCTTTCTCCTGCTGAAATCTCTTTGAGCAGAGGGGCTAAGACTTTATATTCATCACTGAATTGCCAATGCCAAGCATGGTGCCTGATTTTCACAGATGTTAAATAACTCATTGTTGAATTAATATGCTTGTTTATTGCCTCTATTTAATATCTGTAACATGATATTTTAAGTTACTCTCCTATATTTCAAGAATAATATGGAGCTAAATGAGAAAAGAGTTCTTCCAAGGTGGACCCTTCCTCACCTCATACATGACAGAACTAAAGAAATAGGCTTAATGATCCATCAGTGACTTAGGGGACATGGGAGGAAGAGCATATTATTACTGGCAGGGAGGACAGTGAAAACTGGTGGGCTGCTGGGTAGAAAACATGAAGTTGTGGTATATAAAGGAATAATTATGATATTAGAAAACATGAAACCGGAGTCAAATCTTAGAATATATCTTTACTTGCTGTGAGACCTTGGTCAGATCATTTCATTTTCTCATCTGTAAAATGAGGAGAGCAGCATCTATTTCAGTGGTTCTTTTCTGCAATAAAAAGTATCCTTATGAACTGAGAATTACTAAGGGGATGTTGCTAATTATCCTTGTTGTTACCAGTTGTAAGTGAGGGGTAGGCATCTCAGGCAGAGAAATTGTATGAGAGGAATCTCACTGGCCAGAATGAACATGATACATTCAAAAGTCAGTGATTCAGTTAGAATAATGAATCCAGCAAAGTTGCAGGATACAAAAGCAACACACAGAAATGAGTTGTGTTTCTATACATTAACAATAAGCACTTTGAAGAGGAAATTAAGAAGACAACTTTATTTATAATAGCAACAAAAAGAATAAAAAACTTAGGATTAAACCTAACTGGGGTGAAAGACTTGTACACTGAGAACTACAAAACGTTGTTGCAAGAAATTAAAGAAGGCACAAGTAAATGGAAAGACATCCCATGTTCATGGACTGGAAGACTTAATATTGTTAAGATGCCAGTACTACCCAAAGTGGTCTATGAATCTGTTGGGTCAGATCCTACACAATTCCCATCAAAATCTCCATGACATTGTTTGCAGAAACAGAAAAACCCATCCTAAAATTCATATGTAATGTCAAGGGACCCTGAATCGCCAAAACAATTTTTTCAAATCTTTCAAGAAGAACAGAATTGGATGACTCATGGTTCTTGAGTTCAAAACATATTACAAATTACAGTAATCAAAACTGTGTGGTACTAGCATAAAAGACATATATAAGCCAACAGAATAGAATAGTGGGTTCAGAAATAAACCCCTCTGTATTGGTCATATGATCTTCAGCAGTAGTGCCAAGACCTCTCAACAAAGAAAGGACAATCTCTTCAACAAATGGTACTGGGAAAACTGTACACCTGCCCACGAAAGAATTCATTTGGACTCTTACCTTACATCATAGATAAAATTTAACTTAAAATGGGTTAAAGACATAAACATAACATCCTAACTATAAAACTGCTAGAATAAAACAGGAAAATCTTCATGACATTGGACTTGGCAGTGAGTTCTTGGATAGAAATGAAAAAAACAGGCAACAAAAACAAAAATAGACGAATAAGACTACATCAGCCTTAAAAACTTGTGCATCAAAGGGCACAACAGAGTGAAAAGAAAATCTACAGAATGGGAGAAAATATTTGCACATCTTTTATCTCATAAAGATTTAATACCCAGCATATACAAAGAACTCTTACAGCTTAACAACAAAAAGATCAAATAACCTGATTTAAAAATAGGCAAAAGACTTGGATAGACACTGCTTCCAAAATGATATGCAAATGGCCAACAAGCATATGAAAAGATACTCAAAATCACTAATCATCAAAGAAATTAAAATAAAAACCACAGTGAGACATCATCTCACACCTCGTGGGATGCCTACCATTAAAAAAAAAAACAAAACAAAACTCTTACAAAACCAGAAAATAACAAATATGGTTGAGGAAGAAGAAGTTGCAGTGTTGGTGGAATTGTAAAATGGTGCAGTCACTATGGAAAACAGTATGGTAGTTCCTAAAAAATTAAAACTAAATCATGTGGTAATGTGATCCAACAGTCCCTCTTCTGGATACATATCCAAAAGAATTGAAAGCAGGGTCTTGAAGAGATACTTGTGCACCCCTGTTCATGGCAGGCACTATTCACAATAGCCAAGAGGTGGAAGCAGTCCAAATGTCCATCAACAGATGAATAGAAAAAGCAAAATGTATACAGTGGAATATATAATTGGAGTACTGTGCAGCCTTAAAAAGGAAAGAAATCCTGACACATGGTACCATATGGTTGAACCTTGAGGACATTATGCTAAGGGAAATAAGCCATCATGAAAAGGACAAATAACTTACGATTCCACTTATGTGAGGTATTTAGTCAAATTCCTAGAAACAGAAAGTAGAAGGGAGGGGAGAGTTGTTTAATGAGTATATGATACAGAGTTTCAGTTCTGTCAAGGTGAAAAATTTTGAGCTCTGTTTCACAACAGGGTAAAAATTCTTAACACTATTGAACTGGGCACTTAAAATAGTTAAGATGATAAATTGTATATACTCTTTATCATGATTAAAATAGCAATTAAAAAAAAAGCCAGCCATTGAAGCACTTCCAAAATGGCAGAGTAGTTATCTCCAAAAAAACTGCTCTGCCATAAAAACAATGAGAATGCTGGCAAAAATTGTCAAGACCAACTTTTCCAGAATTCTGGAGATTAACTGAAGGCTTACAACAATTTCAGAACATTTTTTCAAGAAAAATGGCTGAATCTTAGTAAGAACAATGAATTTTGTGACATTTTAACTTGCCCTGTTCCCATTTGCTTTAGCTCTGCAATATTCTTAAAAGTCAACAGCCTATAAACTACAGTAGCTATGAAAACCAGCAGACTAGCAGCTCTGGAGAGGGCAGAATGGAATTGGAGCTCCCCACCGCACCAACCCCACCCCACTGTAGCCGCATCTCCTGAGAGTTATCACTGTGTGACCTGTCTGGCAGCTCCCTGGAAATGCCCCATTCTTGGGGCTTGTCTTTATTTGACCTGACTCAGGGAGCACTCCATGCAAACATCCTTATCACCGGAGCATTTGTCAAAAAAACAATTAGTGGCAATTGTTTAGCATCACTGTGTCATGAAACAGTGATACTAGTTGGGGAAAATAAGAAGCTGACCAAAATACTTAAAAGAAAAATCTGGGGAGTGAGATGTCAATAGGGGGCTGACATATTCTTGCTAACCCATAAAGCCACACACATATGCAGAGCTGTGTGCATGGCCAAGAAATATCTGAGGAGGCCTTAATTTCTCACCCTTGGCTAATTTTGAGGCTTTATGAAGGCAGGAAGTGAAGGACGAAGCAGAGTTGTAATGTCGAAGGCATGCCCCAACACACACACACACACACACACACACACACACACACAGTCTCTCAGGAAAGGCTGGGACTTCAGTGGCTGCACTGATAAAAATACAGATTTTATAGAATTAGTCCAAGAAAGTCACTAAACGCACAAACAGCCACAACAGCAAACCCTGAGGAGGGGAAGTTATCTGATTTCCAGGGTTGCCACATTGTGTTATTTAAATATCCAATTTTCAGTAACACCAAAAATTGTAAGAAGTGCATAGGAAAACATGGCTCACACACAGGGGCACAGAAGGAATCAATAGAGACTGCTTGTGAGGGACCACAGACTTTGGACTTACCAGACAAAGACTTTAAATCAGCAGTTATAAATATGTTTAAAGAACTAAAGGAAACTGTGTCTAAAAAAATTAAAGGAAAGTATGCAAACATTGGTTCATTAAATAGAGAATATCATAAAAAGGTAGAAATTATCTAAGAACTGAATAGACATTCTGGAGTTGGAAAATGTAATAACGGAAAAATAAAATTCACTAGAGAAGGTCAACAGTAGGTTTGAGTGGGCAGAAGAAAGAATCAGCAAACTTAAAATAAAATAAATAAAACTTAAAAATAAGCCAATTAAGACTGTCCTGGAAATGCCCCATTCTTGGGGCTTGTCTTTATTTGACCTGACTCAGGGAGCACTCCATGCAAACATCCCTATGTTTGAGGAACAGGGTAGAAAAAGAATTAAGAAGAATTGACAAAGTATCAGAGACCTGTGGGACACCATAAAGAATACCAATATACGGATTATAGGACTCCCAGAAGGAGAGAAAAGAACGTGGCAGAAAGAATATTTCAAGAAGTGATGTCCAAAAATTCCAAATTTATGAAAAACATTAATCTGCACATCCAAGAGGCTCAACAAATTCAAGTAGAATAAACTTAAAGAAATCCACACCTAGACACATCATAATCACACTGTCAAAAGACAAAGACAAAGCAAGCATCTTGAAGACAGCAAGAGAGAAGAGACTTGTCACATGGAAGAGATCCTAGTAAGATTAACAGCTGACTTCTCATAAGAAATCTTGGAGGTTAGAAATCCGTGGTATGAAATATTCAAAATGCTGAAAGAGAAAGACTGTCACCCAAGCATTTTACATCCAGTAAAAACTATCATTCAAAAGTAAAGGAGAAATTAGGATATTCTCAGATAGACAAAAACTGAGGGAGCTGGTTATTAGAAGACCTGCCCTATGAGAAGTATTAAAGAGAGTCTTTCAGGCTGAAATGAAAGCACACCTGATGTAATTCAAATCCACATGAAAAAATAAAGAGTAGTAGTAAAAGCTACTACAGTATAAATGTATTTTTATGTTACCCTTTTATTCTCCTATTTCCTTCAAAAGATAACTGTACAAAGCAATAATTATAAAACCATGTTGATAGGTTTATAATGAATTAAGATGTAAATTGTACTGCAAAACTAGCAGCAAGTAGTGGGGGAGGATGGAGCTATATTGGAGCAAAGATTTTCTATACTATTGAAAATAAGTTAGTATTAATCTGAATGAGGTTGTTATAAATTAAGATGTTAATTGTAATCTATAGGGAACCCACTAAGAAAATAACTAAAAAAAAAAAAAAAACCCAAAAATGAAAGAAGAAGCAGAGAATAAAAATGGTGCACTAGAAAACATCCATTTAACATAAAAGAAGGCAGATTTGCAAAAATAGAGGAATAAAGACATAAGACATATAGAAAACAAATAGCAAAATAGCCGTCATAAATCCTACCTTGTCATTAATTACATTAAATTTAAATGGACTACACACCAATAAAATGGCAAGATGGATTTTTAAAAAATTATCCAACTATATGCTATGTACAGGAAGACACATTTTAGATTTAAAGACACAAAGAAGTTGGAAGTTAAAGGATGGTTAAAAATATAACATGTAAATAAGAACCAAAAGGAGCTATACTAATATCAGGCATATTTAAAACAGCATTTTTTAAATAGAGACCAAGAAAAACATTTTATAATGAGAAAAGCATCAATTTATCAGGAAGACATAACAGATGTAAGCATATAATCACCTAAAAACAGAGCCCCCCAAATACATGAAGCAATAACTAACAGAATTAAAAGAAAAAAAGAGTTTCACGATAATAGTTGGAGAATTCACTACTCCACTTTCAATAATGGATAGAGAAAGTCAGCATATGACCAAAAAGGAGGTAGAAGGTTTGAACACTATAAGCCAGCTAGGTCTAACATATCTGTAGAATGCTTCACCCAAAAATAGCAGGATACACATTCTTCTCAAATGCACATGGAACATTCTTCCTGATAGACCAGATGTCAGGCCATGAAAGTACCTCAATGCATATAAAACTATTGAAATTGTACTAAGTAGTTGCTCCAACCACAGTGGAGTGAAATTGGATATCAGTTACAGAAAGGAATCTGGGAAATTATACTCCTCCATAACCAATGGATTTGGGAAGAAATCCCAGGGAAGGTAGAAAATACTTTGGGAAGCATGAAAATGAAAACACAACGTATCTGGTGCAGCCACTCTGGAGAACAGTATGGAGGTCCCTCAAGAAGTTAAAAATAGAGCTACCCTACAATCCAGCAATTGCACTACTAGGTATTTACCCAAAGAATACAAAAATCCGAATTCAAAGGAGTACATGCACCCCGATGTTTATAGCAGCATAATCTACAATGGCCAAATTATGGCAACAGTCCAAATGTCCATCGACAGATGAATGGATAAAGAAGAGGTGGTATATATATATATATGTATATATATGTATATGTATGTGTATGTATATGTATGTGTATATATATATACATATATACATATATATATATATACACAATGGAATATTACTCAGCCATAAAAAGAATGAAATATTGCCAGTGTGCAATGACATGGATCAATCTAGAGAGTATTATGCTAAGCAAAATAAGTCAGAAAAAGACACATACCATATGATTTCACTCATATGTGGAATTTAAGAAACAAAACAGATGAGCAAAGGGAAAAAGAAAGAGAGGCAAACCAAGAAACAGACTCTTAACTATAGAGAACAAACTGATGGTTACCAGAGGGGAGGTGGCTGGGGCGATGGGTTAAACAGGTGATGGGGATGAAGGAGTGCACTTGTGAGGAGCACCAGGTGATGTATGGAAGTGTTGAATACCTACACTGTGCACCGGAAACTAATAAAACACTGTATGTTCACTAACTGGAATTTAAATAAAAACTTTAAAAAAATGTGTGAACCCACCTAAAAAAAAAAAAAAGGAAAAGAAAAAGAAAACACAACATACCCAAACTTAGGAGACGCTGCTAAAAACCATTGCTTAGAGGGAAATTTCTGGCTGTATGTGCTTATATTTAAAAAGAAGAAAGATCTCAAGTAATAACATAAGAAATTAGAAACCTTAAGAAATTAGAAAAAAAAAAGAACAAACAGAAGGAAGGAAATTAGTAAAGATTAGAGCGGAAATTAATCACATACAGAATACAGAAACAATCACAAAGATCAAAAGTCAGTGGCTGGGAGAGCTACCGGAGCTCAGGGGAACTCCCCAGGCAGAGCTTCAAAGGACAGTGGGGCCATTTTGCAGGGCCCTGGTACTGGACTAAAGCACTGTATTTTGACATGTGGGCTAGGAAGAGTCCTTGAAACTTCCTCCTCGAAGAGTAACAACATGAAATAAGTGTTCTAAAGGATTATTTGGTGTCATTGGTCATTACTTGGAGGCAGTGTTCAGTGCATTATAAGGGGTAAGGAATGAGATGGGCAAGGTGAAGAAGGAAGGAGCCACTGGGATAATCCAGGTGGCTAGAGACAAAAGCCTAGAGTAAAGTCATCACCACAGCAGGACAGGTCCAGTATAAAAGGGTTAGGGAGGAAAGTAGACTTCATAGGATTTTCTTCTTCTTCTTCTTCTTTTTTTTTTTTTTTTAAAGATTTTATTTTTAAATAATCTCTACATCCAATGCAGGGCTCAAACTCACAACCCCGAGATCAAGAGTCGCATGCTCTACTGACTGAGCCAGCCAGGCGTCCTGACTTCATAGGATTTGATGGCTGTTTGGGTCTTTGACCTGAGAAATAGGAAAGGAGAAAAACTGAGTGTAGTCTTGGCTCCATAATTTACTAGCTGTTTGATCTTAGGCAGTTCTTCAGAGCCCTGGTCCCTTCATCTATGAAATAAGACTAGCAATGCCTGCCTGGCCTACATTTCAGGAGTTTGTGTATGATTTAAATGGGATAATGGGTATAAAATAGGTGTAGAAGCCACTTGTGAATGCTCAAACTCTTGACAAGTATGAGGGTTTTGTTTGCTATTATCATATAATGAGTTCAGGTTCTGATGTGCATTTTCAGTAATGAGAACTTCTCAGTGGAAATGTGTGGATGGTTGGAAATGTGGGACGGCATTCTGCTGAGAAATTAGTGCCAGAACTAACATTTGGGCATCACCTGCCTATCTCAGGGAGGGGAGCGGCATGGGGGTGGCATGGGCAAACACTCAGCCAGTGGAGAAATCCAAACGGTTAGGGGCAGAGGCAGACCAGGGTGGAGCCGGGAAGAAAGTGCCGGGTTCCCCGAGTTGCAGCTTGCCATTACCCCTGAGACATGAAAGAGAGGATGGCCGGTCTGGGATGAGCGGATGTCTGTGATCTGTACACGGGAGTTTCCTTAGAACGTCAAGCAGGCAAAACAGTATTGTCAGAATTTACTAGAGAATCATGAGTAAGGAATGGTAGGCAACAGGATAGCCTGTTCATTCTAAATGATTGGCTTTGGAAGAAAGAATTGGGACAGAGTCTTGCGTTGAAATTTCATGGTTTCTTATTTTGAAATAGAAATTCTGTTGTGGTTCTGCTGTTGGAAGTGTCAGGGGAGCCCCTCTTGTCCCTGCCTCTGGTGTGTTGCATTTTGCAAGTAGGAGCCGTGCTACACATGATAGGTAGATGGGAACCCTCTCCATGAAGGCAGGAAGGAAGTGCCTGGCAAGTCAGAGAGACTCCAAAGCCTCAAGAGCTCATCCTCTTTTCTGTGACTCAGCCTGAGCACCTGCAGAAGCAGCCCACCCGAGCCAGCAGAGCTCATTTCAGAGACCTGATTCCTTCACTGCCATCTGTCCCTTTACGTGCAGCACCAGCTAGATGATGCCCAGTCTGGTCCCCAACCCAAGCATGTCCACTGATCACCGTGTGGCACTAAACTTGGGGTGAGGTGTGACTCTGGGCCCCTCCCAGCTCAGGACTGCTTTGGGGGCTGACTGATCCAGGGGTCCCTTAGTGGATGGGATGCAGCCTTCTCTGGCACTCTCTCCCACAGAGCCCAGCTGTGTTTCCAGCACGAGCTAAATGCCGCTCAGTGCAGGGCTTCCTGGCTCCCAAGTGTGGGACACATCTTCTGCTCTCGACAGCAGATCTGTGGGAGGCTGATATGGCCTTAATCGCTCAGCAGTGCTGCTGAGCTGTGCTGAGGAGGGGCTTCCTGGCCTGGGAAAGAGGCCACCACCTCGGGGTGGTGGCGGCAGCAGGAATATTCTCAACAGCTACCCCGGCAGGAAGATTACAGAATCAAGTTGTGCACTTGCTTGCATAGACCTCAGGCTGCTTCACTTACTTCCCAGCCCCAAGAGCTTCTTAATATGCTTGACCTCAGAAGGCACCAGAAAAATAAAAGCAGGAAAAGTCGAGCCCAGCTACCCGGAACTGCCGACTCCATCGGTTTCTTGCAGCCTGGGATGAAAATGGCCCTGCCTTTGGTTGCTATTCAGCATATTCTGGAGCCTGGTGCTTCAGTCCTTGTGCCTGTGGTCCCTCTTGTTCTCCCTGCACCCCATCCTGACTTTCTCATCCACAGCCCTGAGCCCAGGTGAGGATGGTCCTTCTGGGATGTCAGTGACTGGGGGTGTCTTGAGTAGGTGAATCCTCAACCAGCCATCCCCACCAGTTCCCTGGGGACCACCAGCACAGAAGACTTTCTGAGAAAAATCACTCTTACACAGGTGACGGCTTTGGGCCTGAGCCCCTGCTGGGTCACCCATCTTGGGGAGCTGGCCTCATCGCGATGGGCCTCAGGGACTCCTGCGTATCCATGAATCTGGCCCCTGGGTATTCCTCCCAAAATCCCACCATGGTTTCTGCATGACCTTCCTGGGGGACAAAGATGCCTTGTTCCAAATGAAGGAAGGTCCCTGGCAGGTTAGTATGGCAGCTACAAGGACTACCTAAAGGTACAGGAGGAGGAAGCAGGGCACAGCTCAGCGGTGTCAGAGACAGAGCCCCAAACAGGAAGACACTTACTGGAGAGAGAACTTAACTGTGTGTCTGACCCATGCTCTGCCCCTCCATGAGGGTGTGGAGGGGGAGGAGAAAGCCTCCGTCCCTCCCTACAAATTGGAAGGTATAGCCAAGATCCTGCACCCAAAGCCACATTTCCTTATGGGATTCTAAGGGTGGTGGCTATTCCCAAGGCATAGGTAGGGCATTCAGAGACTTCCTTTTTCTCCATATAATGTTGTCTGGATGGAACCCAGTGTTGTGAACGTGTGCCAACAAGCTGTAACTTTGGGGGACTTTGTTTCCTTAACTTGGTGAGTTGGGTGGGGAGGAGGAAACGGGTGAGCCCATTTGGGGGAGGTGCGGTGGCATTGGTAGATGAGCGGCTAATCAAAGACTTTGCAGCGCCATATGCAAAGATAGATGGGGTCAAAGTAGTATTAATTACTTTAATGAGCCTAAAAAGAGTTTCCTCATGACCAGTTGTGATGACGGTATCATACCTAAATCTAATTGTTTGGAAATGATGCTCTGGTGACCTCAGAACCAAAGTGTGTCCAAGTCATGTGCTTTATTTTGTTATTATTTAAATATCTTTATTTGTTATTTGTATGCGCTTTCTTTTATGAGTGTTTCCAGTCAGCTGTGCGAGGCAATGGTAGATAGGAAGTAATGGGACTTGCTCCCCAGCCCCGGGGCCACATGATGGGACTCCTGCGACCATCCAGGCATTCAGCCCCGAAGTGATTTCCAGGTGTCAGGACCGGACTTGGATGTCTGCAGTTTTGAGAAAGTGCTTGCAGTCCCTTAAAGGTTATGACGTTAAATTCCCCGAATACAGGGTGCTCTCCGTTATAGGAAACTGCATTCTTGTGTAAGCATTATACGTATAATTTGAGCTCGCTGCCTTGCGGTGTGAGGTTTTGCCAGCATTCCTGGATGTCCTCCTGTTAATGGTGACAGACGTGTCCCCCACTCTGCACTGTAGGCAGTGGAGACCATCAGTGGCCGTTTCTAGAATGCCTGCATTTTCTGGTTTTCTGAGCACCAGTTATGATTTCCTTAACTTCTGCTTTCTCAGCCTTTTCAGTGATTTTATAAGCTTCTAACTGGCTCTGTCTAATCCCTTTTGCTTCCAGTACCTGGAGTGGTCTCTGATGCAGACCCTTGGTTTCTCTCTTCTTCTGTCCCCTCCTGGTGCCCAGCCTGCATGATTTCCAGGAGGGCAATGGGCAGATGCTGCCATGTCAGGAAGCCTCTCCTACACGGGTCTCGTTGGCTCCATTCCCGGCACATCAGTGAGGTGCTCGGGCCCCACTGCTTCGTCCTGTGCTGTTCTGAAAACTCAGAACGGGCAGGCCCGTCCATACGCGTTGGATTTCTGATAAGCTTCTGCAGCGATGAGGACCCTTGAAGTGGTCTGACGGGGACTTTATTTATTCATTTAGCTGCTTTCTGGCTACTCACCGTCCAGAAAACACACATGTAATCATCCAGGACGTTTGTATGATCCGCGCTCATGGAGTGGTGTCCTCGAGACGATGAGCTGTGGCAGCACAGAGCAGAGAAGGACTCCGTCTCCCCGGAAGGACAGTGGGAGGCGTACTGGTTAGGATATGGACTAAGCTGCGGTAGCAAAGATACCAAAACTTGTAGTGGTTCCACCAAGATAGAAGCTTCTTTTCTCTCTGTACAAGCCACAGGTGGGCCAAGTTGGGGGCATTCTGCAATATGAGGTCACATGGAGAGCCAGGCTCTGTCTTCTTGCTCCTCTGTGCCTTACAGGGTCGTCCTTGTCGTTGTTACATCCATGTCCCAGTCCCGGGGTAGGGGTGGGGTGGGGGAGGAGCGAGGGATTGTCCGTATCCTTTTTGAAGGTCATGACCTGTATGTGGCCCATGTAACTTCCATTCACCTTCCATTTGTGATGTGGTTCCATCTGGCTGTGGGGCCGATGGGGGAGTACAGTCACTGGCCGAGCGGCCATGTGTCGCTGGAAGTCAGGGGGTTGTTACCAAATGGATGACGTGGGGCAAGATTCAAGGCCAGGGGGCTTCACTGGGAGGGGACACAAGACCTGCTCCTGTCTTATGCGAGGCCGGCTCGGTGGAGGGCCCGTGGCCGGTGCTGGTGGTGGAGGCCGAGGTTGGTGGCCGAGGTGGTGCAGGGGCATCAGCCTGTGTAAGAGCCACAGAGCTTGTCTGTCCCATCCTTTTTACAAATGACAAGACAGTTCCAGAGACTTGAAGTGACTTGCCCGGGTCCCCCTGCCAGTGAGCTGCTGAAGAGAAGCTGAGATCCTACTCTGTGCACGTCTGGACCTATGGTCTTCGCAGCATGCACCTTAGCATTTTTCTTGGGTGGGACAGTTTGAGAAGTGGGGGCGGGGGCTCTCCATGAGAGCTGAGGGGAGCAAGAGCACATGAGAACTGCGAACAGCCCCTCCGCCTTCGTTCTGGAAAGCAACGTTTCTGGTTTTGTTTTGGTTTTTGGTTTTTAACCTGGCCAGTCTCCCCACTGTAGGCTCCTCCCAGCCATGGCTGCTTAGCCCGCGAGCTGTCCTTCCCTCTCCCCCGCCAGAGATGGCGGCAATGAAATACCACCTTGGCTGAATTGGGGCATTTGTCATTTTTACATCTCTACGTCCTAGTGTCTTCTGCTCCCAGTGACAAATAAATCCCTGGGCTGATGGCTGGCCCCGGCCATTCATTAAGCAAAGAAAGCCCCAGTGTGTGAGTCGGAGACTCGTAAATAATCCCTGGTGCTTTATCCCAGTCGCCTGCTGCCTCCCTGGCTTTGCATATTTATAATACAGGAGCAGTATTTCTGACACAGACTATTATGTGTGCGAGATACTGGGGAGAAGGACAGGCAGCCGCCGGCTCTAACCTGGATGGAGCTGGCCTGTTCACAGTCTGGGTGCAGGCAGTGGCCCTGAAGCTCTGAACCTGTCGTGTTCGGCCCAGAGCTGGTCCCAGATGGACTGGGTTCCAGTCTGGCTCGGAGTCGAGGTGAGGAGCGGGGAGGTCTGGGGCAGATGGCGGGTTCAGCCTGTTCTGTCGTGGGGGTAGAGGACAGTCATCTTGGACGAGGACAGTGGCTGTACAATGGTGGAGGCCTCCCTCGGCAAGACAGGTGGTCAGGAAAGGACACTTAGGAATGTGTCCCCCTCGGAGAGGCCAGGCACCCTCACGCCTGTCTCTCTGGGCAGCCTCCTGTGTGAGGGAGTCAGGCTTCTGGCCCTGAGGAGCCGAAGGAAGATGAGGAAAATATTCACACTAGCAACAAGGAAGATGGTGAGGATCAGTAACAGGAACATTTAACATTAAAGGAGGGGTTCATATGAATTATGCACCTGAATACATATGCACATGAGTAGTGGACTCAGCAAGCCTCCCTCACCTGAGGAAGATGCCACTGACGCAGCCACCTTGCCCCTAGCGCGGACACACACACACACACACGCACGCATGCGTGCATGGACGCGCGCTCAAACACACACCGTGGCTCTCTTTAAAGCATGTCATATCCCCCAGGCAGCACTTGTTGCCTAAAGCCTTCCAGAGTTGAAGATTATTGTGTACAGAGGTGTATAGTCTCCATGGGTTCGTAATGGTGGATGTGAATTTTGTTTCGACTTCCATTTAACCGTGTAGGGAGGGCGCATGAGATTGTGGTGATAAATGGAAACACACAGATAATGCGCATCGAATACTATATCCCAGTCCCAAAAGGGATGCTTGGGAATACTCTTAACCCACTGGAATCTATGTACCAGCTTTCTTCCTAAATTTGCTAAGAATTGGCCAATCTCACCCATCACCCCATTTGTCTGGGATCTGTGTGTACTGTGCTAGGACCCCCAAGGTTGAAGATCCAATCTCTTACTGGGCCCCATGACTTCTCAGAGTAAAAAAATACTGAAAGCAGAGCCTGTCTTTAAGCCCCAGGGAGAGTACATGGAGGTCCGGTTTGCCATTGGGCCCAGGGGTTGTCAGGTGGATCAAGGTGCTTTTTTTAAAATATGGATTATGGCGCATCAGTGAATTGTACATTTTAAGGTGTGGGACAGAACGAGAAGGCATTACAAGCAGAAAGGGAGAGTGTCATTGATAAAAGGTTAGTCTCTCTTGTACTCGTCGGTGTATGTGCTGTGTGGATGTCCTGATCACGGTGAGAAATGCATTTCTCACCTTAGGTTGCACTCGAAAAAGTGGGCAGCATGGGGAAGACTGGAGAGGAAAGGGTTCTAGACTCAGAGCTGAGGGTCCTGGGTTCGATTCCTAGCTGTGGCCTTAAGTCCTTGTGCACATATTCGCAAACCCCGCCTCGGGCCCTACCCCTTTCTTTGTACATAAGCATGGCGGAAATGACCAGCCATGATGGCATGGTGGGATGCTAGAGCTGGAAGACACCTTGGAACTTTGCCAAGTCTTCGTGGGAACTCAAGGCTGGAGATGAGGAAGGACTGGTCCACAGTCACCTGGCAGGTTAGTGACAGAGGCAGGACTGGAGCCCATTGTGATTCTTGGGGCAGGCCCCCTTCTGATAAGTGATAGGCACAGAAGCCTTGGGAATCTCCTTAGAAGCAAACGTCTTCATGTGGCAGCCAAGGTTAGAGCTGGTATCACCCTGTTCTAGGTCCCACTCATCTCTGAGCCAGGGCGGGATAGACCCTTTAGCCATCCCAGGCCACACTCCAGCGTCTGGGGAGGAAGACAAGATACTCTGCACCCAATTAAAAGCAACAGGAGGGTGTCAGGGAGACAGAACATAGCTCTCCGTCTTGGAAGCCAGCCAAGGCATCCTCATGCCAAGATTAAGAAGGATAATAACAACAGCCGTAATAGTGGGAAGAAAAACACTTCTACAAGGCCTCAGGGACCTGGCAAAGTAATAGGAGAAGGGAAATCAAGATGGACACTCTGACCTTTGCAAACCTCCTGCAGAAAAGCCAGTGGCCCAGCCCTTTACTGGAGAGAAGTGTCCTCTTGAAAGTGCCTGATACTCCACGTGGATCTCTGGCCGGCTCTGCACACCCAGGACATCTAAGGATAAGCCTCACGGCAATGGTTAAATCTGTGTCCAGTTGGGGGAGGCTGTTGGCCCCAATTGTTTGTGCAACACCAGTCTAGATGTTACTATGAAGATATTTTAAACATCTGATAAACATTTAAATCAGCAGACTTTGAGTCAAACAAATTGCCCTCCATCGTATGGTTGGGCCTCGTCCAGTCAGTCGAAAGCCTTAAGTACAAAGAATGAGGTTTAACCTCAAGATGGGAGCATAGAAACCCTGCCTGAGTTTCCAGTCTTCAGACTCAAGACGGCAGCATCAACTCTTGCTGGAGCCAATTCCTTAAAATCTCCATCTCTGTCTCCGTATTACCAAATGTTGGTGATGGGAGGGCTCCTTGCAGATCCTGATGCCAGCCCCTCTCACAGACTAGCAGAATGAGGTGGGGAGGGATGGAAGCTCTGGAATCAGACCTCCTGCAGGAGGATCTAGTCTTGTCAACTTCTTGGCATTATAATAAATCTTTCTGCCTCAGTTTTTTCACCTCTGAAATAGGTATAATAGTGAGTTATGAGAAGGATTAAATGTATTTAACCTGAGTACTTAAATCACTGGTAGCTAGTTTCATCATTATCACAGAATTAAAAAAAAAAAAAAAAGCTGCCCCAAATGGTTGAAGTGTGTGGTCTGCCTCATATGGAGTGTCTGTGGGATAGCTGAGCCCCACGTTCTATATTTTGACTTCCCGTCTAGGAACTGCTGTACTGCTCCACGAGCCTGCTGTCACTGCCGGGAAGATGGTCCCAGAGCCTGCTGTGTGGGATTACTCTCCTCAGAGCTTTTCAGTGGCTCCCCACTGCTTCTCCAAATAAAATCCATACTTTTGGGCCTAGAACTTACTCAGCAAGTGTTTATTGCATAGGATCATGTACCAGGCTCTGGGCTGGGTGCCAGGGATATCCAGTGAAGCTCCTTCCCTATGGGGCTCACATTCTAGTGAGAGAAGATAGAAAGCAAAGGGATACATAATCTATATGAACGAATATGTAGAAAAACAGAACAGAATAAGGGGAAGGGTGGTCCGGACGAGTCTTCTAAAGAGGTGAGGTAAGATCTGAGCAGAAAGGAGTGAGCTGGGCAGATACCTGAGGGAAAGTCAAGGGCAGATACCTGAGGGAAAGGCAATCCAGCTGGAAGGAACAGCAGGTGCAAAGATCCTGAGGTTCCCGGGACCTTAATGGGCCCCAAAAAGGAATAGCGAGGAGCCCAGGATGAATGACTGGAGTAGAGTGAATAAGGAGAGAGGAGAGAACATGAGGATCTTTGGACCATTGTTAGGGCTTTGTCCGTGAGTGAGATGTGCAGCCAGGAGAAAGTTTATGCAGAAGTGCAATGTAATCTGCCTTATGTGCTTAAAGGATGACCCTTGTTGGTTGCTGTGTGGAGAATAACCTCTAAGGGGAAAGGGAAGAAACAGGGAGACCAGTTAGAACTCAGGTGAGACAGGCTGGTGTGGGTACAGGGGTAGTGGTGGAGGCACTAAATCATGTGGGTTATATTGCAAGTTTGTTGACAGAAAGGATGTGAAGAGGGAGACAGGAGAATAGGGTGACCTGTACGTTGAAGGCTGGAGAAGCGGGATAAATGGATTCGCCTCTTACTGAGTGGAGAAGCCTCAGAGGAGCAGGTTTGAAGAGGAAATCAAGACCTGGGTTAGGGACTTAGGTCAGGAAATATTTTAGACCTTCCAGTGGAGGCGCTGGGTGAGTAGTTGGACATTAAGAAGTTGAGAGGTTGGAGGTAAAGATAGAGATTTAGGAATCCTCTCTATGTTGAAATCCTTGGTACCAGAGGAGATCATGAAAGGAGTGTGTGTGGATACAGAGGAGAAGATGGCAGAGGGCTTCAGTGCTTAGCAGGGAGGAGACTGAGAAGGGGCAGCCAGAGAGGTGGGAGGGAAGCCAGGACAGAGCAGTGTCCCAGAGGCAAAGGAGGAGTGTGTCCCAGTGGAAGGGCTGGAGCTACCATGCAGTGGGTCAAGAATGAGAATAAGAATTGTGGATTGACTTTAACCATGTGGAAGTCATGGATGACTTCCATAAGGATCATTCATAAATCATGGAGGACCTCCGTAAGTATCATTCATAAATCATGGATGACCTCCATAAGGATCATGCATAAATCATGGAGGACCTCCATAAGGATCATTCATAAATCATGGAGGACCTCCATAAGGATCATTCATAAATCATGGATGGCCTACATAAAGGCCATTTCGATGGAGGCATGGGGAGAGAGGCTGATGGGCTGGGGCTCAGCAGAGAAGAGGAAGAGACAGTGAAAGCAGGACTCTTTCTATAAAGGCAAGCCAAGAAAGGTGGTGTTTGTTGGAGAGGGATCTGGGGTCGAAGGAGGGTTTTTTAAAATAATTTGATCACTTAAGTATAGTTGACATACAACATTTATTAATTTCAGGTGTACAACATGGCAGTTCAACAGTTCTATACATTATATAATGTTCACCATGGTAAGTGTAACTACCATCTGTCACCACCCAACATATTATTATAGTATTGACTGTATTTCCTATGTTGTACTTTTTCATCTCTCTGTGACTTATTTTATAACTGGGAATTTATACCTCTTAATCCCCTTCACCTATTTCGTCCATCCCCTCCCCCACCTCCCCTCTGGCAACCACCAGTTTGTTCTCTGTATTTATGAGTCTATTTTTTCATTTTTGTTTTTTAGATTCCACATAGAAGTGAAATCATATGTATTTGTCTTTCTTTGTCTGACTTATTTCACTTAGCATTATACCCTCTGGGTCCCTCCATGTTGTCAGCAAGATCTCATTTTTTTTAATGGCTGAGTAATATTCCATTCCATTCCACCACATCTTCTTTATCCATTCATCTATGATGGACACTTGGGTTTCTTTGATATCTTGACTATTGTAAATATGCTGCAATAAACATGGGGGTGCATAGACCTTTTCAAATTAGTATTTTCATTTTCTTTGGGTAAACATCCAGTAGTGCAATTACTAGATCATATGGAATTTCTATTTTTAATTTTTTGAGGAACCTCCATACTGTTTTCCACAATGGTTGCACCAATTTATGTTCCCACCAACAGTGCACGAGGGTTCCCTTTACTCCGCATCCTCACCAACATATGTTATTTCTTGTCTTTTTGA
>NC_138378.1:100806063-100859713 GCF_054177405.1 Leptonychotes weddellii
ATGTGTCATGTTTTTATTTAGAGTTATCTATGAGGAGGAGCACCGTAATTTCTTCTCTGCTTAGATCCTAAAGATCCTTAAAGATCCTTGCTTACCTGGCCCCGCTTGTTCCCAGTCTGCCCCGAGGAGGCCAGAAGCGCCTTGAGCAGGCATTGTGTTCCACCAGTCTTGGGAACACTCAGTACTTCCTTAGTCCCTCAGGACTCATTGGTTAAGTGAAATCGTGTACAAGTGTTACATGGCAACTGAAGGCCCATGTATTCTGACTTTCAGGAAGGTGGGATGTTGCTAAAAAGTGACCTCATTTGAGAACCGGGGTTGGGGGCAGACTGCAAGCTGAGTATGTGGTCAAGATCCATAATTTTCAGCCCAAGGGGAAACTGACCCCAAGCCAGGTAGTACGACAGGGCTGGGGCCCAGCATCCCATCCCCCCACCGCTGAGGGGGCCCCTAGGGGGCTCAGTGGCCATATTTTGGGTCTGGCAGCATCCACATTAAAAAAGAAAGCAGGCTTTGATTCACATGCTTTATCAGTATTTCTTTTGGTCAACTCAAGTCGGTGACAAAGAATGGCTTTCCCTTCATCTCTCCTTTCCTACCCTTTCTGACCCACACCTCGCATTTATACACATATTTGCAAAAACACATGCTGGGTCTCTGAAAAGTCCAGCCATGAAGAATAGGATGCAAAAGTTTATTTCAGAACCACAGAGGAAGAACACCTACTTACTTGTCCATGCACCTGCCTTTGAGGCCATCACTGGACACACAGCTTGTCCAATTTTTACTAATTATGGCAACAACCCTGTAAAGTAGATATTATAGCCCCATTTGATAGATGAGAAAATCAGCTACTGATCTGCAGAGAAGTGAAGACAGCTCCCAGGTGCACACAGCAAGGGCAGGACAGAGTACATGTTTTATCTCGAGTCTTCCACTTCTAGGCTCAGGCTCTGGTGCCTTTCTGACTACACCAGGGGTTGGCAGGCTTTTTCTCTAAAGGGCCTGATAGTAAATATTTCAGGCTTTGCAGGCCATATGGTCTCAGCTCTGCTGTTGTAGCAAGAAAGCCCTGGACAGCGTGCTAACAAGTAGATGTGGCCGTGTCTCCATAAAACTTTATTTGTCAGAGCAGGTGGCAGGCTGGATCTGGTCCACAGGTCTGGGAGGGAGGACCTCAGACCGCCTCCAAAGCTGCCCCTCACCTTGATGTCCTTTTGTGACCACCGCTTCACATGACTCCCAGAGGATCCCTCCCTTGCCTGCAAACCAGCTCATCTGTGCCATGCCCGGGTGCTTTTCCAGCTTTTGAGTGAATCTCTTTTGGCTCCGGGATGGGCATTCACGCTCCTGCCTTCCCTCCAGGCCCCTTGGCAGGTGATTAAGAGCCCAGCTATACATTTCTGACAGCAGTGGCTGGCTGGAGGGACCGTGTGGCTGAGATAAGCGAGTGTGTGCTGGGGAAGGGGATGGCCATGTGGGACGTGGGTTTCATTCCTGGAGAGAAGTAATAAGCATGTAATTGGCTTTTCAGAAATGCTCAGGCTGCTGGAAAGCCTGTTTCTCCTGCACACTGTGAGCTCCTTAGAGCAGCAGAGACTGGCTCACCCAGAGTGGGGATGAGCCAGATAAATTCTGGATCAGCAGGTGGGGTTGCCTTGTCCCAGATGATCACTATAAGCTGCATGATGTTTGGGAGCCAAGAGGCAGAGAAGGACAAGATGGAGAATGTGGGCTGATCCCGCTGGCAGCACACTTCCCCTCCCCATTGGGGGCAGAAGCGCATCTCCAGAGGGCCAGTCTCAGAGCCAGCACAACTGTTGAGGAGTAGAGAATTCAACAGGGGCCACTGCCTGGCATCTGTAGATGAGACCGTCCTTATATGATGCCGAGGCCACCTGGAAATCCAGGCACAGGTAGGAATTGTCCAACCTCCAGCTTTGTGCTCCCCAGAGGAGTGTTCGGATGGTCTCCAAGGCAGGGAGCGCAGGGGCTGCTGGAGGTCCCCTGCTTCTTTCCAAACCTCTCTGTTCCCTGCAGCATTGTTGACCCACCTAGAGGTATTAACACCAGTAGCGAGGTTTTAGATAGAACAGTTACAGAAAGATCAGCTTTCACTTTCAGTTCAATCCCCTTTTAATGAACACAATTAAAATGTACAGGTCTGTAGATTGAGTCTATTTTCATGTGCCAGGAAGTGATCCCACACTGCTTTGCTGGGTTATAGTAGCAAAACACATCCTTCTGGCACGTGTGTTCCCAAATCCCTGGCCGCTTCACTCGTCCGTTCTGCAGAGATGCTGTTTATCGGGGGGACTGCCCGAGCACCTCTCCCCCGCCAGCTCCAGTCTGGCTCTGTACTGAGTCTGTGGTACATGTGTGATGCTGCTAGGTTGTCGAGGCACTTTGACATGCATCCCTTTGCTTCCCTCCCCTGATGACTCCATGACCTAGGCGGGTCAGGTATCGCGCTTTCCGTTTTACGGAGTGGGGAATGGAGACTGCAAGCTCAGTATTTGGAGTCCCACAGGAAGCAGGTGCAGAGATGGGACTAGGACTCTAGCACTCTTGCCTCTGCCCCAAGCTGCCATTGTCAGGACGGTCTGGGCTCCAGGCTGGGGTGCGGGCCTCTGGACAGGGAGCAATATCTACCTAACCTTGGCGAGAAACCCTGGACCTGCCCGGTCATGACTGTCATGACGTGTCGTTGTTGAAGGCAGGCTCCCGACTCGGGACTGGGCTGTGTGGTCAGGTGGGGAACCCCGCAGCCTCCTGCCTAGCCCAGGCCCTGCAGGGTGCAGACAGAGTCCCTGTGAGTGGTCATTAAATGAGTGAATGACGAGTGACCCTGGGTCCTCGCAAATGACTACAGCGTTGGGAGCTGGTGACGTGTGTTAGGTGTCAGACCCCGAGCACTGCTGGTCCTGGAGGAAGGGCAGTTTACCGATGAAAATGAAAGCAAAACCCACTCAAAATAAGCTCCGGGGCCAACATATTCTCAGCCTGAGTCCCATTCTGAATTAAGACTGTGCTGTTTTGTGTTGACCTAGAGCTTCAGCTGTAGGGAGGCATGGAAGCTTCCACCTCTCCTCCCCTCCGTCCGTCCCCAAGGCCCTCGGTCTTGCAGATGTCGTTCGTGCCAGGTTCCCAGCCCTGCGGACTCTGTAGCAAGAGTGAAGGATATGTGGCCGTTATTCCTCCCGAGGTCTTCGGAGCCGGCGCTCTCTGGTGCCGGGGACAGGGGCCCTCGGCCGGCAGAGCTGGAGCTGGAGGCCTCCCCGCCCCATCCCTGCTCCCGAGGCTGCTGCCCCCCAACCCCGGCTGGTGCGGGCCCAGAGCCATGCCGCCCCCGAGGCCCAGGGCCACCTCACCCTTGTCGCTGTAACTACGGATGCCCTTATTACTCAGGCAGACGGCTCACCCTTGTTTAACAACATATTAAACCATTAGTCTCCGTGCCAGTGGGTTCAGCTAGTTCACAGTGGCAAAAGCTGATCATTAAATCCCGTTTTCCCTCCTTAATCTCTTTTAAATTGGTTGCTTTTTAATTTCATCAAGTGCCCTCTTTCTCAACCATTCTGTCACCCGCTCAGCCCAGTAGCACCGGCCTATTGCCAGGTGAGGGGGGCCGGGCCCTCTGCGTCTTCCCAACGGGTGGGGGTCCTCCGTGACTGCAGGCTCACCAGGGCAGAGACTAAACAGGACCCTCTCCCTGCAGAATGGGCCCCCAGGCCAGGTGCTGTGAACGGGTTACCGGTCCTGCTTCCCTCTCGCTTACCTCTGGCTCGCTCCTGAGGCAGAAGATTCCAGTCTTGAAACCTTTGCTTCATCCAGAACCTGGGTCCCCTGCAGGTAGAAATAAAAATCTTGTGTTTTCTCAGCAGGAAATTCAAATACTTGTAAAAATGGTTAGTGTGTTATGCGCATTACTTGCAGTGACTTCACATGTCGTTAAGGCTGTGATGGAGTCCAGAGAATTCGTATTGCTGGGCCCGTTGGAAATGCTTTTGTGGTGGGTGGGGATGGAAGGTGGGGGCTGCTGAGGGTCCACTGTGACTCCGAGCAGACCCTGTGGGCCACGGGAGAGGAAGTTCCAGCTCTCGAGGTCCCAGGGCTCAGGGCATGGGGATGGGGGGGCATAGAGTCGTAGGGACTTCCTGAAAATGTGGAGGCCGAAGGGATATGTGAGACAGAAGTGCCATTAGCAGGATGACCATGGGGCCAGAGAGACTGGGGTGCAAATGAAGAGTCTGCCGTAGTTAGCTGGGAGGCCTTTGCTCATCCGGGAAATGGTCATGGAGTTACTCCCGTTGCAGGGCTGGTAGGAGGGGTCAGGGAATAATGAGCATAGTGCACCTAGCGCGGAGCCTGGCACCTTGCGGTGCTGATGGCTGACATCCACTGAGCAGTTACTGCATGCCAGGCACGATTCTAAACGGGACAGGTATTACCTTGTGTCTTGGGTCAGGATCCACACTGCAGAGCCTTGTAAAAGTGATGTAACCCAGAGCTCTCCCAGGAGCACAGGTGTGAGGCAAGGTGGTAGGGCCGCGGAAGGGTAATTGCCCTTGATGTGCAAGGCTGGGGCCTTGGAGACGAGCTCGGGCCTGGTCCCATGGGGAGCCCGGAGCAAAGTCTGCTCCACCTGGGCACTCTCTTCTCCATGGAGCCAGGGATGGAAGCTCCAGGAGAGGCAGGTCCCGCTTGGTGGGGGCGCAGTTCACTGAGGGAGTCGGCAGCCAGCGCCCTCAGCCGCTGGAGGATGGGGGTACAGATACGGTGAATGGGCCCTGCAAGGGGCCCCCGTGGCCCCCACCACAGTCCACCACTCCATCCAGTACAATCCATATGCCATCCAAGCATCTCTGGGATTTGGGTTGGGTAGTTTCTAGGGAAACCTACGAGGGAGGGGCTGGACCTAATCCTCATGTCTCCCTCCCCACCAGCCATCCTGGAGTCCCCCCAGTCCACCTGCCCGGGGGGCCGGGCTAGGTGGCCTGCCTGGCAAGGTGACCCAGACTCTCATTCCCGAGGCCCTGGTTTCTGTGCCTCTGGCAGTTGGGGCTTGCAGTACCTGCTTATTACCCATCATGGCTGAGCCAAGAGGTGCTCCAGGGAGTCACCTGAATGCCAAGCCTATGCCTCTCGCCCCCATTACACAGTGGCCCCAGCTCCTCACCTCACCCCAGTCATCCTTCTCTGGGAGCTGTCTTCTGGGCCTGCTGATCTTCTGGTAAGAAGAGTCAAAACTAAAGAGGTGGTAGCCATAGCTTTAAGTCTAAAGGGACTGTGTCTCATTAGGTGGGACCAAGAGGTAGACGTGTCCCCTCTCTGGGACCCAGGGGTTCTAGACCCTAAGAAAAAACCACAAACTCCCAGAGTGTGGGAGTGGTGAATCTGTCCACTCCCACCTTTACTCCTTGGCACCCAGGCCCGTAAATCTCACCCACCGACTATAAAGCCCCATATCCTGGCCGCCAGCGCCTGGCAACTCCCTGAGGGATGGTGTCCTGTCCTCTCGGGCTATCATCTCCATGCTGGTGTCTCGGTGACACTCCCAATGGGCTGGAAGATTCTGGATGGCATGGTATATTTTAGGACCAGTGGATCTGTAGTCTTGTACGTACTGCTTTCCCCCTCTTTGACGTGAAATTGGTCCCTTGGTCGGAGACCATGTTATGGGGAACTCCGGCTGAGAGGTCAGACTTCCTGTGAGCTGCCTCAAATCTTTAGCTTTGACTCTAGACACAGCCCTGCTATTAACGAAACTCCAGTCTAAAACTTCACCAGTGTTCCCACTAATGCGCTTTGTCTTTTCTGGGATCTGATTCCAGATCCCACGTTGCATTCAGTTGTTATGTCCCCTTAGTCTCTTTCCATGTGTGACAGTTTCTCTGTCTTTCCTTGTCTTCCTTGACCTTGATGCTTTGAAGAGTACTAGTCGGTTATTCGGTACAATGTCTCTCAGTTGGGTTTGTCTGATGTTTTCTCCTGATTAGATTGAGCTTCTGTACTTTTGGCAAGAAGGCTATGGAGGTGATGCTGAGCCTTCCTGAGCGCATCATTTCAGGGGATACGTGATACCAGTGTCTTATTACTGTGGTGTTCACCTTGATCGCTTGGCTAAGGTGATGCCCGCCAAGTTTCTCCATTTAAAATCATCCTATGTTCCCTTTGTAGTTAGTGAAAGTCTTGGAGGAATGTGCTTTGAAACTGTGCAAAAATCCTGTTTGTTCTCAAACTTTAGCCCCCCTATTTTAAGATAGATGGATGCAGTTTTTATGGACCCTTTTCAGAAGGTGGTGTTGACTTCTTTCTGCAATGCTCCTGTTGAGAGAGGAATTTGGGGTGCCCCATGCAGGGGGAGGCAGCTACCTCTCTGCTTTCACTGGCAGGGAGTGCCCTGACACCTCTGCAGAGCCTTTGCTTCCTGAGTCCCTTTTCTCACCCCCTCACCTGCTAATTTACGCTCAATCTCCTGTTTCCCTTGCTGGTCTCCCTCTTCCCTTCATTTGCTTGTTGAATTATTTGTGGTCCAAAGACTTCATGCTAGGGATGCAGGCAGCTCAGAAATCTGCACTCTATAGGCATGTGGTAGATCCAGAGAACGTGGGAGACCAGTGACCCCATTCCCATATTTCCCTGATGAGGAAATAGACCCCGATCCATGAAGAGGAGCAGGTGGGTCTGGAGGACCCAGTGCCACGTCTAGAATTCGGCTTCCCCACCTGTGCGCACCATGTTCCCCATGGCTCTCCATTCCTCAGGACTGGTCAGATGGAGATTCCCTCTAGACCCTCAGGAGGTGGCTGCTCCCTGTCACCCAGCTCCTCGTGGGAGGTGAAGTCTTCCCATTCAGTCTTGAGCTTCTCGACCTCTGTCCTGATGAAAGGGGGCTGCTGTTGTCCTGGTTGGAAACTGGGGGCCCCACATCCCTCTGTGGGGAAGGCTTCTCCCTGCTCTGACTTGCAGCATTGGGATAGGGACCTTCGTGAGAGCATCCCCTGAGCTCTCTAGACCAGAGCAGTGGGTCCTCCTCTTGCTTTTTCCTGGTGGGGGGAGTTGGGGTGCCTACTTCCATTCTAGTTTTTATCCTCATCTTTGGTTACCTTCACCTCTTAGTGAATTGTTACGTGCAAGTCACTGCTTTTCGCAGATGGTGTTTTCATTTAATCCTTAAACCCTGTGAGATGGGCATGACTCTCCCGCTTTTCAGGTGAGGGAAACTGAGGCTCAAGTAGGTTAAGTAGCTTACTCCAGATCACATAAATAGTAACTTTAATAACCACTCCCACAGCAGTTTGGGTTTGTTTTCATAATTAAATAGACTGAATGTTCTACTGGTTCTTATCCTTCATTCCCTTTTCGTGTTGAACCATCTCTTCATTGGCCAGAAGTTACCATCTAGCAGATTCTTCAAAATGGGCTCACGTGTGCTATCTTCCCTGAGCTCTCTGATGGCCAGAATGTCAGCCTCTTGCCTTCACACCCGAACAACACCCTACCAGGGTAAGATGCTCTCGGGTCACACGTGCAGTTAGCCTCTGTGGCATCTGTCCAGCATCTGTCCGTTGTCCTCTGATGGTGAGCAAGTCTGAGGTCAGCTGGCATTCTCCCTTTTGTAGGTGACTTGTTAGGTCTGCCTGGATGCTTGCTGACTCCCGTCTTGATTTTCCGAGTTCAGTACCTAAGCCGGGACATGCCTTTGTGCCCGCTGGTCTGTATCGGTGTTTCGTGGAACTGTGTGGCGTGTTCTTTTCTTGTGCGTGTTTGGGCTTGATTCATTTCAGGAGTGTCGTTTAAGAAAAAGACGAGTACCTTGTGTGTGTTCCACCCGTGTCTCTGCTTCATGTTCCCCAGCTTTCTGATGTCAGCTCACCTTTGCTGTTTCTACACGGCTTTTCTCTCCCCCGGTCGCTTTAATAATGGAAGCCTTTCTCCTGTGCCGTCACAGAGACTCACCCGGGGACCCAGTGCTAGCAGGTGGCAGACCAGAACTGGGACCCTTTCATCGATATAATTAATTAGATTCTCTGCTGTGTCTGCTCTGCTTCTTGGAATTTCTGCATTTATTTATTCACTCTGAAAAAGCGTGTTGTGGTTCTCAACTGTATACATAACCCTTTGTGTCACTTCTTTGTTTTATCATCTAATTTTTTAGCTCTTAGTGAATTCGTGTCCTTAGGTTGTTCTAGAACATGAAGCATGTTTGGGTAATTTCTGTTCCTTAGGTCATGTTTTCTTTCACACTGGGGTTTCTGGTGTGTGTGTGGGGGGGGGGGTTATTATTATTTTATTCATGCTATGCTCCCTTTCTTTGTTTTGTTTTCTCCTCCCCAGCAACATGACTACATCATGGCCATGCCATTGATCTTCATCTTGCTTGACCTCCTGACCCTGATTTAGGGCAGGGCATTTCTTGACCGCTTTCCTAGCATGTCTGAGCCCGTTCACTTCCCTCTGTCAGGCATAGTTTGAGGGCCGGGAGCTCTGTGTTCTACTTTCTGCAGCCTGAGTGTGTTGGCCAGGGGAGGGTGGAGTCACAGAGCTGGTCTGGGGCTGTGAGCCATCTTCATTAGGGCACCCCTCCTCTGCCAGATGCCAGAATCCACAGGGAAAACCCACGCTCGTCCCTCTACAGCATGTGCAGCTTGGGTCGGGAAGACCCAGTAAGCAGGTAATTAAAGTGCCGTGACACGGGGCGGGACATTTTTAGATTGCTGGGGTCAGGTTCTCTCAACTTCCTTCGAACACAGGTGGTGGCCGTTTAAGATTAAAATTGCCAGTAAGGATACCAGTATATGGGGACCAGGATCGAGCCAGATGAGGCCGGAAGTCGAACGAAGGACTTGCAGCCCATGGTGAGGGATGGGACCCAACTACATTTTAGAAGATTCACTCCAGCAGCACTGTGAAAAATTAAATGGCAGATCTAAAGACTTCAGTCCCCAGAGCATATCTTTTGGACAGCTCTGCAAAGATATTTTGTACTCGGAGCTGAGGCACCAAGGAGTAGAAAAGTTCCTGAAACTGGCTGACATCCCCACCCTTCTTATCCTCACCCCATTTCATAACCCTCAGCTTCTGGGCAACAGCTGAAAGACACCCCACTTTCTCTCCCAGGGCTGTTTCCTCGTGGACCTCTGGAGATGTTTTCTAAGGCTGCCCAGATGGCAGCCGGGGCTGGGGCTGCACATCTGGATAATGTATCTGAAAGTCATTGTCTTCTTACAGCAGAGAGCAGGGACCAATGATGGGGTCCCTCTGCACAGCATGCCTCATGACTGTGCTCAGTATGACATGGGCAGAATTTGGCAGAGCCGGGGAACTGGCTTCCACCCCCTAAAGGGTAGCCGGGAAGGGGGGAAGGAGGGCATCACTGATCTCTCAGGTTTGCCCATGTGAACTCATCTTTTCAGGGAGATACCCACTCCTCCATGCTGAACATGACAGCCAGGTGCCTCCTGGGGCTCCAGGGTAGCACAGGATCTTGGATACTTGTGAGCAGAAATTTGCACCTGTGTATACAAAGACGTTTCTCTGGGGAGAAGACCCATGGCTTCCATCACTTGGAAAAGGGGGCCGTGTCTGGTCAGAATAATTAAGAATACTTTCTCTCTCTCACCCCTGCACCTGATGGCTGGGGAACTAACCAGAGACCCAGAGAGCAGAAGTGATTTGCCCAAGGACACCAGGTGTGGTGGCAGAGAATGATATAGAAGCCAGTGTTTTCTGGCCAGCACTCGCAGTGTCTTCTTCACTTTACTAACACATAAACATGTAGTTGCTATTTATTGAATGCTTGGTGTACGCACAGCACCGTGCTCAATATTTTACTTACGGAGTTCCATTCCATTCATAAACCAGCATCATGGTTTCACAGAGTAGGCCTCTGTGATGCTCTCCGTTGCCAGGGGAGGTTTAATCACTTGCCCAAGGTCACAGAGATAGAAACTGGAGGAGAGAGATGGCAAAGCCAGGCCTGTTGGGCATCTACTCTTCCCAACCCCCACTCGCCCCTTCTGTATTAGACTCCTGTCAGCCTGGCCCATCCCTGCAGTCCCAAGCCAGGACTTGTGTGCTTCCCAAAACGTTCTGACAAGCCCAGCCCTTGCTGCCTTCCCTCCTCTGGACAGATGGGGCTGTGACAAGTCCTTTGTAGGCAGATGGCCCTGATTCCCCAGCCAGTCCTGCTCCCTCCTTGCTGGCTGCCCTTGGGCGTATCTCCTTCTCCTCCTCTAACCTCTGCTTCTATATGACATGGGAATTGTGGTATCCAAATCCTGGGGCTCTTAATGAGATAATTCGTGTCCACAGAGTCATTTACTCAACAAATATTTGAGGATCTCCCATGTGCTGGGAACTGTGCAGGTGATACCATTGGTGAGTGAGAAGACACGGTTCCTGCTCTCAGGACTGCAATGGCCTGGTCAGAGGGGCAGACAGGAGAGAGATACTTAGAGTTAGCTGGTGCAGGCTGGGGCGTCCAGATGCCTTGAAGGAGAGGTACAAGGGTCTAGGAGAGTCCAGACTGATTCAGTCTGAGGTCCAGGGAAGGCCTCTTTAAAGAGGCAGCACTTTGTTTGAGGCTGATGGATGAGTAGGAGTGGGTCCGATGAAGACTATTCCAGGCAGAGAGCCCAACAGGCATGGAGGCCTGTTTGCTAGGGCTGCTGTGGCAAAATACCACACCCTGGGGGGTGTGGGGGGGGGTGGGTACGCTTAAACCACAGAAATTACTCTTCTTGAAGTTCTGGAGGCCTGGGGTCCAAGATCAAAGTGCTGGCGGTGACATTTTCCCTTGAGGCCTCCCTCCTTGGCTTGCCATCTTCCCGCTGTGTCCTCACATGGCCTTTTTTCTGTGTGAGGACTCCCCTGGTATCTCTACCTCTTTTTATAGGGACACCAATAATGGGGGATCAGGGCTCCACTCTGATGGTTATTTTAGCATAATCACCTCTTTGAAGGCCCTAGCTCCAAATAGTCACATGAATTAGGGCCCCCCAGATGACCTCATTTAACCCTCGTTATGTCTTTAAAGGTGTGATCTCCAGATATGGTCATATTCTGAGGTCCTGGAGACCTCAACAGATGAATCTTTGGGGGGGAGAGACAACTCAGCCCAGAACAGATGGGAAATAGCTGGTCTTGCTTTAGAAGCTGAAGAGGCCAGTGTGGCTGGAGTAGAATAACCAAAGGGGGAAGGGAGGGTGGGATGAGGCTGGAGACTTGGCAGGGCCTGGGGGGGTGGGTGGGTAACGGCAGACTGGGGACAGTACTCCGAGTGCTGAGGGAGCCACTGGAGAGGTTTGGAGCTAGCATGGGAGAGAGAGAGGATCGGGTGTGATTTTAAAAAGGTGACTCTGTAAAATGGATGGTTGGGGCCCTGAGTAGAAGTGCAGAGTTGGGGCTTCTTGCAGTCATTGGTGGTTGGGCATGGCTGTAGAGGTAGGGGAGGGCAGGGGAATGGATGGAGACCCATTTTAGGACGTGGTGATGGGTTAGATACGGGGGAGGGGCAGTTCAGGTGATCAGGCTGAAGGCAAAGGTGAGAGAGAAACAAGCATCAGAAAGAAAGACTGTCAGATTCCTCTTTGAGCCCCTGCATGGATAATGGCGCCATTCCTTCCTGTGGGAAGGACAGGAGGAGGGGCCAGTTGGGACGGGAAGATAGAGCTTTCCATTTGGAACCTACTCGGGGTGAGATGCCCAAGCGGGCATGTCAGGTCGGCCTTTGTTTAGTACAGAGGCGGAGCTCAGCAAGGAGACCCTGTCACTGTGGATCTCTTTCCTTGCTGCTCTCTCCTTCTTACTGAATTTTGTCTCTTATTTCTGAATAGCTATTGGCCCTTTCCCTCAGGTGACAGAACTCAAGAAATAGTGAATGAATGAACGTGCACATGCACAGAGCGAAGGAACAAGTGCAGCTCTTATGGGTGGGCCTCGGTGGGGGTGTGGGGGGGTGTGGAACTACCCTCCTCTCCCTCCTGCAGCCCCAGGCATTGATTCTGTCCAAGGGGCTAGGCTGGGTGCGAGTTTGCTGGAAACTCATGACCCTGTGCAGCAGAGGGCCCTCTGGGGAGCCACATCTCATGCTTGCCAAGCGTCCTGGCCTGAGCAGGACTGAGCCAGTCCCATGCAGGGAGCCACCTCCCCCAGCAGGTTGCCAGAGTCCCTGTCGCCTTTCCTCCCCCGAGCAGTGTCGACTGCACTGTAATCACACAATTATGATGCCATTAAAATGTCACATTTGGAGAAATCCATATAAACAAAGCATTAACAACCCCTTGAAAATTGCAGTCTTTACCACTAATGACCTACTTTCTCTACACACCGCGCCCTCCCGCCACCCCCACTCGGCTGCCGCTTTGCCCAGCCTGGCTTTCGGAGGCACACCGGAAGATACAGTCTGCTGTCTTTGCTGCCTGGAAGGCCCTGATGTCTAATGTGTTGGGAGAAGCTCTGCGATGGGGCCAAAGGCAGCCAGGCCAGGGGAGCCCAGCGCTGAGCCACTCAGCGAATGAGACCAGAGGAAGCCACACCCAGGCGGAGCGAGGGTCCCGCTGGAAGGACCCTCAGAGAGATGCCGGCCCTTGGGAAGTTGAAGAGAGAAGATAGTGTTGAAAAATCTGAAAGGTGGCTTCGTGCCTTGGCTTGGACCTCCCCTCCCCTTCCCCATCTTGGGGAGCAGAGCTGGAGCTAGACAGGTGGTGGTCACACTCACAGCATAACCCAACAGAAGAGGAGTGTCCTGCTCAGGGGCTGTGGGCCTGAGGCCTCTGGATCCCTGCTGCCGTGAGTCTAGGAGGAGACGTCGGTGGGCCGGGCAGAGAGGCCCAGGCCAAGAGAGCCTTGAGGGTTTTAACTTCGTTTCCCAGAAGAGTGCTCTGGGAAATTTCAGATACTGAATTTTCTTTGTTACCAGAATCTAATTTTAATGCATGAAGAAAATGGATTACTTAGAGGAATGTTATATATGAGTGCTCTTATAAAATAGAGTGAATGAGTGCTCTTATAAAGTAAAACATAAACCAAAACAGCCCTGGCAAGTAATTAATCTCTTCCAATGTATCTGAATTGCAAATCTGGTTTCCCATAGAGTCCCGGATGTGATTAAAGCGAGAGGATGCCTAATTCTGAAAAAGCGAAGAGGAGGCCATGGTGGATTAAAAGAAGTTGAGTTAGCATGTAGGAGGGGTTTTAAATAGCGCTCTGGCACTTTCCACCCCCTCACAGTTCAGGGCTCACCTGCAGAAGGGATCAGGCCCCAGGCACTCTGATGAATGGACAAGAATGGTTGGTGACAAGCATGCCATCTGGGGAAGCAATTATTGGTGCTTCCTAAGCGAGGGAAATGGGGGTCTTATTTACAAGCAAGTGCATCCTAAACCTCCTTTTTATAGTTCCCGTGACATGGCTTGGACCACGTTCCCACTGTGTCGTAAAGATGGCCAGGATTTAGGACAGGCTCAGGAGGTTCTCTGTTTCTCAGCCCATTGCAATTCTCACTTGCTGTGTTGCCTGCATCACTCAATTTGCCCTTGGCTGAGGCAGGCCTCCCACCCTCACCCAGATTCAGCAGGCAAGCTGTGCGGGTACTCTGGGTCTGCTTTTGACATAAAAAGAGCCCCTTTCATAAAAGCCAGCCAGCGGCCCCCCATGGGGTCCTTCCAGATAAAGTCATTTCAAAGTCATTCACTCCAGTCCCACACCTACATATTCAGCAGCTGACCTAGTTTTGAGGGAGCTAGAGGGTATCTGGATGTCACCTTATTTACAGAGCAGATAGAAAATGCACTAAGCTCTGGGCCCTCGCTGCGCACAGAATCTGGGGAGATCTAGCCCGCACATAGGAGGAATGCGAGAGAAGGGAACAAATTCTCCTTAGCCGAGAGCTTGAGGCTTCTTGCTAATGTCACCTTTGGGGAATGAATGACAGGGCTTAGGGGATACTTGAGCCTGAAACTCCTTTTCTAGCCAGAATCCAGTTTAGCGTGATTAGGAGAGGTGTTTCCAGGCTAACCTGGCAGAAAGTGTAGGACTGATAGGATGGGATCCCTCTTCCCACCTCCCTCCTTGTCCCTCTCCAGGCAGGTGCCAGGTTGGCAGCCACTCCGCCAGTGCCCCCTGCCATCGCACGTCCCACTTAAGGACCCAACAGAGCCTGCCTGTGTGGGCTTCATCCCAGCATCTCCACTTACTTGGCCAAGTCCCTTTAGACTCTCAAACCTGTTTCCCCTTTAGTAACCTAGGGTTCGTAATAGCACCTGCTTCGGGTTTGTCCTGAGTGTGATGATTTTAGGACAGAGCCTGGTGCACAGTAAACATTACAGACTATTAGCTGTGGGTCTTCTGAGCTGCGTCCGGTGTGAGAATTGGTCCCCTTCTCAAGTCAGCCCTTTTCCCTGGCTTCCCATAGCCATCTCCATCTTGATTTCTCCAAGGTCACCTTTGCCTGGGCAGAACCTAGAAGGAGATTTGGGGAAGCTGCAAACCTTTCTAAACACATTCCTTGGGAGTATAGCTATAGGACTGGCCATTCCAGCCCTCAGAAGCCAAGTCCCAGGAGGCCGGGAGAAGACTCTCTGGGGCTGATGTGTCCAGTGGAGGAAATGGGCCCGCAGTTGAGCAGAGAGCCCTGGTGACCAGGTTCCTTGGCCTGATGGGAGACCTGGGGTGTCAAGCAGGCTCAGGCTTCTGACCTTACACCCGAGATTCCCCAGGTCTCTCCCCAGAATCGCCCACATTGTTCTGTGGTGGCCCCAGTTCCCACTTCCACACCTGTAAAAAGGGGGTTAACTCAGAGGTCCTGCAAAGCTCCGTTTATAACCCTTCTAAGCTAAAGGGAACCCTTAGCTATTACACTTCTTAAAATAGTTTTCTGTCCTATCATTTGCATAGCCCTGAGCTCAAACCCATGTTTGAGATGGAACTTTTGGGTAGACCCACCCTGCCGAGTCCCAGGACATATCGGCGTTGGTAATGACCTAGTGCTTTCATCCCAGCGGACAGCCTGGTAATGCATACAGCCAGTCGCCTGTGGATGCTGTCAGAGACCCCATTTCTGTCACAAGGAAGGACGAAGCTAAACATAAATTGGCTGACTATAAATTGCTTTTTCTTTCCATTAGCATTCAGTCCCCCAAAGAAATAATAGTAACCGGAGCAATGTTGACAATAATAATATGTTACATACGCATTATGTTTTGCCAAGCAATTTTTCAGGCCATATCTCATTTCTGAGATCTACTCTGGGCCTGTAAAGTTGTGTGGGGCAAAGATTAGTCCTACCCTCAGGCTAGAGGGAGAAGCTGACCACAAGCAGTTGAAAGGACGTGTGGAGCAGAGCCAGGCTCCGGACCCAGCTTTTCCTGACTTGCGATCTCTTCATGACATCAAAGGAATGGCGGAGAAGGATTATAGGATCATCCCTGGTGCAGTGCTCCCCCTTCTCTGCCCACCTCCACTTTCCCACACACAAACACTCTGGCAGCTGCAAGTCTGTCTGGTGAAATCGGGTTGAAATATACAAGGGGCCCCTTAAAGGAGAAAAGAAGTCACAGAAGCGTAACCTGTGGTGCCAGCACTGTTCCCTTCTGGTCACCCTTCCCTTCTTTATCTTTCTTCACCTTTCTCCTTTTATTCCATTACTACCCCACAATTTGGTGGCCTTCAGGCCAAATCTCACCCAAAGGGGAGATTTAAAGAGTGTTAAGTAGGTAGGTTTTGTGCGGTACGTACAAGGTATTACACTGGCATTTCTGTTCTCAGTGACCCTGAAGACTTGTTCATTTGTGACCCCTGCTTGATTACCTTGGTTCAGTAGGGCCCCTTGACAATTGCTTGGCTCCATAGCTGTTCCTTGAGGCAAAAGAGCTTTCTGAGGATGCTTGGAGATATTTCTCAGCCCTGTTAGGGCAAGGGAGGGGGAGAGGAGTCTGACTTTGGGGGAGAGATTGCTTCTGTCACTGAAAAATGCAAAGCTTGTTTTTAGTGCTCTATTCTTTCTTTCTAGAACTTGCTTCCCATGGGGCGAAGCCCTGACCTTGAGGCCCCGTCTCAGTCCTGTGGGAGGCCACCGTGGCCATGTTGAAAGATGGCTGAAGCGTCCCCCTTGCAGGCTCGCCCTCAGGCTGATGAGGTGACCATGCACCCAAGATGACTTACTATCCACACCAGAGACAGAGTGTTGCTTGTCTTGTTCTGTCCAGCTAGAGGCTTCCCTTCCCAAGCCCACTTCCGGCTGTGCTCGACCTAAGTCCAGATTCTCTGCTCAGTCTCTCCTGGGCACGATTCCATCTCTTGGTGCATTTTCTCTTCCAGCATCAGCCTCCTGGTTGGGGGCAAACCCATCTGTCTGTGTCACTGTGCGGTCCACCAAATCCTCTTTCTCCTGAGCCCTGTGGGAGTACCTGTCTCCCTCCCCTCCTGATCTCTTGCTCTCTGGATTCTAGACCCAGAAGGGACGAGGCTTCTGCTCTAGTCTTTGAACACAAAGAAGAGGATGCAGAGATGAATGCTGTGGGTAGGGCCAGCTCTCACTCAGTCCTCATGCCCACCAGCAATTGGGAGGGATTCTTTAAGCAAGCTGCAAGCTATTTGAGATGCCTGTCCACATACAGGAGCTCTGGGTTTAGTCTTTCTTTGGTGGTGGAATTTATAGGACTTTGGGTAGGAAGAGAGCAGACACATGGGCATTGCTCACGCATCCTGGCACCTGTGGGGGAGCCAGACCCTCTTCCCACTCACGCAGACTTAAACTTCCTAGGTACCTCCCTCTCATGCTAATTGGTAAGCAAATTAATCTCCATAGAAGGTCCACATTGTGTGAGTTTGTTTGTTTTTTTTTTCTCTCCCAGAAACGAATGTGGGCTGCTGTCCATTCCATTAATCATATTATATTTCACAGTTGGAGTTTTTAGGCAGTTATAATAATTATCAGAACTTCTCCTCTTCCAGAAAGCTTGAAGCCTCCCCCAGAGCCATATTTGCGTGTGGTGTGCGGTTGGGATACAGGTGCAGTGTGTATGTTGGGGCAGTGGCAGGGAGGAGAGAGCTGGGCGGTGGTGGCTCTTGCTGTCAGAACTGGAGAACCCTAGAGAGGGTTCTAGGCATGGCGTCCGGGCTGACAAAACTGCCGGGGGCACAGAGAAACCATAGCAGACAGCTCCCACCAGACCCATTTGGTAGGCGCCTGGCTTGAGGGTGGGGGCGGCAGGTGAAAGGAAAGTAGGGAAGAAATGGAAGGAGCTAGACTAGAAGGGTAAACGCATCCCTGCTGATTACATGCTACCTCATTTGGTCCGGGAAATAGCCTTTTCCCCCTCCATTATATGCCCATTCCATCCTCCAAATTCTTTAAGGAGTGACTTTGATAAAATTAATACTAACCATTAAACCCCGGCATTAAAGGAGCGATTGCCTAATTCTGAGGAAAATTTAAATTTATTACCAGCACCCGAGATAAAATGAATACTGAAGAGAAGGAGAGAAAACCCCGCAGAAGATAAATAGAAAGCCAAGTGGGATATTGACTTGATCCTTCTCCAGTGCAGGGTAATTTGGCTTCTAAAGTGAGTTAGATCATAATAAATTAAATTTAGATTTCTGCACATCAGTTAAATAACTCCCAAGACAGAATTCCAGCGAGAGGAAGAGGTGATAATACATGGTGGAAATATTAAAATGAAGATCTTATCTAATAATCCGTAATTGATGTGCTGTCCCTGGATGAGGGAAAAGGATTTTCCAGCTCTTTTCTTTGCCATGAGCCCAGGTGAGCAAGGGAAGGGCTGGCCAGCCCTTCCTTCTTTGTTGGAGTTTGTCTTACACGCCATGGGGGGTAAGGAGTCCATTCCCAGGGTCATTCTTTTCCCAACCCGTTCACTCTGGGCAGGACTTACATAGAGATTGTGCTGTCCTCTTCACTGTCTGGACTGGCCCTTGGAAAAATAAGGCCCATCCCCAGCTGGATGGACGTTAGAATAATACTGGGGTGAACAGATACTTCTACATGTTTATGACTATCCAGCAAGGGGGTAAAAAAAAGTGGTCCTGGATGAATGAAGCTCCTGGTGATGTTGAAGCAATTCGAGCTTTGAAGCCAGAAGGCCTGGGTTAGAGTCTCAGTAGTGGACTCACTATCTCTGTGGTCTTAAGCAGGCTCCTTTGTTTCCTTGACCCTCAGTTTTCTCACCTGTGAAATGGGAACAACACAACTGGCTTGCCTACCTCACAGGGATAATACAAATGCAGCATTCCGGTGAAAAAGCTTTGTAGATAAGAGTAAACTCTTCTGTTTGGCCTGTTTGATATTGACCGTCAATCATTATTATACTTTTTCATTTCTAAAAGTGATGCTTAATTCTTTTTCAGTGAACTTTTGTTCTTTGCTAATTTTTTATTCCATATTTTAACTGTTTTATCTCCAGTTATGCTTTCTTTTGTATCTGTAATTCCTGCATCTGAAGTCTTTGGAAGATCTAAATCTGTTGTTTACAGTTTCCACTAACTCTCACTTAGTGAGAGATTCCTTCTCTGATCGTTTTTTAAAAAAAGATTTATTTTTGTTTCACTTATTTGAGAGAGAGAGAGAGTGCAGTGGGGAGGGGCAGAGGGAGAGGGAGAGGGAGAGAGAAACACAAGCAGACTCGTGCTGGGTATGGAGCCCAATGTGGGGCTCAATCTCACAACCCTGAGATCAGGACCCTGAGATCAGACCTGAGCCGAAACCAAGAGTTGGACGCCCAACACACTGAGCCACCCAGGTGCCCCTGACCTTTTTTTTTTAATTGTGATTTCACCTTTCAGTGAGCTTTGTGGAAATCCTGAGGATCTAGATTGGAGATGCTTTTCTCCAAATAGGATTTACATTTGCTTCTGACAGGAGATAGATTCTGGTTTAATATTAGAAGGAAACTTCTAGAAGTTGCAGGCCTTTGAAGCTTGGAGTGGGCTCCTTGGGACCTCTGTGTCCCTGGCTGGACCCAGGAGGGATGTCCATTGGACACTGGAATGTTATGCTGGAGTGTCAGACATTGAATGGATAGATGAATTCTGTCATCCTTAAATAATAAGTTCTATCATCGTTTATGATTCTGACCTCCTGTGTGTTAGCCTGGCATCTTCCAACCTTCCTAAAGAAATCTGCCTGCAGAGTTGTACCCTTCCTGCCCTGGCTGGGGGGAGACTGGGTACCCAGGAAGCAGAGTGATGAACCAGTGGGGTGATGGTGAAGGGGACACAGAGATCCTCTGAGGAGGGAGATCCCTATGCAGAAAAAGAAGCTGGCTGAGAAAAATGATGGGAAACACATAGATAGTCCTTGAAGATGGCTCAAGGAAATGGCAGGGAGGCTCTGGGAAGGCAGTGTCATCTCATGGTCGGAAGCATGGGAGTGGAGCCAGGCTCCATGGGTTCAAACCCTGGCTGGAGTGCCTACTACCTGTGTGACATTGGGCAAGTCACCTGATCTCTCTCTCTGCCTTGGTTTCCCCAGTTGTAAAATGGGAATGGCAAACTTGGCATCTGTGATTGTGAGGATTAGATGTAAATGTTTATGACACGTGGTAGGTACTCACAAAGTGTTGTTTTATCATAGGGTAGGTTTGAGAAGTGTTATTAAGGATCAGCACAGTTCAGGGTAGGAAAGAACTTTCTTCAAGGGATAGAGACTTTCTCATTCTAATGGGGGCGGCGGGGGGGAAGAAGAGACTTAGGGCAATGAGAGAACTAGTAGCTGGGGAAAGAAGAGAGGGAGACAAACACACTAAAATCATAGAGAGCCCCATAATGAGCTCTAATAGCATTAGAGCCCAATAGTCAGCGTGAAAGAGAAATGAGAGGAACAGGCCAGGGAAGATGGGAGGAAAGGGGACTCGGGGCGTCACCTGAAAGCAGGGCAGGAGGAAAGAAACAAAGCCGCTCAGATGTGCTTCCGAGCATTCGTTTTTGGTGTCCCATTATTTAAGCTGGGCTTTGGCAGATGTAATCAAATATATTCTGTTGAAAAGATTGTCTTGGTTTTCTGTGCTTGGCGTCGTACTTACGATTGGAAACGCACGCACTCTAGATTGAGTAAATTCTGGTCAGAGTCAAGTGAGACCTTGCCTGGGGGCCATGGGTGGTGGGGGGGACACACAGGAGGGGGCCGAGGCCTGGGGTGGGACGTTGTGTGGGTTCCTGGGTGTGTGTTCTCGTTCGGGAGAGCAGTATCATCACTTCCCGGAATGGGAAAGTCTGCGAAGCTGCACGTGCGTGTTCAGGCCCTGCCCCGGATGGTCACAGGAGCCAGGAAGCAAGGAATCCAAAGCATGGGGACCATGTGCTGCCCTCTGGGCTCTCGGAGCATGAATATGGGGCCTCATGAATTGAAGAGCTTGGAAGCCAACTCCAGATTAGTACTGGAAGTATCTAGGGGAGTCTGGGGCCCTTCAGAAATCCTGGGAGGGCCACAGCCACTTTAATCTGGGGACCAGCAGGGAAAGAGTGGCTGGTCCTTCCTGTGGGCATGGCCCCCACCTCGCTCCTCTGTCCACTCGCTCTCAGCAGAGGACATGCCCCCGATTGGTTTCCTGGTTTCCGTGGTAAGACAGAGGCACTGGGAGGTTCCGGGAAGGATTTGCTCAGCAGCCCCTTCACTTTCTAGCCATCAAGCTTGGGCAAGCCAGCCAGCTCTCCTCTCTGCCGATTCCTCCCTGTACAGATGGGTTGTGTGTGCATTCTGTGGCAATATGTGCGAGCCGCCTTGTAAAATAGCAATTGTTATTCAGATGGTAGGATTTGTATTTTAAACACAACGTCACCATTATTTAATACATCCAGATATTGTTGTAGGAAAACCAAGCTCCTAGGACAGGGGGTTCCCCCCAGTGGATCTCAGTGCAGCAAAGTGTGAACCCGTTCTGTGCACGTGACCATTGGAGGGAGCGGTCCCCTCCAAGGAGGCTTTGACTGATTGTTCAGTTTTTCTCACCAGCCAGGCTTTACTCAGGCTCTGGGCTTTCTGGGGTTCAGAATCCCAGCTGAGTTCCCATGGCCCCGTCCCCAAGGAGGCAGATTCTGCCAGGGATGCTTTGCTGCCCGTACGGTGGTGATTGCCAGGCTGAGCAAACAACCCAGCCTTATGCCCTCTTGGCCCTGGGCCTGGTCTGGTGTGAATAGAGAGTAAGGGATGAGCCCAAGAGGTCTTTACCTGCCCTTTCTCCAGCCTGTCGCCAGGGCCTGCCCCTCCATCTGCTTCTCCAGCTGATGCATGGAACCTTCCATCAGTGCCCCAGCACCACCCCCATTCAGGCCTCCCTTCCCACCAGGTTCGATTCCTGAGCTCCCCTCCCACCTGGGCTCCTTGCGGCAGTCTCTTCCCTCCACTTCGTCCTGCACGTGTGGCCAGAGACCCTTCCACCTGACCTGCTTCATACAGACCCAGCTGTGTTCCAGAGTTCTCTTTCACTCACACACCCTTTGCAGCCCACACTCTGGCCGCCCCATTCCTGAGCTAGCAGCATCCTGAACAGATTCTCCCTCCTCCAAGTCTTCCTGCCTTTTATCTGGGTTTTCACTACACATGTATTTCCCTTCCCATTTCCTCCTAAGCAAAGCAAACTCCCTGCTCATCTTTCAAGCACAAACTGACTTGACACCTCTTCCAGGCAGCCCTCCCCATTTCCCTCACTCCTCTGGTATAGGTGTTCTAGGTGTCCTCATGCATGTCTCTCTGCAACCTTGCAACCCCCTCGAGGGCTAGGACCTTCCATCTCTGCATCTCCCCTCCATAGCACAGAGCATTGTAGGAGCTCACCACTGACTGAGAGAATTGCAATGAATCTAATTGGGAACGAGCCAGTGGGAGATGGTACAAGGCCCCATGATGTCAGGGTCACCCTGTGGTGATGTTCCAAGCACGAGGGACAGCTGTCAGCCTGTGACATTGCACAGCACAGGCTGGGGGAAGGGTCTTACACCCCACCCCCTGCATAGCAGCAGTATCCCTGGACGTTCATAAAATCAATTATTGGATAAAAATCGCTGGTTTCCAAAGCTTCATTTTGTGCTATTAGCAAGAGAATGCTGTTTCAAAAGGAGATAACAGAGAGAGAGAGAGAGAGGCAGATCAATTACCAGATAAGATCGAGTGGTGCGTGAGATAAATGTACACACTGGCGAACCACTCCTTGGAGCCCTCTGTGGGTGGAACACCCATCCTGCCATCTGTGGGGCCTGCCCTGGGCCTTCCTGTCAGGCTCCCCATGTCCAGGAGGGTATCCTGGTCAGCAGCGGGAGGGGTGGTGTCCGGACAGCTTTTAATATTTGCACAGTGACTAGGGCTCAGTAACACATGAGTGAGCATCTCATCCTTGGGGATGTTGCTAGCCCCAGGGCACCGGCCCTCACATTCTAGGGCAGAGCCTAGTCAATAGGTTTTTCCCAGAGATACCGAGTTCTTTTTGCTTTGATGAAGCTGAAAGTTCATCAAAGGGGAGTGGCTCTCCCCTAGGGGTGAAAGTGCCCGCATCTGCTGGGCAGGGGCCATCGAAGGAAGCATCCAGCGTGCGGAGACTCTGAAGCCCACAGCTCCGGCCGGCTGTGCGGAGAGCCTCTGCCTGGCTGCTGAGCTGGCGTGGGCGGGGCAGAGGAGGCAGCCTGGCTCTGGGCACGAGCCATGCCCTCCCTATATAAATACCCTCGCCTTCTCTGCTGTGCGAAGGCACCGGATGGCCCGGGAGCCTGAGCTCTGCTTTGCGCTCGGCCACTGTCCCACCTGTGCAGACAAGCCCAGAACTTGGGTGAGAGCTTGTCTTCCCAGCTCAGCACAGAGAGTCTGGGGAGGAGGAAACAAGATCATGAATACAGAAGCTACCTTATACATTTGAAAGCGCTGTCTCCACGTACAGTGAGGATATGACTTGTTCCCGAATTGATGCTTCTTAAAAATAATCACAGATTTAGGGATGCCTGCATGGTTCAGTCGGTTGTGTCCGACTCTTGATTTTGGCTCAGGTCATGATCTCAGGGTTGGAGCCCCGCATCGGGCTCCGCACTCAGTACAGAGTCAGCTCGAGATTCTCTCTCTCTCCCTCTCCCTCTGCCCCACCCCCTCTGCATGCTCTTTCTCTCTCAAATAAATAAATAATCTTAAAAAAAAATAATCACAGATTCCTGGGTTGGAGGAAGAAGGGAACACACAGGCGTCCATCCGGTGGGGAGCACACTATTACAGATGGATCGCCTACATCCCAGCTCTTCCTATGGCCGAGGGCACAGTGACAGTCATACGGTCGTTCTATCGGCTACGTTCCGGCTTCAGTGCTGGCCCTTTTCAGCCAGATGTTGTCAGAGTGCCTTGGCGAGGAGGCCTGTGGGCTCAGGATACTAGAACCCAAGTCGCAGCCCTGCCAACTTCCTAAAGGTGGGATCCTGAGCAAGGTCCTTGGCCTGTGGAGGCTGTTTTCTTGTGTTCATCCTGGGGCCATGAGCACTGCCCGCCTCCTGGGACTCCCGGGGAAGGGAGTAGGTTCTCACACAGTGCCTCGTACATAGCGCTCCGTAAAAGGCAGCTACCCTCTTCGTGTCGTTCCGTGTGTTATTGTTGCTGCTGGTGGTTTTATTAACCTCTTCCCTCTGGCCCCATCCTTGGGTGAAACTTCGCTGGGATGAACCTGTTCTCTGCAGTTGGGTAGCGACAGACAGAGGAGGCTGGGGAGGGCCGGGAGCTGTTCTCCCTGACTTCCCATCTGTGCTCCGCAGACTTTGGATGCTGACTGGGAAGACCCGTGGGACCAGTTTGATGAGCGGCAGTATCTGAATGCCAAAAAGTGGCGCGTCGGTGACGATCCCTATAAGCTGTATGCTTTCAACCAGCGGGAGAGCGAGCGGATCTCCAGCAGCCGGGCGGTCCCTGACACCCGCCATCTGAGGTACGTGTGACCGCTCCCACTTGTCACTCTCTCCTGTTCCTTGTGGTCATGACAGAGCAAGGGCGGGCTTGATTTGGGCAGGGCCCAGGCCACGGATTGGGGCAGGCACGCACCGTCTGCTGCCAGCCGGATGGTAGCTGACGCTCTCTGCGCTACCCACTGCTGTGAGCTATCCCCTGGCACCTCCAGAGAGAATGTGGGAGGCCCCTCCGCCTGCACCTGGCCCCCTCACCTGGTGGTCACCCCGAAATCATGGAGCACTAAAGACCCTATAGCCCGGACCTGGTTTCCCTGGCAGATTCCCATGGCCAGGCCTGGCGTGGCTTTCAAACGGAGGGAGGGCAGGCCGGGCAGACGCCTGGGAAGTCAGGTCGGTGGGCAGGCTCATTTCCTCGGACAGCCCAGGCACGTTGCCTCATTACCAATCCTTCCTAGAGTCAGAGCAGGCCTTTGCTTCTCCGTGAGGCCTGAGTAAGCAGGTCTGTCTCAACCCCAGCTCCTCCGTGCTGGCCTCCCTGCCTACAACTGGGAGGCCCAGCTGCACCAAAGGCGCACGGGAGGGGCTTGAGGCATTGTTAAATTGAGAGGGGGGCGGACTGGTGTTAGCTTCTTAGCGTTCTGTCTTTGTTTGGGTCTGTGGGTACCCGTTTGTGGACACTGGGGTTTATGAGCAGGGTGGTAAGAATTCTCGTGACTTATGACGCTGGGCAACCTGGTGGTGCTAAAGTTGTCAGTCTGTAAAGAGGGGTGGACTCAGTTTCCCCAACTAGGCTGTACGTACAAACTCAAAAACCTTGACTTACATAGCACGCATCCCATGGAGGGGCTCATGTTAATCACCATCGTTCATAAAAGGAGCCGGTTTCCCCAAAAAAGTAATGCCAGGGCCATGAGCTATAAGGCATCTGTGGTTTCAGAAGAAGTCTTCAGAAGAAGACTCCCAAGAGTCTGCAAACTGAACACTTCTAAGCAGCAGGAAATCCCCCACAGCCAGAGATCTGGGGCACTGGCTATACCTCGAACACTTTGCTGGCCTGAAAGCTTCTTCAAGTCAGAGTCTTATAGTATTGCTATCAAAATTCCCCAGCACTTATCCTGGTTCTTGGCCTCTGATAGAATTTTCATTAAAAATTAGGTAATTTGGGGGCACCTGGGTGGCTCTGTCGGTTAAGCATCTGACTTCGGCTCAGGTCATGATCTTGGGGTCCTGGGATCAAGCCCCGTGTCGGGCTCTCTGCTCAGTGGAAAATCTGCTTCTCCCTCTCCCTCTGCCCCTCTCCCCTCCCGCTCGTGCTCTTTCTCTCAAATAAATAAATAAAATCTTTAAAGAAGAATTAGGTAATTTTATTTCCCTGAGCAGAGACTACAGACAGGTAGGAGAACAGGGAAGAAGGCTGAGAAGCGCCCCCTGGTCTCAGGTGGGTGGTCCCGCCCTTGTCCTGAGTCCAGATGGTGAGACCCTCCAGAAGGACGAAGGGCCGCCTCCCAGCCAGGAAAAGAGCCAGTGCATCTGGGTGTGAGTTCTGCTCCCGCCCCGCAGAAGGGAGGCATGGAGTGGGGGATTCACTGAGCAGGCAGGTTCGAGGGGACACCCTGAGCAGGACGAATTTCTGCGTTCACCCTCATCTGTGATCTGAGAGGCGAAAAAAGAAAGTGGTTTACGAGGGCCGGACATATGTGCGGGTTGTGGGGGAGGAACCGAGACCGTCCCCAAGGATCCGAGTTTACCAGGTCCTGTTCGGGGCCCTCTCCGAGTGTGTTGTATCTATCAGGTAAGTGTGATCTGCTGCCAGGGAGGCAAGAGGGGCAGGGAGGATTTAGATGCAATCTAAGGCCCCCTTTGGGAAGACAAAGAGGAAAAGTCCATCAGCCATATGTCTGCCTCCGGGCACTAACCTTGCCCTGTGGGAGCTGGGGTTGAGTGACTTAAGAGAATTTCAGATCTGTGGATCCTGATCCGAAAGAGCAGGAAGAGGAGAGGACAGGGGATTGGGAAGGAGGGCAGGCACATGGGGCCAGGCAGGTGTGGGAGGGCTGTTGAGCGCTGACCGTGTGCAGAGCCCCAGGCTAGCGCCAGCAGAGGCTAATAATCGGATCAGCCATGTCCAGGCTGAGTGTGGTATGGGGCTGACCCTGTGCACAGACCACTCTTGCGCTAACGAGAGTTCCAGAGACTGCCAGCAAAGCCCAGTGTGCTTCCCTCCCACGGACCCCACTGGGGGTTGACCTTCTGTCCGTAGGATCTCCTCCTTCCAGCCCTTGCCTCCCAGGGAATCGGTGTCTGTGAGGTTAAAACTAACAGCTAAGCCCCTTAATCCTGTGATTCCAGACTCCCTGTATCCTGACTTCCTCCCAGAGTAATGTCTGGGGCCAGCTGGCCTGGGCTGACGGAGCCCTGGGGCCCTTCTTGGGCCCTGCCGGCCCCAGCTCCAACCAGCTGTGGCTGCTGGTGACCTATCTCCTATCGCCCAGGGATTCAGTCAGTGGCTGGCATTTGGGGATCACAGTTTGCTGTGAGGGCTGTCCTGCGCACTGTAGGTTATTGGGCCGCCTCTCTGGCCTCCACCCACTAAATGCTAGTAGCGCCCCCCATGTTGTGACATTGCCGAGGTCTCCGGAGGGGCAAGTTGCCGTGAGAGCCAGCCCTGCTTGTTACCTGAGTTCTCAAGACTGAAACATCAAAGTGCATTATCAGCCCCAGCAACAGGACGAGGCCTTCCTCCCTCTGGGGGTGGGGGCGGGGAGACATCTTTTCTGGCACCCAGTACAGAACCTGGTGTGTGATAGAATTTCAAGAAACATTTATTGAAAAAAGGAGAGGGAGAGCAAATCTGCAAAGACACTTGACTACTTTCTCCCATCTGCCTTTCATACAAAGAGGGAAAGAGGACCGAGAAGCAGCCCCCTTCCTCCGCTCCCTCCATCCTAGGGGGCCTTAGATGAGGAGGCAGGAGAACAGAGTCTGTGAAAGGGGTTCTCATTACTAGGAAGAGAATAGTGAAGAAACAGCATGGGGGAGTGGCCTGAGCTTATTAAATTTGCTTCCAATTTTCTTACCACCGTAATTGGATTCTGATTTATAGGACGCGTGTGGACAAGCGTCTGAGACAGAACTATTAGCTGAGCATTAAGAGCACGTGCTGCTGGGAGGCCGGTGTTGGGGGGCATCGCTCAGGAATCCAAAGATGCCGTGAGGCTGGAAGCAGCAGGTGGGGGGAGGGGGACAAGGCTGTGGAAGTTTTCACCCGACAGGCAGCTGGGCCGATGGAAAATCCAAGTGCATTGGCAGTTATAGAAGCCTTCCCAAGCATGTCGTGGCCCGGCACCAAGCGAAAGCAGCCCCACAGAGGCCGGGGGCTTCATTTCCCCATGTGGAATAGAATTGTTATCTCGGTCCTCCGTGCCAGGGAGCCCAGGGTATTTTGTAGGGGTGGCTGGTTGACCTGGAGAGTGGGATGACCAAGGCGAGGAGGCAGGCTAGGAACTCCCCATTCCCAGGCTTTATGGGGGGTGGGAGGGCAGTGAGTGATGTCCACACCCAGGCTAATTTAGAAAGGGAGTACCTGTGGTTTCAAATGGATCCCCTGCACATTCACCCTTTGGGGTTGACAACGGAGACTTCCCATGCGCACCCACCCCTGACCTAACATGTGACATTTCCAGTCTTGAGATGGAAAGAATGCTGTCATCGGCCTTTCGACAAATCTTGGCCATGGCTCAGTTTCCTCATCCCTGATCCAGGGCCCATGGGAGGCGTGGGGACCAGGTGCCAAGCAGTGGCCTTCCGCATATCCCTCTGCACGTCCTTCCTCGGCTTTGTTCTCTCATCGCTTCGGACTAGATGGCCTCGAAGCTCTATCAGTGCGGAGTCGCTGCAGCCTCCACGTCTGGGCACTCTTCGTGGTCGGTCTTCCTTCCAGATGTATCCACATCCACGCACTCGGCTCTCCCACCTGCCTCCGTGGGAATCTCATGCTTGTGCTGGCGTCGGGCCCACCTAGTGCCACGTTGTCCCCTGAGACCCACAATCCTGTTAACATAGACGAGAGCCTTAACTCCCGGGGCCCCGCCGAGGTCCTCTGGGGTGGCGAGGACGAAGATGTGGCTGTCGGTATCAGGGTTAAGTGTGCAATAAATAACTATGTCAGTGTACGGAAGGGACAGCATCTAGCTGGGGTGAGTCTGAGCAGATTTCCCAGTGGAGTTCTCCTGTTTATCAAGCACTGACTGGTCCAACAAATAGTCCTCGTTTTCCGGCTGTCCCGCCCCCACTGCTGTCACCACCTTTGGGTGACAGCGCTGGGTTTGCCATCATCCAAGGGGCACAGAAAACATCTGGCAGACGAGGAGCCATTCAACAGAGGCACACCGCTGGAGAAGGGAGGGCAATATTTTGATAAAGCAAATGTCTATTTCTGCGGTTGCCTAGCAATACTTAGGGGGTGGCTTTGATCTCAGGGAAGCAGGTGTGAGGGTGGACTGCGCCCAGGAGCTGCGGGCAGGAGGGCGTTGCAGCTGGGAAGCCTCATTAGGTCACCTCCTCCTGGCCAGCTGGGTCTGATTGTCCCCCTCAGCCAACTCTCCCAGCCTCTGTCCAGGCGGTGCTAAATGGTTCCAACAGTGGGATACCCATCGCTTGCCTGGAGGGAAAATTCCACACTTCGATACGTCTCACCAGGAAGACATTTTTCCTTTGCTCCTTTTCATCCTGGGAAGTGAAGGGGCAGCAGCCCAGTCTGGGATCGCCTGTCTCCCTCCTTGTATTTACTTGGTTGGAATGGCTGCCAAAGATCATCATCATTTCTCTCCTTGTACTCGTCACTTAGCAGTAATAGGATAAAAATCTTTACGGTTGGAATGGCTAAGCATAAAAAATGTTCCCTCAGAGGCGAGGCTGTTCCACTAGCTTAGCACAGAGTTGGTGATGCCACATCAAGGCGGAGGGGAGGTGAGAGGAAACCCATCACAGACACTTAACTTTTGCAAACACGCTCTCCCCATCTGCTACGTTCTGGTCCCTCCTGTGCACCATTTTTCAATACAGGAGTTTGTGAGCCTGTTGATAGGAGCTCTTAGTGCGCTTTACTCCAGAGCATCCCGGAGTCCCAGGGAGCCTTGGAAGGGGGCAGCAGAATGAGTTTCTGCACATCCTAGAAGTGGCCCTGCGGAAGAACGGTGCCCTCTGCCCCAGGGAGCTATCTGAGTACCCAGTGTAGGGCGCAGGAGTGGGTTCTCACCTGGGGCAGGAGGGGAAGAGAAACCACAGAGACTAAGATGGAAGGTGCCTCTGGGCCAGGATTCCTTCCCCTCCTGGGCCCCTGGGTCCTTGCATGCTACCCCGTTCCCTCCACCCCTGCCCGCTCTGTGAGTTTCAGGCAGATTTCCCAAAGAGGCGGCATCTCAGCCTTTGAAAGGGGACCAGTCAAGCAAATTGCTAATGAGAATTCATCTGAACGAAGCTCCTTCACTAATGTTTTCTCACACCTTGTTTGAGCTCATTCTGACCAACTTTGACATCGTGCATCACATTCATTCGTTCATTTTCCTGTTCTTTCACTCACTCATCCACTCAAGATATTTATTGAGCACTAACCACATGCCAAGCTCTATGCTAGAAATTGGTCCCCACTCCCGGGGAGCTCATGGTCTGTGGAGAAAATGCACATGGGACTGATTCTTGATGTTCAACTGTGGTTTGCTCTGAGGCCCTATTGTTGATTCTGGAGCTAATGCATGGACTTCCTGTTCTCGATTCCCAAGTACTCATCTCCCGCCCTGTCCTGGTTTTGGTGTCACTATTTCTGTCTTGTTCATGGAGCAAACCATACGAATTAGGAGCTTTCCTGTAAAAAATTAAAAAAGTCAAAACAGCATTAAGCTGGCCTACCCAGGAGAAGGCATTTATGCTTGGATGGGAGGCAGAGGCTTTTTGAAGGAAACGACATTTGAGTTGGAATTGGGGGCGACAGGTAGGATTTTAGCTGGTGGCAGGCATCCCAGTTTGAGGGAACAGCTTAAGCAAAGACAAGGAGGTGGGAGAGCCACATTGTTTTGTAAGAGTCAGTCCAATTTCCTTGGAGTGTGGGTGATGGAGGGGAAAATAATTCTGGATGGGAAACTTGGGGTCATGTTGTAGCCAAGTCTTGAATTCAGGATAAGGGGCTTAGAGTCAGGTCAGCCAACGCTGGAATGCTTGGACCTTTATCCTGTCATAGTCTCATCATCTCAGCGATCCCAAGAGATGTCCTAAGCAATGCATCCCTGGCCAGTCCTGGGTCAGCGGAGCTCCTGCCGAGGCGGGCGGGGTGGGGGGGGAGTGGGGAGTACCAAGGTAGGTCCGAGCAGAACTGTGCCAGGCAGCAGTGATGTACTCCCCATCCCCAAAACCATCCCAAGGGAGTAGAGTGTGATGTGGGATCTTGGCTTTAAGGCACTGGCATCCTCAGGGTAGGGGTGCTGGGTCTTACATTGGGGAGTTTGCTCTGGGGTGAGGTCGGAGAGATGAGAAGCAAGAACTGGTCCAGAGGGAAAAGGAGCTGGTGGGGATCAGGAAAAGGAGTCTGCCCCATCTGACTCTTGGGTTTGGGACTGAGCACCAGTACTAGCTATGAAGACTTGGGCAGAAGAGCAAGACTAGCAGATTGAGCACATACCCAGGTAAAGAGATCCAGGCTCAGAGGGGTTAAGGGACATGTCCGAGATCACACAGCTAGTCAGTGCTTGGCCGAAACTCAAAATCAAGTTTTCAGATTCTAGGTCTATATGTATGTAAATATGTTTAGAGAGAGTCCCAAACATGAAGCCTGTATTATGTCTAAGTCCACTGAGCGTGTGTGTGTGTGTGTGTGTTTTATTGGTACTTGTAGGGCAAGGAGAAGAGATGATGCATGAGGATTCTGTTTCCCAATTAAGACAGTTTGATACTTCTATTTGAGCTTTGCTTGGAGGTGTGGATATAACATATTTCAGTTAGCTAACTGAGTCCATAGTTTCTTGTGTTCTGTCGCCAAGACCAAGAAGAACCTGTGTGCCTTTGAAAGGCATTAAATGGCTTTAGCTCTGGAGGCACATTGCCCTCCCTCCTCCCGGGTTTGCCTTCTTTGTTACACGTTGCCCGAGGAAGGAGATGATGGAAAGAAATGTGGAAAGACACAGAGAAGCGTGTTCAATGGCCAGGATTGGGAAACTGATTTGGAATTAAATATTTCCCCTGCAAAATTTATCCTGCAAATTATTGAGTCTTAGGTTATTAGGTCTTAACCTTAAAAATTGAATAATAAAGGTTGTCGAGCAGCAAGTAAGCTTGTTCAGAAAGAGCAGAGAAATTGCAGTTCGGGATATACAAACTATGGGGGACCCCAAGCAAGTCTGGAGACCAAAGGGGAGAACATCCTTCTGTAGGAGAAAGGAGGAAGTTGGAGGGGTCGTTCTGAACAAACGTTCATTGGAGGAGAATGTGAGTTTGAGGTGGTGGTGGCTTCTCATTGGCTGTAGGTGAGGGCAGCTTGCTGTTGCCCAGCTGAGAGGAAATCTTCCTTCTTCCTGCCGGACTGTGTATTTTGAATGAGATTTCCTTTATTCATTTTCACTTCGGCATAGATCAGTAAACAAGCAGTCCAAACACTTGCTCTCGTGGAGCTTAGATTCCGCAAGGAGGCAAATCTGCCAGCTGGGTGACTGGGGACTCCTTACTGCCCTCCACAGGCCACCCGTTCCTTCTCACCAGAGGGCCACTACCCCTGAGAAGAATGTTCCCTTAGCCTTGAAAACAAGCCCTGACCCATGTACTTGGGGCCAGTAACACTAAGGGGAAGGTGGCATCATTGCTCTCTCCTCTAAGTTATCCTTTTTCCCCCCATTGTTGTGGGGGTATACACTTCTAAGAAAGCAGAAGGCTGAAAAGGAGACCCTGGACTTGCACTCTGAATTCTGGAATGTTCTCTTTAATGCTAGACAGCTGTTGTGCTCAGGGGAAGAGAAAGCATTGCTGAGTTTGACTGTGGCTCTCGCCTCTAGTGCTGGGCTGTATTGAATCCTTCCACTTCGGTGGCTTTTGAAATATCCCTGCAAGACCACAATATTTCTCAAGATCCAGAACCTCTCTTCATCTCAAGTAAACTTTGAATCAGGGTCCCACATACATATAGAAAGGTTGACACTTCATTCATGTACCGCTTGAAGAAATTTCCAGAGAGAACACACCCACATTCCCACATCAAGCACCTCCGTCAAGGGAAAGACAACTCTCAGTTTGCCAGAACCACCCGATGTCCCTGCCCTTACTCCCCACCGTAGGTAACACTGTCCCGACTTCAAATGCCATAGACTAGCATTGCTTGTTTTTGAACTCTATATAAATGGACTTACACAGTGTGTGCTCTTGTATGTCTGGCTTCCCTCAAAATTATGTGTGTGAAATCCAGCCACGGTTTTCCGAGACGTGGTGTGTTTATTCTCACTGCTGTATCGTATTCTTTCGTATGAATCTATTGCAAGTTCTATATCTGTTCTACTGTTAATGCTCATTTGGGGTTTTTCCAGTGTGGGGCTCTTATGAACGGTGCTCCTTTGACTAATCTTGTACTTGTCTTTCGGTGGACACGCATTCCCACTGGCCGTGTACGTGTCTGAGAATAACCAGTGGCTCCACATCTTTGTGGTCAGTCTCTGGCTGTTGTCTGTTTCACCTGAGCCTTTGAGAAGCTGAGTCGTGGTATCTTCCTGTGGTTGAGGTTTGCCTTTCCCCACTGATCAGTCAGGTAGAGCACCTTTCAGGAGTTCAAGGGCCACTCCCATCCCCAATCAAGTGTTTTACACCTGCTCTCTTCACCTTTCTAGGCCCTTTGCCCAAGAACCAAGCACAACGCCTGACTCTTAGTCTGTCCTCAATAACCTGCTTCTCTTCGGAGTGTTTTTGACATTTTCCCCCACATCGTGGCGGTGTGCGGTAAAATGGAGGGAAGCTACTGGACGGAGCATGAGAAGCTGTGGGTCCTAAGATAGTGCCCAACCCTTCAGCTCTCCGGGTGTCTGTTTCCTCACAGGTAAGAAGACAGAAGTAGCTCAGAGATGCTTATTAAGGTCACTTCCAGCCCTGTCTGCTGGTTGAAAATACTTGTGCGGGTGAGAGTGTGCAGGAACTGACTTAGGGACTGAATCTGATTGGAGGCTATTTCCAGAAGCACGACTCCCTCCAGCTCTGCCGCACCTCCCCTCCCCCATGGCCCTGGATGAATCCTTCCCCTCACACACTTGTCTTCCTAAGGAGACTCGAGGGCCTGCAGGACCTGGAGAGCTGTCCTTCACTGCCGCCTCGTCCGTTTCTTTGGGCCCTCATGCCTTCCCCTAGGTGGAGGTCACCGGACCACGCCCCCCCCCACCCCCCGGCCCGGCTTCAGATGCCAACATAAGCTGCTTCCATACCATCTGTGCACTTGAACAGCAGAGCTCTTTGCTCCTGGAGTCGGCACATCACACTGATGGCAGCTTGACTGAAAACTGGTGACCTGCCCACGGTTTTCAGCGTAGAATAAGGAGTTGGAACATGTGAACTTTTCCCCTGTATAACGCAGAGCGCTGTCGTGTTGGGTTCCCGTTAACCCCGCAATGCTTTGAAGAACCATCGGCTGGTGTGACGTGCCCCTCCCCTGCGCCTCTCATGCCAGAAAGAAACGGGGCTGGCAGAACAGGCCCCAGGACCTCCTGAGAGGCTTGGGCACCTGGCGCAATTCCCAAGTAAAATCCGAACCTCAGCCATGCTCAGAATAAGAGTAACCACACCTTGTAGCTCTAGGAGACTTCATGGAACGTTCTCACATCCCCTTCTTAGCAGCACTTGGGGTGAAGGGGTCACCGCCATCCGGCTGGGGGGCAAACGGAGCCCCAGCACTGTAGATGGTTGGGTGAGTGGCAGGGCTAGGCCTCCTCACCCTGTGAGCTTGGAGATCGGGCATGTCTCTCACTTAGCACCTGCTCCTTGGGCGAGTCACTCAAACTCCGCGAGCCTCAGTGCCTCATCTTGAAATGGGAATAATAATGGTAGCCAGGGTTGCCATCAGGGAGAGGCGGGGTAATCCGTGCGGGAGGCTGAGCACAGTCTTGAGCCCCCAGTCAGTGCTGTCTGTTAGCTGTGGCGCTGAGCTCTCAGATGGGCCTGAGTCCCGGGATCACCCAGAGCATCCGGGCCCTGTGCTCTTTCCTCAGCTCCACAGCAGGTCCGGGAGGCAGGGCAGAGAGGGGGCCAGCCCTGAAGGAGCAAGGAGCTACGTGAGTGAGTTTGGAGAGGCCCTGGCTCTGCGCCCGGTCCCCCACCTCTGAGTTGGGGTGCGCTCCAAGAACAGGGTGGTGCGGGGGCCGGGAGGGTGCAGGCAGAGAAGATCTGCACGGCGCTTCCTGCCTCAGCCTTGGCTCCTGGCGCCAAAACACTTAACTTGCCTGAATGTCAAACTTAACTTTAAAAACCAGAGCGCAAAATAAGCAATGAGGCAATCACCATGCCGCGTCTGGTGAAATGTGTACTTTTAAAATAGTGGGGAGAGAAGCCAAGGCCAGCAGAGGGACTGATTTCAGAGCCGGGGGCCAGGAAGCAGAACTGCGTCTGACAGCAGATGAAAAGAGCAGAGGAGGTGACAGCTGTGGGCGGGCGGCTGTGGAAAGCCGGTGCTGGCCAGGGTGACAGACAGTGGGATGGAGTGACGCGAGCGGTGGGCCTGGGGGCGGCTGGAAAAGCAGCTGAAGAAGGCACGATGTGACAGAAGAAGGGGGCCCCGTGGAGTCACGTAGCAGCCGGGGTTCCGTCTGGGCTAGCAAGGGCAAGATCGGCTAACGCCCCTGTGGTTGTCCTTGGTGTCCCTGATGCAGTAGGAGGAACCCTGATATTTGAATGAAGCTCGGGTGTCCGGATGGCTCTCACCTTCTGCCCCCACCTGACTCTCACCCTGACCCTGACACCAGCCAGAGCAGGCATCGTTCCATCTGCTCTCTGGCTTCCCTACTCTGCCACGTCTCCCCTGATTTGTCCTATGAACACACCATTTTTTTTTTTAAGATTTCATTAATAGAGAGAGAGCGGGGTGGGGTGGGCAGAAGGAGAGGAGAATCTCCAGCAGATTCTGTGCTGAGCATGGAGCCCAATGCAGGGCTCCATCTCACGACCCTGAGCTCATGACCTGAGCCGAAATCAAGAGTCAGGCGTTCAACCGACTGGGCCACCCAGACGCCCCTGGACACATCATTTATTCCTTTCCCCAGGCCTCACCGAGCCTTCCTGTTCCACCTCTCAAGACAGCAGATGCCCACTTTGCGCTCACCTGTGCCCTCTCAGGACAGGTCCCACTATTGACCTTGGACCCATGCCCAAACCTTTGGAGTCCAACTTGTCCCACCCTCATTCCATTGAGTCTGCCTCCTAGATAGCCCTTGTACCCTGGCCTCACTTGCCATCCTCAGCGGCTGTCCCCTCTTGCCGGGGTGACTGTAGCAGCCCCCACCGCCCTCCAACACGGCTCTGGCCCCTTACCAGTCCATCCTCCGCTCTTCCTCCGTGGAGAGCTTTCCAAATGCAGACTTTGCTTCCCATCTAAAATCTTTCAAATGTCGATGGCTCACTTCTTCGAGAAGACAGGTCCACCCCAGCTTGTCGGGGCTTCGGCTGCCTGACTGTGCTCAAGGCTTCCTGCGTCTTCATCTTTGCTGCTCAGGGAACTGCTTCATCTTTCAGGAACCTAGGGCGGGGTGAGAGGCGTTCTCCAGGAAGTCATCTCACCCCTCAGGCTAAGTTCAGTGGCTCCTCCTCACTCCTGTGCTCCGTCGTGAGCCCTCATTACCCCGAGGGGTACACATCGGTCTCCTCCCTGAGACCTGGAGCCACCTGGGGCAGGTGTGCCAGCATCGTGTCTGACACTCAGCCTCTCGCTGGTCCCTGCTGAGGGACTGTGGACCCAAAGGGCACCTCGCTGGCTTCACTGTCAAACTGTCTACTGAAAACATGAGGGTTTGGGAGTGCAGGTGTGGGAAAGAATCCTCGAAACAGAGGGAGAAAATCAGATCATGGGACATTTAAAACCACCTTCACTCAACAAAGGATTCTCTGTGTTAGCCCATAAATCCGGGACCATAATCAGCCAGTGTTTATTGATCAAACTAGTCCCCTGACACGTGGTAGGCACCTTGTGTATGTTCTCCAAGCTCAGCCTCCCAGCAGCCTTGCTGTGATTCTGGTTTAGAGATGAGGACATGGACTCCAGTCGGTTGACTAACTTGCCCTTAAGAACATAAAGAAGTAGAAAAGTGGGCCCTGCCCATGAGAAGACAGCACAGCTTTGCAGACAGGGGATTAAGTCCCATGAGAAGCTTGGTGGCAGACGCTGATGTGGGTGTCGCAAGGGCTATAATTTAGGCAGCCCTGGACAGGAAGATGGGGGGTGGGGGATGGGGAGGTGTGTGGAGGTCATGCCGGAGGGCAGTGAATGGACCTGGTTGGCAGGGCTAGAAGGCTCAGGCAGGGGAACTGTGGGGCAGGGCTGGGGGTTAGTGTGAGGGGGAGGCCTTGGGATGCGGTCAGGGCTTGGCTTCAAGGAACCAAGTGAGGCTAGGGAGAGTGGTGTGTGAAGCATGTGTGGAGAACAGGGAGGAAGGAGATGGAGGGGCAGCTCTGCAGGCGGGAAGAATAGTCAGGGAGCTTTGCAAGGGTGCAGACCTAGCTTGGGCAGGTAGAAGTGAGAATAAAGGAGGGGTAGAGGCAGAATGTGGGGCAGGACTGACTCGGGATGGACAGATGAACTGGCTAGGAGGAGGGCACGGGAAGGTGTGAAAAGTCTTTGCTTTTTGCCTCCCCGTCTCAGACCTTCCAGAGGGGCATGCTGTTGTGAGTCCCTGGGAGAAGAAGTGGGGGACACTTGGCCCTCAAGCACACCGTTCCTGAACTCAGTGGGCTGGGCCTGGCCGCATCCCTGGATTCACTATGGCTACAGGTCTTAGCTCCTTCAATCTGAGGATTGAAGGCAAAAGGTAAAAGGAAAGACTAACTATTCTCTGATCCTTGAGCTGGAAAGTCTGAGAAATATCAGGAAATAGCTCAGGGAGCATCAAAGGGAGACACCATTCTTTAGCAGGTGAGGGACAGCCCAGACTTGTGATTCTCCATCTTTCCAGAACCTTCCAGCATATTGCCCTTCAAGACCAAAGGCAGGGGCGCCTGGGTGGCTCAGTTGGTTAAGCGACTGCCTTCGGCTCAGGTCATGATCCTGGAGTCCCAGGATCGAGTCCTGCATCGGGCTGCCTGCTCAGCAGGGAGCCTGCTTCTCCCTCTGACCCTCCCCCCTCTCATGCTCTCTCTCTCATTCTCTCTCTCAAATAAATAAATAAAATCTTTAAAAAAAAAAAAAAAGACCAAAGGCAGAGAGAAAGGCCAGTGTGAAACAAAGGCTGAGAGCCAGTGAGTTGGATGACCATCTGGGGCACCCTAGGGGAGCGTGTGAGAGCACAGAGTCGGGAGCCAGCCCATCTGGTTTTACCTCGAGGCTCTGCTGCTTCCTGACTTGCCCTCACAGTCCCCTCCACAACGAGAGGGGAGGAGTCCCAGCACCTACCTCAGAGAATCATTGTGCAGATCTAAAGCTCTTGGAAGAAGACCTGAGACAGAGCCAGGGGTCAGTAGGTGTTATTACTATTGTGTAATGTGATTCAAGCAGGGCTAAAATAAGACTTGAAGGAGCCCTTGTCCCAGACACTGAGGAATCTTTTTCAGAAACATTGCAAAAATAGGCCTTGGCCCACCTCCACACTTCCTGGTCCCAGCTACACTCTGCATTTGCCTTTTGAGAACATTCTCCCCTGTGTGTGTGCATGCACACGTACGCACACGTACGCACATGCACACACGCCGCCCATGGCTGCCATCTGGGTGGCGTTCGGTACCAGCGAACACAGATCCTGGCTGCGTCCCAAAAGAAGCCTCTTTGCTGCCTCTCGAGAGCAGTTCTCTTCCTAGAGAGAAGGTACTGCTGCCTACCTGTGGTGTCCCCCAAACTGCGGGGTCCCACTCATTTCAAAGGAGCTAGTCCACATAACGGAGCAAAATCAGTTGTCTGGGCAAATGGGGGCCCTGTGCAGAGGGGAGCAGTGGCAGTTTCCAGGGGGCCTAAGCTCAGCCCGAGGTGTCTGCATTCCCCAGTCGGGTGTGCGTTCTGAGCCAGCTTGCATGGGCAGCAAAAGTATGTGAGGAGATAAATTGGGATCAGAGATCAGAAAAACTGTCCCGATGTGTGAGGATCAGCAGCACCAAGAACAGGCCTGGGGCTGCTGGTTCCGGAGCAAAGAACGGAGATGTCCCGCCTTCCATGTTTGGTGTCCATGGCTCAGGGGGAGGTCAAACACAGGCGCATCGTAATTTTACAATTTAAAGGGGTTTTAATGGTTCTGAAATTGCAGCCTTTTTTGGGTTTAAACACCCTTTTATGAAAGGATGATATTAGATGATGAGAGTTTTAAAATGTGTTCTCTGCTGCAAAATAAAATGTTGCAAACCTAATAATGGTCTTTATAATTTTTTAAGTTTTATTTTACTCATACAAAAGAACCCAACATCTAGAAACCATTGTCTGGCACCAATGCTGAAATTTGAAATTGGATTGTATACAAGCTAAGGCTGAGGAATATCTAGGACAACGATGTCCAATGGAAATAGATGTAATCCATGTAGGTAACGTGACATCTTCTAGTAGTCACAATGAAAAACCAAAAGAAACAGGTGAAATTAATTTTAATAATATATTTTATTTAATTCAGTATACCTAAATATGACCATTTTGACATATGGTGAGTGTGATGAGCTATTTGACATTCTTTTTCATACAAAGTCTTTAAAATCTTGTGCATATTTTACACTCCAATGCCCAGTGGCTACCGCATTGGACAGCGTTGGGTCTGGACGAAGAGGGTGTCTGAGCCATGTCTGGCAACCCCGTCCAGGTAGGATTCAATCTCTCCCCTCTCACTTGAGAGAACAAGTGTTCATCATCCTTGAAGAGTGTCCGATGGACACCTCGATGAACAGTGTTTTCACCTCGATGAACAGTGTTCTCACCTCGATGAACAGTGTTCATCATCCCTGGGACTTTGGTAAACAAGGAGAACATCTCGGCCCTTTAAATACAGATGGGTATTTCCAATTCCAACATGGGAGAGCTCTCCACAGCCACCAAATGACTGTCCCGGGTGTCTCCCAGGACAATCTTCACCCACGGCTCCCTGTTTTTGCCACTGTGGCTCCATATTCCAGCTTCAGTCTTAGTGACTTGTTTGGTCTCTCTTTTCTGTATGATTGACCTTGGCACATTGCTCAGCTTATAGATCAGCAGTTCCCTTGAGCTGATGTCACTCATAACTTGGCAAGGGACACTGTCCCCTCTGACTTCACCCCTGTAGGAGCTCACCTGCTTCCTCCCTCACGCATGCATCCACTCATGCTTCAGACATGTGTTGTATGTCTTCTGTGCTAGGTTCTGAGGTCTCAACTACAAATGGGTCCTTGCCTTTGCTGCAGCCAATAGTAGAGAGGACAGAAAAGTAAGTTCATAATGTTTGGTAATCGATTACAGAGATGTCCTAGGAGAGCACCTTGGAAAAGCCTGGGGAGATCAAGAAATGCTTTCCAAGGGGGCGCCTGGGTGGCTCAGTTGGTTAAGCAACTGCCTTCGGCTCAGGTCATGATCCTGGAGTCACGGGATCGAGTCCCACATCGGGCTCCCTGCTCAGCACGGAGTCTGCTTCTCCCTCTGACCCTCCTCCCTCTCATGCTCTCTGTCTCTCATTCTCTCTCTCGCAAATAAATAAAATCTTAAAAAAAAAAATTTAAAAAGAAATGCTTTCCAAGGAAAGTAACTTCCAAGCCAAGATTAGAAGAAGAGAAAATTGCCTGACCTTGGAAGAGAGGAGAGTGCATTTCAGACACGTGGGAGGGAGGCCGTGCCTGCAGAAGTTCAGAGAGAAAAGAGTGGGTCAGGCAGAACGTGGCCAAAACTTGGAGCATGCGAGGGAGGACTCAGAAGTGGGGCTGGGTCACTAGGATAGGAAGCCGTGATTAGGGGTTTCAACTTCATTTTGTGAGCAGTTAGGCAGCGTTGAAACATGTTAAAAATTTGCAGTTTGGAAAGATCATTCTCACTGAAGTGTGCTGGGTAGATTGGAAGGGGATAAAGCCAGCTTGGAAGTTGCTGCAGTAATACAGAGAAGACATGATGGGAATGTGAAGAAACAGCCAGGTCGAGAGATAAGTAAGAAGGATTGACAGGACCAGGGCTTTAATTAGGTTAGGGAGCTGGGGAGAGGCAAGATTCAAGAATATCTTTTGGGTTTGGGCACACGGTAGTTGGTGAGCTGGGGGACACAGAAGGCACAGCAGGCTTGGTCAAGGTGCTGGAGGCACAGGGTGGGTGAAGAGGTCACCTCATGGGGCCATCCAAGGGCAGGTGCTCATCAGGATTAGGGGTAGGGTTGGGGTCATTAGCAAACAGATAGGGAATTGAAGCCTTGGGAAAAAGTTGAGTAATCCAAGGAGAAGGAAGACTGAAAAGAAGATGGTTTAAGAGAATTTGGCGGGGCGGGGCGGACACTAGAATTTCAGCTGAGGGAAAGAAAAGGAAAACCCAGAAGAGACAGCCTAAAGAGAGGATAGCCACACTAAGGTGATTTCACCAAAGCCAAGGGCAAAGAACCAAGTATTTAATGAAATATGTGACCCTCCATGTCATGTGCTACAGAGATAACAAGTAAAATAGACTGAAAAGTTTGTTAGTTTAGCGACATTGAGGCGTAGCAAGGATGTTGGTGGTAGGATTTGGTGGGAAGAGGGCGTGAAAGGGCACTGGAAGGCAGAGGTGGACAGGAACGCTCTGTGGACTGGAGCTGGGGCCTCTCTGTATCATCTGACAGGGGTCCCAAGCTTGGTTCCTTGAAGGAAACGGCAAGTTCAGTGGTAAAACCCAGAAGATCCTAGCCAGACCACTAACTAGCAGGGTGGCCTTGGGCAGGTCGGTTCACTGTTCTGGGCCTCAGTTTCCTCATCAGTGAATAAAGAGAGAGTAGAAGTAATGTCTTCTAAACCTGTGTCCAACAGAATTCTCTTTGGTAAATGCCATGCTTTACTCACTATATATCCGATAAATATGTGAATTCTCACTATGTGTAAGGGATTGTGTGCTAAGGAAAAAAGAAAAAATGCAAGGATAGGGAGGGGGCAGGTTTTGAGGTCAAAGCTGGGTAAACAATAGGCTAGCAGGTCTCAGAACCTGTAACATGTTCATGTGTACTGGTGATCACCAGAAAGGTGATCTCATATTTTTCCAGCATTTCTCATTTGCCCAGCTGATTTGACTTGTGTCCACTGTCTTCACAGAGCATGCATAGGCTTCTCCTGGAGACACTGTCCACCAGCTGGTGGTATAGGGGGTGCCCAGCCAGAGGCTCTCCATGGTACTTTCTAGTATTGCAGCAGCTCAAGGGTTTGTCTGGAGTCAAAGAGAGAAGGGTTTTCCAGCTGCTGAGGGCTGCAAAATAAAAGTAGAAGCTGAGACTGAGTCTTTAGGGGAGTCCAGATATCATGGCCTCTTTTTTTTTTTTTAAGATTTTATTTATTTATTTATTTGAGAGAGAGAGAATGAGCGGGAGGGAGAGGGAGAGAGAATCTGAAGCAGACTCCATGCTGAGTGTGGAGCCTGATGCAGGGCTTGATCCCACGACCACGAGATCATGACCTGAGCCCAAAACCAAGAGCCACCCAGGTGTCCCGATATCATGGCCTCTTAGGATCATAGTGCCCTCTTTCCCCAGTTAGCTTCCCAGTTTGTCAGCAAAGACCCCTGTGGGGACTTCTTACATTGCCAGGAAGATGGGCTTGCAGAGCTGTTTTCTGGGAACACTATTCTGTTCTATGGGCTGCAATTAATCTGATGGCGAAAGTTCCCTTGAATGGTCAACACGTAGATTTTCTTAGAAATCTGATGCCACTGGGAGTTGGTGGCTGAGAAATCCAGGACGATACTCTGAGGAGGAAAAAATGAACTGCAGGTCCTGAGCTGGACTGACAGAGTCAACCAGGAATATGGTGGTGGTTGGTGCATGGGAAGGCATTTGTTGGCCAAGTAAGGTCACCCTGAGATCAAGTCCTCTGTTAAATGGCCTTGTGTTCATGGAAGGGTGTCCATGATACCATCTAGGTCAGCCTTTCTGCAGGAGAATTAAGGCTTAAAGCTCTGGGACATCCATAGTAATGAAATGAATTAACTTCTTTACCCACGTGGAAGGGTACTACTGTGTACCACCCATGGGAGAAGTGAGCAGAGAGTCAGACAATTTCCTATGTATCGTATGATTCATATTAAGAACCCCTGAGGGAGTTGAATCTATAAAGATTGGGACAACCCCAAAAGGTACTACTGGAGAACTTCTCTCTATGTGTAGGGCCCCCGGGCATCCATACTTAGCACCATCTAGGGGAATGGAGGCCACCAGTGGGTCCTGTAGGGGCTTTGGGAGCACTCTGTGGGGACAGCTACCAGCTGCTCAAGAGGATTTACCATCAACCCCAGGGGAGTGAGAAACATTGCTGACCTTGTTTCTTCAGGTAGCTAAGGGTGCCTGTATTCATTGTCTATTGATGCATAACAAATTGCCTGCAATTTAGTGTCTTAACAGGACATTTATCATCTCAGTTTCTGTGGGTCAGGCATTCGGGCATGGTTCAGGTGGGTCTCTGACTAGAGGCTCTCCCAGGCAGGAATCCAAGGGTCAATTCTCATGAGCTATTGACCCGAAGCCATGCTCACTCAGTTCCTTGCCATGGGGCTCCCCAGCATGGCAGCTTGCTTCACCAAATTGTGCAAGCCAAAAGGATGGATGTCCCAGTCTTTCCTAACCTCATCACAGAAGTGGCATCCCTGTCACTTAAGCTGTATTCTGTTCCTGAGAAGCCACTCACCTGGGTCTGCCCACACTCCAGGGGAGGGGATGACACAAGACCTTGGGGGTTGGAGGCCATCTGGTGCCCACCACAGTACCCAACCAGGCTTTGAGGCAGCTCACTCCCATGCCCTGGCCCACGAAGCCCTTTCCCAGCATGAAGGAATTTAATAACACGTTCAGCAATTAAAACGTGGCAGCATAATGGAGTAGCAGATCTCCCTGTTATTCTAAGTATCTTTTATGAGATGCAGGATTTCTGTAATCCTAAATGAGGACAGCTGTTGAGGCAAGACCTAGGAGCACTATACGTTTATGTGGATGAACAAATTAATCTGCATGTGAAATCCCAGTGAAATTGACATGAAATAAAAATTTCATGCCTTACAGTGTATCCATGTTGCCCATGAAATGAGATTAAAAGGAATTTCTGATTCTACAGTTGTCATACTTTTCATACTGCTTGCATTTTTCTCTTCAAAAGGCTTGAGTTTGGACCTAGAGGCCAGGCACAGGTTTGGCATTTTATACCTTTTGGCCATTTTCCTTCTCTGCTTGGCTGGGAGCAGGTGTCCTTACAGAGAACTGATCTGGGAATGTATTAGATGTTCTCAGCTCTAAATACAAAACCTGTGATTCTCAACGCTGGCGGCATGTTCACTGTCCCTGTCCCAAGGCTGCTGACATTCTGGAAAGGTCCCTGGGCCAAGAGCTTTGCCCCCCTCATCCTTCCGCACACACACCAGCTATGGGGTGGGCGTTGGTGTTCTTGGAGAATGAGGGGAGGAGATGCTGTTCTCCCCGAGGCCTCATCAGGGCTGGAGCCATGACACCGTGAGAGGAGACGAAAGTGTGGGAGGGACGGAGGATGTGCCCCCATGCCCCTGCACCTGGAAATCCACAGATTGTCGCTCCCTCGGGGACAGACAGTGTTCTCCTAGGAAACGGGTCCTACCTCCCACCCCCACTTTATGCCTGTGCTTCCCTTGGCCCTCGTGGCCACAGAGTTCAGGAAATGGAAGACACAGGGAAGACAACCCATTTGCTCTCTCTGCCTGAGTCTGTGCTCTGCCACGTGTGCGGGACTGTAGGCGCCAGAGGGACAGGCATTAGCTTTCTGTTTTGGAACAGGTGTTCTCGAATTCCCCTCCCAGGGCCTCACTGAAATCACACCTCTGCTGGCTCCATCTGGGCAGGAAGTGGGAGTCCCTGTCCGGGTCCCCCAGTGGCGGCTCAGGCTGTCCCTTCCCTCTGGGCAGGTCGCTGCAACGGCTGGGTTCCAGAGCTCAGGACAAACTGCTTCTTGGGTTGGTGACTTGAGCGGGGGCACATGGGTCCACAGGGCACAGACGGGGACCTCAGCAGCAGCTGGAGGCTTATGGGTAGCCTAGTGCTTGGAACAGTGCTGGCGTGGGGAGGTTGTGGCATGGTGACAAGGACGTCTGGCCGGCCTGGGTTCAAATCTCTGCACTGGCTGTGGCGAGTTACTTAACCTCCCTGTGCCTCAGTCTCCTCCTGAGTGAGTCCATCAAGCAGTGGCCCCTCATAAGGTTACGGGGAGCATTAAATACGCAAGGTGCTCCGCCCAGTGCCTGCCAGCAGGAGTCACTAAGTAGTAGGGTTTTTGTTTTTGTTTTTGAGAGAGAGAGAGAGGGAGAGCGTGTGCACGCACGGCGGTGGGGGGAGGGGGGTCAGAGGGACAGTCAGAATCCCAAGCAGGCTCCGCGCTGATCTCCCTACCCCGAGATCATGACCTGAGTCGAAACCAAGAGTTGGATGCTTAACTGACTGAGCCACCCAGGTGCCCCTGAAGTAGTAGTTTAAAAACATTATGAGGTGGATATTTTCATCACTGTAGACCAGGAGCCGAAGCTTCAAGAAGTGAAGTCACTGCCAAGCTCCCGAGGGGTGACACACCCGGGGTGTCCCACCCCAGGCCTGTGTGATCTCCATTGCATTCTGCTGCATGTTTGTGTGACCCTTCCCCTTTCTCTAACTGCCCTCAGTCTCCCCTCTGCAACACCAGAGCCCCCCTTCAGGAGTCTGTCTTCTCACACTTGTTGCCCTTGTCAGTTGTGGGGGAGACCAGGGGCTTTCCTTTCCATCAACGTTTTGGTGATAATAATTACGCTGTCCTCTGCCTCACGGTTCCTGGGTCTGCCTCTCCATCACTCCCTCCTGTCTTGACACTCCGGAATCAAACCCCAGATGTTTATAATTTATGACCACGTCTTTTCTTCCATAAGGCTGGCATGCTGTAGGAGGAAGACGTATATCCAGGAGTCAGAGGACCTGGGTGCCAGCCTTAGCAGGGACACTTGGGACCATGAGGAGCCTCTGTTGCCCACTGATAAAAGGAGGAGGAGGATGCTATCATAACAGCTGCTTAGAAGCAGTTGTCTGTCTCATGAGCTCATGCAACAAAATAAAAGGCATGTGCACGGGACACCTGGGTGGCTCGGTCAGTTAAGCGTCTGCCTTCAGCTCAGGGTGTGATCCCGGGATCCTGGGATTGAGCCCTGCACTGGGCTCTGAGCTCCACGGGCGAGTCTGCTTCTCCCTCTCCCTCTGCCCCTCCGCCCTGCCTTGTGCGCTCTCTTCTCTCTCTCAAATAAATAAATAAAATCTTTAAAAAAGCATGTGCACATTACATTTCTGTGGGAACTGACAACGACCCTCACTTAGAATATTTCTGACATACCCACCTTGGCACCTGTTGGGGTGCAGGGGTGGGGGGTTAGGGGAGCAGAGATTGATGATGGAGAGATGGAAAGAGATGGAAGAGGAAGAAGCTCCTGCCTGTGCCCTAGGGCTAGCTAGCATCTCAGAACCTCTGTGGAAGCATCCTTGGCCGGTAAGTGGCACTAAACGCTCAAGAAGTTGAGGGTTCAAGAAGCACTTTGAGACACACCTGCACTTGGGGAAATCAAGAACCTCAGTTGACTTTTTCAGAAAGCAAAAAGAGAAGCCCAGAACAGAAAAAAGCTGCACATGGGGAATGAGGTCAGTGGAGCATACGCTCTTCAGGAGGTGCTGGGGCGGTCAGGACAGTGGCCCTGGCGGGCGGGCTGGCGTCAGTCTCCCCACACCCACACCGTGTGGTCTGCCCGTCCTCCTGGCTCTACCCCCACCGCAATCTTTCCTGTTCACTCGCTCTTCTCGCCAGTAAAACCCCTGAATCTTTAATAAATTATAAACATGCTTTCCCATCCGTCTGCGGGCGCCAGATCTCAGCATTGGCGGCTTTTGACATTCCCTTGGTATCCCTAATAGATCTTGCCATTTGATTAATCTTTTAGAGCCTTCTCCCAGAGAGCCCGCCATCTGAGCCGACTCCTCACAGCATCCAGTTTGAAGGACTTTTCTCCGGCTCTCGGCCTGGTTGCTTGCAGTGCCACCTGCTCATCCCCAGGCAGGGCTGTTGGATGCTGGGGACAGGTGGCTGTTAGAAGTCACGGGACCTGGGTTCGGCTCACCTGAGTCACCCCACGGGTGTGTGACCCTGCGCGAGATTCTGAGCCCCGGGTCTGCTCTTCTGGGGAATGGAGGTTCTCAGAAGCTGTTGCGAAGGTCTGATGAGACAGTGGATGCACCGTGACCAGGGGCAGAAGGAAGAATCTGTGAAGTCCCAGGAGCCAGGCTGTCCAGGCCATCGAGGTGTGAACACTGCCCTGCTGCCCGCCCTCACTGGGCCTGTGCACGCTGGAGCTCTTGGGGGATCCCTGCCCCGCCTAGAGAAGAGCCCCCTGTCCTTTATCCCGCAGGAGGGTGGAGGGGAGTGAGGTCCAAGAGCACTACCGCCTAGGCTCCCGCCAATGCCTGTCACGCCACCAAGTTCTGCCCAGTTTAGAAGGTTGACTGGGTCATCTCCAAGGCCCCTTCTTTTTCAGAATCATGAGCTCATGGTCCTAGTCCATAAGCGCGGAGCACTGCATGGAGGCTGGTTCAGCCCCTATAGCCGTGCTAATAATAATTCTAGCTACCATTTACTTGGCCGCCGTTAAACACCTGGTGCTTTGCCTGTAGTCTGTGGTCTTCACAACAAGCCTGCAAGGGAGGTATCTGTCTGCATTTTATAGGTGACACATCAAGGCTCTGAGAAGGCAAATGATGTGCCCAAGGGCACACAGCGCAGTTTTCGGCAGATTCAGGATTCAAACTGACATCATAGCCTGGCTTCCTTTCTCCAACACTGATGCTGGGTGCTTTGCTCTCCCCCACCCCTGGCTCTCAGGGCCTCTCAGGGCCCCTCGACCTCTGTCCAGACAGGACAGAGCCACCCAATGGGAGGAGTACTCCGCACATTTGAACTTGCTGTTGAAGATAATGGTCCTGCCGGGTTTGTCAAGCAAGGACTATTACCTAACAACATAGTAATAATCTAGGGGGGAACATCTGCAAGTTAAAAATTACTGTCTGCACTTTCCAGACAGAGAAACGGAGGCTCAGAAAAGTCCATTTGATGTCCAGCCACATAGTCGAGCCCAAGCTGCAGAACGGTCTTTGTGACATTCTGTCAAATCAACCATTTTTATTCAGTGTCAGCTACAATCAGAGCTTCTGATGACTATGCCGTGGAATCTTAAGCCCCAGAGCCCAGCCCCTGTCCTGCAGATGAGCAGACAGCAGGCTGGAGAGGAGGTGGTTGGCCCATAGTCCCACAGCTGGTCCGTGGGGTACGACCCCCCCGGTGGATATTCTATGAACCGTCTCGTGCACGGCACTCAGCCTGCGAGTCCAGAACCATGCCGGGACTGGGACGCTGTACCCCATTTCTCTCCGTCCATTCCTACCTCATCCAGCACCTCCTCGTCCATGAAGACATCAGCAGCCCAGGTGGAGTCGTGCCTGCCTCTCTGCTCTGCGAGCCCCCTGTGTGCACGTGCTGCTGGGGCATTGTATATGCACATGCCCACCTCCCAGCTGCATGTGGCCGAGGCAGGAGAAATGGCCTCTGTCCCCAGAAGCTCTCTGAACGGCAGCTCCCACTACCAGCCTCCCGCACCAATTTGCCCTAAAGAACTTCCATCACCAAGGCTAAGGTTTGGGGTCCCTTTGCCATCCCCAGGGCAGTGCCCAGCACCTGACCCTTGGTGCAGCCCTGCCAGTCATCGTCTTGTGAGTCACTCGGATTGGTCTTTCTTTTTGTCCCCTCTCTCTGGCAGAGATAAGGAGGTCCCGCTAAGCTCTCAGCTTTATTACCTTCCTGGAAAAGACAGATGATCATCTCTCCGCTCCCTGACACCCATCTCCTTCCTTTTGGTGCTCACCGTGCTCACTGCTGCCTCCCCCTCTGCCTGGGTCTCCCCAAGCCCCTCCATGCCCTCACGGACCCTGCAGCAAGGCCACTGAGGGCCCCCCCCTCCGCAAGTCCATCTCAACCAGCCACCCACCCTCCTACCTCATTGCTCCCAATTTGAATTCAGCTCTGTATATAAAGATAGGCAAGTTCAAGACCTCTTCTCCCTGGGGGCCAAGTCAAGGCATTTTCCTTCCTGTTTTATAATAGTTAACAAATGCATAACAATTCACTGCCAAACCTTAGTAACTTAAAACCACAGGAATCATTGCTTATCTTCATAGTCCTTGTGGGTCAGGAGCTCCGAACATCCTGGCTGGGCAGCTCCGGCATCGAGCCACTGGGACTTCTGTCATCTGCAGGCTGGGCTGGAGCTGGGGGGCTCCCTTCCGGGGTGGCTCATTCACGTGGCTGGCAAGTTGGTGGCGGTGGGCAAGGGGCGTCAGTTCTTCCACACACAGGCATCTCAGAGCAGGGCTGCTTGAGTGTCCTTGGTCGCTGGCTTCCCTCCAGGTGGCCAAAGCAGGGCCTGCGGTGCTTCTACGATTTAGCTTTGGAGAAGTCACCCACTGTCACTTCCATCATATTCTGCTGGTCGTGGGAGCTAGCCCTGATTCAGTGAGGGACAGAACTACACAAGGCATGAGGACCAGTAGTGAGATTCCCTGGAAGCCTTCAGGGAGGCCGGCTGCCACACCTTCGAAAACCATCAACTCTTAAGTCATCAGTTGAGTTAAGAATGCATTTCCCAAATTTCTTTCTCCCTTTCCCCATGAACGGGCATCTAGTACACTGAACTCTTGTTCTAGGGACATGGAGATAGACAAGGGTCCTTCCCTAGAGGAACTCATAGTCAAGTGCGGGAGACAGTCCCATCTTCGAAAGTTCTAGAAGAGAGATATGTACAGAATTACGGGAGCACAAAGGACAGGTCGTTGCTTATCTGGGGGAGTACGAAACGCCTTCACAGCAGGAGGGGCATTTGCTCCGGGTCTTGAAGGATGAGTAGGGGCTCATTAGGTGGAGAAAGGAGGAAGGACCATTGCTCCATGCTGAAGTCCTAGTGTGAGCAGTGGCGGAGTATTCTGGCAACATACAATGCTGCCACTGTGGGAGGTCTCGAGGGCTGTGTTAGGGAGTTTGGACTTTCTGCATCAGGAGCCACTAAGGGCTTCAGGCCAGAGGAAGGCCTGGGCAGAGCTGTGTGGTGGACAGGACATGAGTGGCTGGGGCAGAGGGTGGAGGCAGGAAGACCGGTCAGGAGGCTGCCACAGGGATCCCCGAGAGGAATGAGGACCCTGGGACCCCGGCCCATGGGGACAAGAGAAGAGGAGTGGATTCTGGAGGGTTTTCTTAGTAGGTGGCGCTGACATGATGTGGTGAGGCATCATCTCTGAGGGGGGACCATGGGGAAGGCCTGAAGGTCATGACTTACCTTTCCACTGTCCCTTCACCTGGGGCCTTCCTTTCCTCATTCTTGGCTCCTGGTGGGTTGACCCAAGCTCAGCTCTGCTCAGGCCCTGAGCACAAGGGCCCCTCTTTCTCTGTGTAAATTCTCCTGTTCAGTGTTTGCTTTTGGAGGAACGTGTTCAAGTCTCAGGTAGGCCAAAGGGACGTCAGGCTCGTTGGGCTAGGATTGAGATGAAGCGTTTTCCGCCACAGACTTCTTTGAGAATCTAGTGAAAGCTATGAATCATCTTCCCAGAGAAAAACAAAACCAAACCACAATACCCCACACATTTGCATACAGTGCTTTGCACACAGTTTCAGTGGGCTCACGGTCCCCTGGAAGTCCATCCTTGGATCTCCGGACCCCACATGCAAAAACCCAAGCTGAGGATGAAATTGGAAAATGAAGAGAAGAAACGTTTGACTCCCCAAATGTCTGTTATTTACTTCCTTGGTTAATACCACTCCCTGTAACTGGGCAGCCCCTGAAAGACCTGGAAACAGGAGGAAGCACTTACCCGGGAATAGTCCCTGGTGGCACCAGCATCACTTGGCGTCTTTACTGTCATTATTATAGTAATTTTCGGGCTGCGGGCTACAATTTTCCCTTGCAGTGAGGTATTAAATTGAAATTACCCCAGATGTAATTGTCATACGAAATGATCCCGGACACGTGGAAATGAATGCTTTTTCAAGATGGGGTTTTATTGTCTATGCCAGGGTTTTAGGGCTCTGCCTGGTTAAACATGCCAAATTTCTGCCTGTATGGCAGGAATTCAGGGGTCAACATGGGTGGGGGGTAGGGAGGTGGGGGCTGGAGCTGCTGGCCCAGGACACGGTGAGGCCTCTGCTGACCCGGATGGACACAGACCCAGGAGCAGAGCCCAAGACTTGAGGGTGGCTTGGTGTGGCTGCTAGGAATCTCTGTGCATTAACTCGGGCACGTGAGACATCCCACATTTATGTTCTGTACACTAACGTAATTTGGATCCAAGCCCAGGTCCCCTGTGGGGGTGGGGAATTTAGCTTCATTCTGAGCACCCCCTGCCCTGGGGTCTTCACCTGTGCTGTGCAGCTGGGGTGGCCCTCCATACCCGTGATGGCCACAGTGCCCTTGGTTCCAGCTCTTTAGATCTCCTCTCCCCCTCCGCCCCCCCGCCCAAGGTCTTATGTGTCCTCCTGCCTTTCCTTCCCCAGATGCACCCTGCTGGTGTATTGCACCGACCTCCCCCCCACCAGCATCATCATCACCTTCCACAACGAGGCCCGCTCCACCCTGCTCAGAACCATCCGCAGGTAAGAAAGCCTTCCTCATGGGTCGGCCCTGCCGGGAAGAGGGGGTCTGCTGACGGAGGGGACTGGCCCTGCGGTAAAAATGTCAGGCATTTCTGACTCCATGCCCGCGTTGTCTGACACACTTCACGCATCCATTCAGTCACTCCTCGCCCTCCTGTGAGGGCAGCTCGTACCCTGTTTTATGGGGGGGGGGGAGACAGAGGCCCAAGGTGGTCAGTAGCTTGCCCGTCACCGGCAGCCACAGAGAACCTGGAGCTCTCGCCCTTAACCATCGTGCTAGACCGCCTCTGGAACGAGTTCTAACTCTCACAGCTGCCAAGGTGGCTGAGGCCCCACAAGGCTGAGTGCACACCCCACCCCAGCATCAGGCTGGGATTAGAACTTGGGTCTGCCAAGGGCTACCTCTCCCAGCACTGGCCTCTCCACAGCCTCCCACGGGGCCAGGAGCCGCAGTGCAAATCAGAGCGGCCCAAAGGCAGTGGCTGACCTTTGCTTTCCCGGCCGTCTCCCTTCTGTTCCAGCCCCGACCCCGCTCCTCCTCTCTACCCACCCTCAGCTCCGAGTCTGGGCCCCGCTCTTGCTCTAACAGGTGCATCCTTCCTTTGTCTGGCCCGTGGCCTGCATGAATCTGGGGCGTGCAGAAGTCCCAGCACCAGCTCCCAGCAGAACTCCCCTCAGAACACAGGCGGGGCCCTGGGGACTTGGCCCTGGTTGCTTTGGCTTCCCCTTCCCCATGCCATGTCCTTCGGCAACTCTGGAGCCCCCACGCCCATCCTCCCCCCAACACCATCTAGCCCCCCTTCCTCTTTCGGTCTTGGTAGCATTGACTTCTCAGACGGTGGCAATGACAACCATCAATCGTGAGGCCCCCTGGTGTGCAGACATGCCTCGGCTCATGCTCTCAGCTGGGGAGGTGGGGGGCCGCTGCTGTACCCACTCTACAGCTGAGGGAACTGAGGCTGGGAGATACTAAATCAAAGCCTCCTGTTGCTCAGCCAGCGGTGGTGAAGCTGGGTTCCAACGCTTGCGCTCTGCCCTCAGGTCTTCTCAGCAGCCTCCATAGGCCAGGCTAGTCTCCGGGTGGTGTTCAGCAGCCCCAGTGTTGGGGCCAGCCCTGTGACAAAGTGCCTGCATACCTCCATGCCCCTAGGACATGTGGCCTGCCTGAGCCTGTCCCTGTCTGGTAGGCAGCACAGCACATGGTCGTCTGATCCCACAGAGAGGGAGGGCCTAGGAGAAGACAGCCCAGCATGGCAAAATCTCTCATCATTTCCATCACGAAGCCACACCTTCCTATGCCTGGCGGTGGGCAGACAGGGAAGCTCCAGGTGATGGGAGGGGGTCAGCAATAGGCTCACCCTGATGGCGGGCACCAAGTCTTGCAGGGACATCCGATGAATGTCTGCTGTGCAGGGTCCCTGCATCCCATGGAAAAGCAGGGACGGACCTGCCCAAACGCGCATTGTTTCCACCGTCCGCAGGGGCAGCTCTGTCTGCGGCCCAGATGTCCCTGGCAGCCGGCTGGCTTGTTCCTTCTGCCAGCTGCTTGCCCTGCCTGTCGCATTCGCCCCACAGGTCACCGCTGTCGCATTTGGTTTCCCAAAGGTGCTTCAGTTCTTAACACGCAAACGTCCTGAATCAGTCAGGAGTCACTGTGAGTCTCACAGTAGACTAATACAGTCTTTCCGATTTGTAAACCCAAGCGGGTGTGTGTAGGGGCCAGGGGTACGGGGTGATCCGGTTTACCTGGGTCTTTTCTGGTGAGGGGAGAACGTTGTTCCTGCGCCGGGCAGGCTGAGCAGACTCACCGTGGAACAGAGGTGGCTACATTGAGAACGCCAGACCACAGCCCCGCTGCCGTCAGGGTCTGCTTGGGCACCAGGTAGGGTTTCTGGAACAAACTTAGGGCAGTCTCTGCCTTTCACCACTCATGGTGGCTCTTCCACAAGGTCGTGTCTGGGCATGTCTGCCAGATGTTTCCATGAGGACACTATAGGATCAGAGAGAGGCTCCTTGCCTTCCAGGCTGGCCTTTCTTTTTCCTTGTAGGAGTCCTCTGACACCATAAACCTCCACCCCCGCAACACACACACACACACACACACACACACACACACACACACCCCATTAGGGCCTTCTCCTAGGCTCCTTACTGCACGTCTCAACTCTAGCACTTAATGCATTTTTCCCAGATAAAAATGAGCTTGTTTAGGGCAAGGACTACATCTTACTCATCTCTAAGTTCCCTGTGACTCAGTTGCCTGATCAAGGAAATGGGAATCATGACCATAGCTACCACATGGAGTTGCTTTGGGTTCAGTAAGGTAAGGGACTGACCACTGTGGCCAGCAGAGAGTGGGTGCTTGAGCAACATTAGCTATGTCCATATCTACACAGCGGCTGAGCTCTCAAAAGAAAAGAGCTGGTGGGGTACCTGGGGTCAAGTCCTTCCCTAATCACTTCTTAGCTCTGTGACCTTGTGTAGGTCACTGACTGCATCCGTAAGGACAGAGATAAAAATATCTTTCATGTTGGAGAACCCTCCTACACTGTTGGTGGGAATGCAAGCTGGTGCAGCCACTCTGGAAAACTGTATGGAGGTTCCTCAAAAAGTTGAAAATAGAGCTACCATATGATCCAGCAATTGCACTACTGGGTATTTACCCCAAAGATACAAAAGTAGGGATCCGAAGGGGTACGTGCACCCCGATGTTTATAGCAGCAATGTCCACAAT